>NC_030681.2:82929912-83240412 GCF_000004195.4 Xenopus tropicalis | reverse complement strand
CATATCAAAAGAATGATTTGCATCAAAAAAAATTTTTTTCACGTTTCGCTAATTTTGCGCCGTTTCGCAAATTTTTCACAGTTTCACAACTCATCAGTAATAATTCGCTCACTCATCAGTAATAATTAACATTTTTGGAGGCAAAACAATACAATTCAGTTTAATGTTTAAATGTTTTTTTTTAGTAGACTTAAGGTATAGAGATCCAAAATAAGGAAACCCCCAGGTCCTGAGCATTTTGCATAACAGGTCCCATACCTGTTTCTGTAACAAATAAAGTGCTTTGCCATGCTCTGCCACAATTGTACCAAAGTTTATCATTTAAAACAAGGCTCATGGGTAAGCAGAATGACGATTGCGCACATCCTTAGTCACCTGATTGTTGCCTGGCTTGTAAGGCCCTCCATATTTGTGACCATATTACACATTTTATTATCTATTGCATAGGATGTGAGTTGATCAGATACTCTCACCAACATATCACCAAAAAGATATTTCATCATTCATCAATATGAAGAGTAGTGATTAGCGAATCTGTCCCGTTTCGCTTTTCCAAAAAAATTGTGAAACTATGAAAAATTTGTGAAACGCGGGTCACATGCAACTTTTTTTCATGTGACGGCACCTATTTGACTCGACCACACCTATTTTGACACAACTGTGCCTAGTTTGACGTGACCATGCCCATTCTGATGTGGCCATGCCTAGTTTGTTGCGACCGCACCCATTTTGACACTACTGCTACTATTTTGACACACTGAATTTTTCGTGCAAGTTTTGCGAAAAATACGCTAGTGGCGAACTGCGGAAATTCGATGCGAATCCATGGCTGATGAAAAAATTTGCTCATCACTAATGAAGAGATCATGGGTTTCTTGCAGTTGCGCTGAGCTGAAGGAAAATTGTGTTGTGTTCCTCCAGTACCCACTTTGAACAAGTGTTTCTCAAGAGAAAATCTGAAACTAAACCTAGTAACCTTTTACTTCCTGATCCCTTCCTGATGAGCACAATAAAAACAAAACAAGCAGTCTCCTGAGAAGCTCTCAGTAGTTAACTGGCAAATAATTTTCAGCATAAGCCCTTTTTATTAAATTGGTAAAATGCCCCTTAGCAAGCACTGTTATATATTTATTTTTGCAATAATAAGGATTGTCTCCTATCTAAAAAGCACAAAACAATCTATGGCCCACTTTCCCAGCTGCTTAAAAATGGTTATTTTTATATGTTTGATATTCTGACATTTAGATGGATTTTTGGGACTGTGGCCATCATACTTATTTAGGGACATGATTTCTGTGTTACTTGACACAGTGGCAGCTTGTAGATGTAATGCAAGGAAAAGTGCCAGATCCCCCCCCCCCTCCTTTATCCCCTCATTACAGTGAAATAATGATACGTTTGCTAAGCAATTGCAGAATGAGACCTGGAAATGGCTAAGGAGATTGTGAATGTCAGTACGTTTTAGTGCAGGTTAAACGCTAGTGCCAAATTCACTGCAGCCTGTTTTACAGCATCACACCTCAGCATGGCTTAAAGGGCCCGTCGTGCCAGTCTGTGATGCAGCATCCTGTGCCAAGCTTCAGCAAATCTTTAACACATTCTCTAGGAAAAGTGTAAAACGTGTAACATTTTCTCAAATGTAATCACTTAGCTATTTTTGCAAGTAGGGTATAATCAGGCCTCTTGCTGAATCTGGTTAGTAAGAACACAGTGAAAGGCTGCCTGAGCGAGCTTAACACTAATTCCTATATCGGATGGTTAATTCCCTCACATTACGGTGAAGTGTTTTCAAAATGCAGTCACATAATATTTGCCTATCTATAATCTTGTAATAACATGTTATACACTGTAGACTGTGAGAAATGCTTACTAGGATACCACACTTTTTCAAACTAATAGTCTATTTTATACCCAGCAGAATTTATATTAAACAGGACTTTTACTTGGGATGTATTGTTAGAATTCCTAACAATAATCCAGTTTCCAGTAAATATTTTTTACTTAGAATTCAGAGGTCAGAGGTAATTTTTCTTTGGCACACCACTTACTCCGGGCCACTTCCAAGTCAAACCACCCTGTAGAGACTTTTGTAGAGAAGAGAACACCAGCAACACCTTTAACACACTTTGCAGAAAAAAGTGGCACAAGCTTTCACAAATATCATTTGCATTCTTAACCAAAATGTACTCCCCTGCCCATGAGGCAGGGAGGTGCATCTTGGTTAAGAATGCAAATCATATTTTCAGTTTGTATGTCAGTATTGTCTTTCCAGTTTTGAAATGCAAGTCTCAAATTAGCACTTAGGGCCAAAGGCAGAGACAAGCAGCAATGCCTGCAGCGAGGAAGGTTTTCTGTTCCCTTGTGTGATGATTGAAAACAGGTATCCTGATATTTACTTGTATTCATTGTGCCTGGGAGTCCACTAGGTGGCAGCATAGGACCATTACTTCCACAGGGGAAAAAAAGCCCAGGCAAGTGAATAGTAGAGATAGTATTTATTCTCATTATTAGTGTTCTGAATTGTTAAGGAGAAAGCAGCCATTATTCGCACTCTGGCTAAAATGAATTGTGAATTTTAACGAATATCTAGGATACTTAAATGTTTTAACAGTGGAAATTGCCATATTTGCCCAAGGATGGCCATTCATCATTATACTTGTGAAATCATTCATTTGTTCTAATTTGAATGTAAATGACTCCAAGGTTTTACAAATAAGGTGACAGACTCACATAAATGTAATTGCTGGGTTCATCTCCCTCTTTTTATATATCACTCATTAGGTTATGAATTAAATACATCTTATTAAACTAGGGGCATGTCCAAAGATGATATTGTAATGGCAAATTACTGTGTGCTATTAGAGGTGTATTTTTATTCATGGACATTAATTTGTCATTAAAGCGGCATTAGTTTAGCACTTTTATGGGAATTACGTGACCTGAAAGAGTAGCTGACTGCTGGAACGGGGAGAGAATAGGATGCAAGTGGCAGACATATAAGGATTTGTATCAGGCTCCCAGACAACACTGAATAATATATCTGTGCAGAAATTCTTTTGTGCTCTCTAAATCTTACCTGAGATCCACACTTTTGGAGCATGATGCCATTTCCATTAAATGTGCAATTCCTTTAAATCCTGGCAGAAAGAGTGTCAATAAGTCAATCAATATCGAAAGCAAGACACGTAGTGTAATATCCATATAAATTTAACAATATAACCACCAGTAATAAAACAACTAAATGCAGGACTAAATCATGTTCTTGGTTTGTTATTGGGAAGAAGCGAATATGCTGCTCTGTGGCCTGTGTGTTCCTTTACCCCTAGTGCTTACTGGCATCAAAATTGAAAACTCTAAGGGGATGCAATAGCTAATTTGAAGTGGTAAAGCGAGGTGCCTGTAGTGTGTGCAAAAAAAACAAAGTGGTAGGTTTGCAAAATCGGTTACACTAAAAAAGGACAAGAAATTATATTTATTAAAGGCATGTTGGCATTTTACTGGCAATAGAAAAGCCACAATAGTGCAAGCTATAACACTATTTATTCTGCAGAAAGCTTTACCATACCTGAGTAAACAGCCATAGAAGCTCTCTATTTTTGTTTAGCTTGTGTGCTACAGCTCTAGCAGCTGGTAGCTAAGATTACACAGCACAGCTGGGATGGGGAGCAAATTGTGATGGGAGGAGGAGCAGGAGAAGGGGAGAGGAGAAAATTGAGCATACTCATGCCCCTGCCCGGAAGGACTTTTCTGAGAGCACGTGTACAAAAAGAAGAAAAGAAATCCTGTAGTTTTTTTTTAATAGAAACTCAGTGCAGCTTTTCTGTAAGTGCTTAGGATGTATTTACATAGACCTTTCTGATAAAGCTTACTTAGTTTTTACCTTTCCTTTTCCTTTAATGGATTTTTTCCCCAGTTTTTCTTTCAGTTTGCCTGTCTGAACTGCTGCTAACCATAATATCCTATGGAAAATAGGCTTATCACAGTTTTGTGTTGTATGCGTGATCTGGATGAAAGACACCTTTATAGACATATAAAATATTATTTAAATGATATGAAGTCTTTGGCCTAGATGGGTCTATTGCATACCTATTTTTTGTATTAAATTTACACCAAATGCTCAGATATAAGGTCGGATGCATTCTAACTGTTTTGCCTGATTGTAATTTTACAGTTAAGCTGCTTTGCAAAAGGTCCCTGTTTTAGTGCACGGTAAGCAAATAGTATGCTAGCCATGCGCTGCTGCATCTAAGTACTGCGAAGGTCATCTTTGTGTCTGTCCTCCCATAATAAATCCTCTCCAAATTGGTGTTAGATGGTGACTTTGAATTTCCCTGTCATTTGGTAACTGCATAGGGCCCATTAAACTATCAGTTGCTCTGGAGGAACACTTATGTTTACCTTTAACCCACTGAATGAACCTGCAGTGCACTGTTTTACTTTAGATGTGCTTTACTATTTGTTTACAAAAAATAAATGGTTCCTTTAAAATTAATTGTATTATTATTAATTGTATACTGTATTATTAGCAAAGATTGGTAACATTTGCCTGTTTTGTGTTCCAAGATAAAAATATTGCGGGGCTGCCTGTGTAAATGAAGAACAAACCCTACAGGAGTGCAGCTATAAATTTCCTTTTTTCTTCCTATCATGCTTCACCCACATGGTGCTTAAGCCACAAATGAAAAATTGGTGCCCAAATACTAGACCTTGCCGCATGCCTGCTTCTCTGTTAACTTCATACATATTATATTTTGTCCTTTTTCTGCATTTGCTTTGAAACATTCGCTCTGATTAACTATTTATTAGTTTTTGTGGAATCCATTTCCATCTTCTGTATTTTCTCTCCCCCACCTTCACTTTGCTGTGTTCCAGATCTAGCATTCCCAGCATGGCTTCCCTGTAGAGGCTTGTGTTTTCTCATTGCCAGACTTCTTTCAGTCTCACTTCACACTGCTGTGACTGTGATAATCAGGTACCCGCATTTCTCATGATACCACCATCAGTTCCCCTCTTAGCTGTTGGTTTTTCATGTTGAGCACATATCTGCTTTAACATCTATTTTTTACACATGAGGTGTTTCTTTTTTTCAATATTCCCATCCACACTATATACTATAATTAAATAAAGAGGATAAATTTGTTGATGTAAGAAACCAGATTTTTCTTTTACAAATATTGAAAAGCAGCCAGGCTTGTCCTTACTGGATATGGGGCCCTGCACAAATGATCCTGCGCTGGGCCCCATCATATAATAAAGTAGGAATACTCTGTAACCTACAGCATCTAGCTGTTTTTAACTAAAATGTTCAAGATGGTCTTTCTTTATACATGCAACCCTGTCAAGAATAATGATACATCTGTGGACTGCAATGATGTTTCTCTCCTGCACATTGCTGCTGCTTTCTGGTTGCAACTGCTGGCTACTCCTTTATATACATTTTATTTCATTCAATAAATTGGAGTAAAATTAACTCTAGAGTAGCAACCCAGAATTATGCTTTTGTTTTGTCTTGCCATATTTCACTGATCAAAGCTACTTACTGTGTGGTTACTATGGATTATAATTCCATAGTGAAATCACACAAATTACTCTCTAAAGGGCTCATTTACAACCACAACTGCTGTTGCACAAAAATGGACACATTTGTTGTACGCAATGACTCATTGGGGGGAAATCACAAAAGTGGAGATAGCCCTTTTTTGGAGTAAAAGTGGTGGAAAACACATTTTGTTTGAATATATTGTAAACATTTTTATTAAAAGGAAAAGTAAAGCCTCCCAGGCAAATTTTTAGTTTTAGCAGCAGCAGTGCCCCTTCTTTAATCACTTCACTGACATTTGCCCCAACTTATTTGTGCCCCCATAGCATGTCCAGAACTACAGAGCTGCTTGACAGTGTTGGCCCCCACCTGTTCCCAGCAGCCATCTTGGTGATCAGCAAACAGCACATACACACTGGCACCCAAACTGCGATACTGGGGTGCAGGGTTGGACTGGCCCAACAGGGCACTGGATAAAAACCCAGTGGGCCCTAGTCCTGTTGGGCCCCTTATCACCGGGCTTGTTGGTGTGGGGGCCGGATTGCTGCTGACCAGTAATGAGTAGGGGCTAGAGAAGACGGTATTTAGACCCTTAAATCTTGTTACAGAAGTGGAATTAGACAGAAATATAGAAAACATTAGAAAGCCCAGATTGTCCTGAAAAAAATGATGTATAGTTTTCCTATGCAAACCAAAATTACCCCTCGGGAAATGCCCCAAGGTGAAATGACAAATAGCATATGAAATGCAAAATCCTGCAGGTAAATTCCTTACCCCAAGGCTCGTGTTTATGTGGGACTGGATTTGATGGCACTGACAGATTTACTAAGAGCTAAAGGCAAATTCATAAAAAAAATGTCGGGAAAATGACCAATTCTGAAAACTGTCTGTTTAAAAGACTAATTCACAAAAGTGGAGATAGAGGTTTGTGAATTATGTGGAAAATCTGACAAATCTATCTCCACTTTTATTTTGTCTCAATATCACCACTTTTGTGATCCATATTATCCAAATAACTTCTAACATCTGTGTTTGGAACATCTGCCATCTCAGGTTTCTTTCAGAACCTGTTTTACCTTTATACATGTACAATCTATTTAAACACTAGGACATGCACCCAGCCCATGCTATTCTGTCTTGAGACCACATGTATTTCATGCCAAACAGCTATTGTCAGTAGTGATGCTGAAAAACTCTGAAAATGCAGCTAATGCACAACTTTGAACATGGCCGTGACTTTTTTTCATGCAAACGCAACTTATTTGACACACGGCTTTTTCCTCACTCTGGGAATCTTTGTTTTACAAATAATTTGCCAATGGCGAAATGTGAAATTTCTCTGCGAATCCATGCCTGGTGAAAAACTATCTCATCACTAATTGACCGTTATCTTGTGTGGTGGGTGCTATGAATATGGTGCTTTAGATGAGCTCCATTTGTTTATTGGAGCAACAGGACTGTAACTTTATTTCAAGGGGGAGCTTAATAAAGAGACCATATAATATCTTTTCAGAACAGCTCATTACACAATCAATGTATAGTTTACTTTAAAAATTAGATTTTGTATGTTACATACATTGTACCTTGTGTAGACCAATGAACCCCAACCTGTTGCTCTTCACCCCCTTTTGATGTTGCTTTCCATGGCCTCAAAGCTGGTGCTAATTTTAAAAAAGCAAAGTTTGCTGGAAAGTTTTAGAGGCATAAAGGCACTCGTTTATTCTAAACTCCTGCAGGCTGTTAGTCTAAATGGGGTTACCAAAAAATCCAATCGCAGCACTTATTTCGCAGCACGCAGGAATTTATTTTCATGTAAGTGTGGCTTCCCAACACTTATTACATCTAAATGTGGCTCATGGTTAAAAAAAAAAAGTTGAGGACCCCTGTTGTAAACATTGCAGCTGTTTTTGTGGGTTTTTAATTTTAGAGCTTCCAAACTTGATTTTATAACTACAATGTGCTTGCTAGGGCTTAATTACTCTAGCAGCCAGGCAGCATTTTGAAATTCAGCTAGAGATCCTGAAAAGAATGATTAGTAAAAAAACATTAGCTTAACAAAAGAAAATGGTTTCCAACCAGATGGAATTTTCAGCTGTAGGCCAGAAAGAGGAAGAAGGAAGGCTTATCATTCCCAAACCAATAAAAATAAAGACCAGTTGAAAAGTTAATTAGAATGGGTCCTTTTATAATATACTAGAATTTTATGTGAAGTAAGCCTACCCTTCAATGCTCTAAACTGTTCTTAGGGTGTACCACTTTTCAATATAACCATATATATTTGTCTAAATTTCCCAGATTAGCTAATCTCTCTAGTGGTGTGGCTAGCCACAAAACAGATGCTGCTGCTGCTGGCGTGACCCACCCACAGGGTACACAACCTATACTGAATTACTGTGGGTAAATATAGCTTGACCTGGTACCTTTTACTTTAGTAAATCAGGCCTGGTCAACATCCATCATCCTCTGATGTATCCACACGAAGACTCTTTATTACAAATAATGAATGTCTGCTTTTATAGACACACTACAATTTGTGAAGCTGCACTGTTTTTGCGGATGTATAATAGCCTGATTTATAATTAGTGTGTTTAATCCAGAGACAAAACAGCTGGAGCCACAACTGATTCTGGTGCAGAGTTATTGATGGCTGAGCTTGGCAGTCACATTTCTAAAGCTATATACACACTTTTTTCCTGTCTTAATTATGCATTCATTAAAAGCTTTTGTACTCAACTGCATAAAGTAAATATTTTCTTGATCTCTGTAGTGTGCTCCCAGACTGTAGATTTGCACAGCAGGGGCCTGATAATATGAATAAATTCTATATCCCCAAGGAGATTATCTTTCAAAGGAATTTTTTCTTTTTTTTTTTTTTTTAGAATTGTCGTTATTTCATGTGGTTCTTCTAGTGTTTGTTTGCTGTGGGTAACACAGTTATCTTTGCCTTAATGATGATCAGATTCAGTTATTGATTTTATTTAGTCTCTTTGGAGATTATCCATGTTGATCGGTTATGTGCACATCAGTGTTTATTTGTATAATACCTTCTGTATAAAGATAATTTCAGTGTTAACATAGGATTACCAGCACAGATCTCAGGCGGAGTGATGCTAGAGTAATAAATAGAATGTATTAAGAATAACACAATTTCAAAGAACTTACGGTCTGATTTGGATATGTGTTAAAAGGAAAATTATAGTTACTTTATTTACTGAAAAGTTTTATGACTTCAGAGTATATTTTTAAACTGCTGTGCTATTTTTTTTACTGCCCGTGGAACCAGTCGTTTATCTCACCCTGATAAATGTAGAATGATTACTGGAAAGGGTGCATACAGTTATATGTTTAAAAAAATTGGAGTTGCTCTAATAATAAAGTATAATTTATGCTGTGGTTGGAATTTGTTGGTTTTTATTTGCTTCCAGAGTCTAGCTATCAATAGTTTGCACGCTGTTAATAGATGAAAAGTCCATATTTACGTCATCAATCGCAGTTTCGGTCCCCCTGTTGTGTGTAAAACACTTTCATGTAAAGTGCTCTCCTTGAACTTCTGTATAGTTGCATTTAGCGCCACTCAGACCTTCCTGCCTTCCTTTCCGAATAGGGCACTGCTGCACCTATTGATGCAGGGGAACTGTGATGAGCAGTAGCTCCAGGGTTTCCTTTCACAGCCAGTGTCACTTGACGCCCTTACATCTAAAATATCAGCATTATTCACACGGCAAACACTGGGAATGATGCCAGGCGGACTTCTGCGGGATTTGTGCAATTTACAATTGTGTCAAGAGAAACACCCGCAGCAACACTGGAATTCTGGAAAAAAATAATGAATTGTGGTAAAAAAACATAGTGATTGCGCTCAAAATTGCACTTTGCAGGCATACACAAGCCCTTGTATTTCCAATATGCTAAAAAGTAAAATGCAATTAAAAAAATTAAAAAATTTAGAAGGTGCTTCCTGTTCCATCAGCAAAATTGTCCCCAACCTAGTAGAGCGAACTGTTGGACCCATAGGGTGTCTGTATAGGTGATTTTCCTTCCGTTTTATTAAAGCTTGGTGAATATGGATAGCCTGTAATATTTATTTTACTTTATTTTTTATTTAATAAAGTGTACTCACTGAATTATATATTTATTCAGAAACATGTAAGGAGTTAAAGCCTTTAGTTATTTTTCATCAACAGTGACTTCAATTTTTCCTTTTTCTTTTCTCTCTGTTCGCCTTTTGATGTCATATATTGTTCAAATAAAAATGTTTTACTGAAATGAATTCTGTCCCGTAATTAAAAATAAGTTAAAAATTAAAACAGTCTAATTGATATGTGTTTATTTTAACTCTTCGAGATCTGAAATTGCATGTGGTTTGTCAAAAAGAACTATTTCCGGCCCAAAAATGGCACATGGCAATAATTTGCATCTAATTTACAGTAGTTAAGTTATTGAATTGTTACTGGATTTATAATAGGTATTAAATAAATGGCAAACATATGGTAACACCAGTTGATTAGGTTTAATTGAATTCATGTTTGAGCTTCTCCAAGAGATTCAGGTTAGGAGTTAAAGTTGCTTTTTTCCCTGCTATGCCAAGGGTCTCTTAGTGGGCACCCAGGCATATAGTGAAATCCAACCTGTAGTAGGGACATACTCTTAGATGACAATTTGCCTTTTGCAGCAAAATAACAGTATCTGTGTGTTTATTCTTCCTTTATGTGATGTCATCATTGTGTGCTGTAGGAAGTGAAACAGGTAATTGTCCTGAAGGTCAGATAATAAAAAGTGCTTTCTTGCCTGTATGCTTGCTTACCCTGAATAAGCTGAATTCCTTTTTCCCAATGTAATTTCCATCTGTGAAGCAGAATTAATGAGACTGATGCTTTGCCTTGGGCGTGTGTGCAAATGAAACAATGATGTCACACAGACATAGCAGAGAATGGTAGAAAACAAAAAGCAAATATATTCTTAAACTGAACATTTTCCAAATACATATTGGAAACTGTAAGCCAGTCAGAGTCAAATGATTTTGAAACTGAAAATTGAATGGGGAGCCTTAAATTATAAATGACCTCTTCTAGTATAAATGCCATTGCAGAACAGCTATCTAGCCCTTTGAAATCTACAATCCTTCCAGTGTAACCAGCTGTTAATCTTAGCCACCTTGTTTACTCGTCTCATAGCAATGGCTTTTCTAGAAAGTGCAATTACTTACAATTTGTGCTCTGAAAATATATTCTGTAAAAAAATAAATAAAATGTAATGTTCTTATTTATATGGGGATACTAAATGAGCACAAATATGGGATTATTGCCAAATATGTGTCAGCAATCAGGCTTGCCATCCAACTAATCCTTCCATGGCAGGTCACAGAAGAGCATCGCCTTATTACAGGGCCAGGCAGGTGACATTACCATCAATGTACAACAGCTCAACTGCCTAATAACAATAAGCTCCTTCGGTGAAATGGTCTCTTTCTGTGTCACCCACTTATATTAATACTATATTGCTTATATTATACTGAAAAAGGTATGCCCATGTGTTTGTACGCTCAAAAATTAATTTTTTTGTTTGTGAATGACTTAGGGATATGCATTAAAAATAATAAGGTAGTAATAAATGTTTTCAATGCAAAAAAAATGTTACGGACAAATTATGCACAAGTTTTTTCCAACTTAATAAAACCAATGACTGAAAACTAAGTTAGCTTTAGCAGAAAGATCTATGTAAATACAGCCATAAACACTTTTTTTTCTAAAGTTGAAAACTTCTGCATATTTTCTGCAATATTTTCGTACATTTGCATGACTTTTTCGTACTTTGTGACAAAAAGCGCGACAATTTGTGCAACAAAATCGTATTTGTCGCGCCAAGTACGAAAGTTTCGGATTCATTCAAGCTTCGGTATCGTGACTTTCCTTGGACCAGGTTGGAGCTGCAGAGTGCCATTGAGTCATATGGGAGGCTTTTTAAGGCTTTTACCTTAAAAAGCACAATACAAAAAATCGTATTTAATATGATTTTTTTTTTGTATCATGCTTTTTAAAGGTACTCAAAGGTACTTTGATAAATCTTCCCCTTACAGTATTGCTGCCCCGAGTCCTGTGAAAAGAAACACTGCATTCCCTTTCTTCTATTCTGGACACATGGGCTTCTGTGTCAGACTTCCTTCTCTTAGCTCAAACCTTTTGGGGCATGGCACGAGTCTGTGCAGCTTGCTCCTCTCTCCCTACACCCCCCTCCCCTTAGCAGCAGCAAAGTTAAGGCAACAGTAGGGGTGCAGGCAGGGAAGTGACATCAGCTGCTATCTTAAGCAAACAGAGAATGTTTCTAGGGCTGTTTATTCGGGTATGGAAAAGCATTCTAATAAATAAGGAGTACTAGCTTGCACTATTTTGCTAATCTCCCTATCCCCCTCCCTCCTCCGTACTCCCCCCTCCCCTTAACAGTGAGGTCAAGGCAGCAGTAGAGGTGCAGGCAGGGAGGTGACCAAGATAGTATGGCAGCTGATATCTTAAAGGACATGTAAAGCCTACATTTGCCTACAATGTTTATCAGTTGGACATGTCTCCCCCACCAAAATGGCATCATTTGTACTGCATAGATCCCCTCCGTTTGCCAACACCATCACATTTTCCTAAAGCAAATAGCAGCTTTCACCCTGTGGCCATTTTTCCTCTGATACATAATCAGATACATTTAAATCTGCAAACAGCATACACACACAGACCCTTATTCAGCATATATTTAATCAAGAATGCAGGCTCACGCAGGCAGAACTGTATTTGATAAAAGTTCTGCTTTGTTTGAGCTGAGCTCAGGAAAGAAAGTTAGGAGAAAAAAATTGAAACAGACGGTTAGAGCTGAGTTCCTATGGGAACCAGCAATGCCATCTCTTCACTGGCTACTAGACTGGAGGGCGTGTTTAGTAATCTGAGCTTAGAACAACTGAGCATGCCCAGAGATCAAAGCAAATTCCTGAGGGAGGGGGTCGAGTGGGTTACAGGAAGAGAAGGAAATCTAAGTGATTAAGGGGATGCTGCAGCCTTACTATTAACCTCTGAACAACCAGTGTGGCAGGTACTGAAAGATTCAAAGAGGCTGTTCACTGATTACATTTTTGTGTGTGGGGTTTACATGTCCTTTAAGCAAACAGAGAATACTTCTAGGGCTGTTTACTAAGGGAGGGAAAAGCATTCTGTTAAATAAATCTAGCTTGCACTATTGTGGATAATCTATTGGCAATAAACTGCCTCAGAAGCTTTCCTTCTTTTTTTAAAGCAAATTTGACATAGGGCCCTTCCATTAAATAAATGCATGCCATCTTAACATAACTTAGCCATTTATTTTATGTTATAAAATGTTATTGTTAAAACAGTATTTTTTTTGGCATCTCAATCTCATACTTATGTTAACATCCCACTATGTCAGTCCTTCTAATAGGAAATTCCTGGTGCAGTTGCTGCAGGCAGGCAGCGCAAATGTTGTGCAGAAGTATCATGACACTACGAACTAAAATGGAATATTCTATTAAGCAAAATATATACAGTAGAACCCCAATTTTAAATTTTTTTTCTCCTGGTTTATGTTTTCCCCAAATTTACATCATTTTAATGGGGTACCCTAGAAATTGTAAAATCGGGGTTCTACCTAAAAATGGAAATGAAGACATAAATGGTGGAGTAAATGTTTATTACATATGTATTTTCTGCATGCATGCAAGGAACTTATGTCGGAGTCACTTTATACATATAATATATTATTACCATGCCCTGGTACAAACTGTTTGTTTAAGGAGCTATAATATAGTATTTATATAGCCATGGAGGCTGCCATTTAAGTTTCAATTTTGCTTTTAGGTTAGTCATGTTTTTCAGTCTTCCCAGCTATCTCCTGGCTTTTTAAAGAATTGGCACATTGACCTGAAGTAAGCGGCTGGGGGTGCACCCACAGTGATTTTGTTCTCCTTTTAGTTGAAATAAGTACATTTCAAATGTCATCCATGGTACTCCATACATCTGTAAGATTAAATCCCTTCTCATATAAATTGCAATTTCTTGACCAAAATATATAATCATCACATCTAAATAAAATACTTTACATTTATGGTGTTATTGGTCTTTTAATTTACATCTTTGCTGTGAAATACATTATTAAAAAGCATGTCACATAAATCTTGTGGATTATGTAGAATTTTGATTTTGTCCAGTTGGGCTAAATGAGGTAAAGTTGTACTATACAATGCCTGTATTCTGCAATTTGTATGAATAGTTTTTAATCAAGATAGTGTTATACAAAGGTGGAAGCTATTTTTTCTCTGTAGGTTGGTCTTAATTTAGGCTATATGGTAGATTTCCTTAAAGCTTCTTTCTGGGGCTGGGTTTATTTGTCTAATGTTAATGCTTAATTTTGTATTTGTGTTTTCCTAGGCCTAGTTCCAGGAAACAATGAAACAATGGGGATCATTTATAAATTTCTCTCGGCGAATATTTTTTTTCGCAAATGGTTGTTTGAGCATGTTTTCCCCAAATGTTTAAAATTTGCACTTCTGTGCCCGCCTTTCCTTTTTTTTGCGAACCACAATGAAAGGTGAATTGTGCACAAAAATTTGTGCATGAGCTGCACGAGTTTATTATGCGCTAAGATAGCACGGATTTTCTCTTTGTGAATATAAATTCACAATTTGCAAAAATCAATTTAGCAAATATTTTTGCACCACAAAAGTTGTGGCGTAACTTGGATGGAGAGTGTGCACATACATATTCATAATTTCAGAATATGCCATATTTAAAAACTTTTATGGACATTCGCACTGCAGATAAAAATTTTGCTATTATGTTTGCACATTAAATGTACCAGTCTTGTCATGCTTTATAAACACGGGCAGGGCAAATATGTTCACTGTGCGAATAATTTTGTGCTGCGCAAATTTTATATAACTAGTGTAACTATAAAGATAAAATATAGGTATACTTTATTGTTACACTTTGGTGAAAAAGATAAGCAGCTGGATACTGGTATACGCTAATAAGTATACGGAACCAACTTATATATATATATATATATATATATATTTTTTAGAAAATGTTAAGAATTTATGGAAACTTGAAATACTACATTTTAACTGTACCAGGCAGCACTTAGGACACATATAAAATATATTTTTCATATTTATCCTTTGCAGGAACTAAATAGCTTTAACTATCTGGATCTGTATAAGCTGGCAGACCTGTTTAACCTAACTTTACTGGAGACTGCAGTGGTGGAATTTCTTGTTAAACATCTGTCAGAGCTTCTGAAAAATCACCCTGAAGAGGTTCTTGCACTGCCTTTTCGGCTTCTCCGAGAGGTTTTGAAGAGTGATCAATTAACTTCAATGAGTGAAGAACAAATATGGCAGGTAGGTGGCTGTGTAATAGTGCCAAATAAAATTCATTGTATACAATTATCAAAATAAGTTTTCTGTAAACGACTTGGTTAAAGTTAATGAATAAAAAAAGCAATAGGCAGATACTTTGTAAAAACAGTTAAATAGAAGTACATATATAAATAGCTGTAAAACCATAGGAAATGGGGCATATGGTTAAGTGACAAAACACACCCATATTTGTTCCTTGTGGATTTCAGTGGAACTGCAAGTCAGGCAGTTGCCAACATGGAATAGTACAGTTGCCCTTAAATATGTTAATATATCCATATAAAAGGGATATCAGACATTTTTCATCTGACACCAGCCTGCGGCAGTCAAGCTTCTTCACCCCGAGTGCATCTACCGTTCAAGTAAATGGATGGGTGATTCCAAGCCTTTTGTACAGCTATTAAATGTACTTTGTGTTCTGTCTTATATATTACTAAGAGCTTTACAGTGGCCAACCAGGCTGCAGTAAATCTTCTGCTAAACTTCAGAGCCTGCATGATTCTTACAAAGGGAGTTTACTGATGCTTTAAATTCCTACCTGAGTTTAAAAGAGAAAAAGAAATTATTTTTTTTCTTTCTCTTAGTAAGTACAAATTGGTAGCTATTTCAGCTGATTTGTTATAAGGGTTACAAGAAGAATAATATTGAAAAGCCAGATAATTGTAAGTTTTCATTTCATGTATTGCCTTATTGATTTTTCTCTTCTAATAATGGTTAGCAATCACAGAAATTTATTGCAGAGATTGCAGAAATTCATTTCTGCCAGTGCAAACAACTTTTATACTAAATTAATTTTTGGATTATGTTTACTTGTTTGTGTTACAAAGAGCCCTTCAGAGGTTAAGGTTACATTTAGTTGTAGTACCTGTGTGTATATTTATATATTCCCAAGGAGCTTCCCTTCGTCTGAGTGTTTTAAAATGCTATTATCTTTATTATAAATATAAACACACAGCAAAGAAACCACAGCCCCTTTAGGGTTTGTGCAGTCATAATAAAAACTGTAATGAACAAGTGTGACATAGTTTTTGATTATTAATGTATTGAATGTCTAGAAAAGACATTCAATACATTAATAATCTAGAAAAGACACTGTTGCCACATATTATGAAAGAGGCACTGTACACAGCCAGGTGTAGAATGGTAGAAATGTCAGGCTTCCCCAACCTTTCTTACTCGTGAGCCACAGTTAAATGTAAAAAGACTTTGAGAGCAACACAAGCATCATACAAGTTCATGGAGGTGCCACATAAGGGCTAAGAGTGGCTATTAGGTAGCCTCTAAGCACACACAGCAGCTTACAGGAGTAGTAGGTATTTGGTAGTAAGTCTTGTTTTTATTCAACCACAACTTGCCACCGAGTCAGGAATTCAAAAGTAACTACCTGGTTTGGAGGCACTGAAAGCAACATCCAAGGGGTTGGTGAGAAACATGTTGCCACAGATTGGGGATCACTGGTCTATGTGATAGGCAGTTGATGGAAAGGTGGGCAGCTGATCTCTGGGTGTCCTGAACAGGAATCAAACCCCTTTTCATCAAATAGTCTGGCAAGGATGTCCTTGTTGTATATGCTTTTATTTGGGTTTGATTATAGTAAAGGTAATGGAAGTGTCAGTCCATATTAGGGACACATTTTCTTTGTCAATCTTTCCTATTTATGTGTTCACCTCTTTGAGGTAGTAGTACACATTTGCTGGTTTCTTTTATTTTATTTATCCCTTTAGAGGTTAATAAAGCATCTTGTTGGAGATTTCGACTGGCATGTTTTTTCTAGCAGTGTATGTAGACAGCTTGCTAAGAAAAGTTGCATCTTGATTTGTTGTATTACTGAATTAAAGGTAAAGCGGAAAGATGTCAAGGTCATTTAATTATTTAAGAACTCCAATAACATTAAATTCGGTACCTGTCCATATTAGGATGATTGATTGATTGATGATATCATCAAAGTTATTTGCTAAATTTAGTCAAAATTATGTGCCTTTATCCCAATGGGATACGTACCCAACAGATTTTGGACTGCTTGTAGTCCCATGACATCTATAGTGTGAAAAATGACAGGTATGGGATACCTTATCTGGAAACCCGTTATCCAGAAAGTTCCGAATTACAGAAAGGCCGTCTCCCATAGACTCCATTATAAGCAAATCATTTTAATTTTATAAAATGATTTCCTTTTTCTATAATTATAAAACAGTACACCTTGCACTTGATCCCAACTAAGATATAATTAATCCTTATTGGAGGCAAAACAAGCCTATTGGGTTTATTCCATATTTAAATGATTTTAGTAGACTTAAGTTATGGAGATCCAAATTACAGAAATATCCCTTATCCGGGAAAACACCAGGTCCCAAGCATTCTGGATAACAGGTCCCATACCTGTACTAGCAATGTGCCTACTCAGGGCAGCACAACAGATGAACAATAGTGATTCAGAAATAATCATGGGCTGGTGCCTTTTTAAAGAAGAGGAGTGCAGATTGTAAGCAATTGTGGTCACTGTTGGGTGCCTAATAAACTGCCAAACAAATTCTGTACCTGTAGTTGGAGGATTGTATATATGAAGTATTGTTGCCAGAAGTCTCTTGCTTTAAAAGCATAGACACTAGTTAGAATAGTGTGTGATAATGTTAGCATATTCTTTCCCAAACCAAAAAATAATGATGTTAAGAACCAGTTCTTAATTTACTATCAACGTTTTGTATGGGTTTTGTAATATTGCACAGTGCTGCAGTGTTAATTATATATCAAATGTGCAGCAGGTTTACAACAATAAAATGCCCCTAGCATTCTAAATAAGGACTTAGGTTATTTGATCTGAGGGTCTAATTTTAGAATGCATACTTATTAAACATGCATGTTCTCTCAAGGAAAAAAAATCTCCATGCTACATTTTTGAATAATGTGGTTTTTGAATGTAAAAAAAGATATTGTTAAAGGCATTATACATTTTAATGATTTTCATTGCTGTGGCTCAAAATGTTTTCCTAAAAATACTGATAGAGCCAGAAGTCAAGTCAAGTCAAGTCAAGTAGGTTTTTATTGTCATTCCAACCATATACAGTACAGTGCACAGTGAAACGAAACAGCGTATCCAATAATGTTATTTAAGTCTATCCCACATAATATATCGAAAGAGGCATTGCGATCTTAAGAAACTTCCCTAAAATGACTTTTTTTGCCCCTAGATCTGCTAAGAAAGGCATTCCAAACTTAATAGCAGATGCAAGTGTATTGTCCAATGAGAATCATGCCTTCCAGTGCTATGTCAGTCATCATTTTTAAACTAACATACTGAGGTTACTAAGTTTTGACTGTGTGTATTACAAGGACTTAAATAGTGGTGTTTGGAGCTAGAGGACATGAGATAAGTGTAAACAGGGCACTAAGGGGCACATTTACTAACCCACGAACGGGCCGAATGCGTCCGATTGCGTTTTTTTCGTAATGATTGGTATTTTGCGATTTTTTCGGAAAATTTTCGCGACTTTTTCGTTACCAATACGATTTGTGCGAAAAAACGCGAGTTTTTCGTAGCCATTCTGAAAGTTGCGCAAAATCTTGCGATTTTTCGTAGCGTTAAAACTTGCGTGAAAAGTCACGATTTTTTCGTAGTGTTAAAACTTGCGCGAAACATTGCGCCTTTTAAGTTTTAACGCTACGGAAAAGGCGCGACTTTTCACGCAAGTTTTACCGCTACGAAAAAAAATCGCAAGATTTTGCGCAACTTTCGGAATGGCTACGAAAAACTCACGTTTTTTCGCGCTAATCGTATTGGTAACGAAAAAGTCGCGATAATTTCCGAAAAGTCGTAAAGTCGGCGAAAAAAATCGCAAAAAATACGAAAAAGTCGCAAAGTGTTCGTTTTCCAATCGAAATTTTTCCAATTCGAATTCGTGTCTTAGTAAATCAGCCCCTAAATAGAGCCAATTTCATATATAATGTCTTTCAGAATTTTAGGGAATGTCAGAATATGTAAAAAAAATCTTTATTAAATAGCTGCTGAGATTGCAGAGCAACTATGTGCTCCTCAAAGCAAGCAACCACCAGTCTGCTCTGACGTACAAGACTGTAGAAACATTATTTCATATTGGCCTGGAAAATTGACTGATGCAGTCACCGGGTACTGAAACAAAAAAGAAAGAACCAAATGTTTTTTTCAAGTTACTCAACGCTTCCTGGTGGTTGAATTTGTAAGAGCGATCTTCAATGTTGTGTAGATAAACAGTGATCTGCTGCTCCCTCTTAGAACAATTCCCCCTTAGGATGGGCCTCAAAAGCGTGCACAATGGTAATCGTGGAAGCGCATATAAAATAAAACAAATAGAACGCAATCTAGTGAAGTACGTCAAAATAAGCCAAAAGAGAGTTTTGCATTATGTAACATTGTTACTCCACAAGCCTCTTTTCTGGTTTTCTTTCTACCCCATCTGTTCATACTCAATAAAAGGGTGTCATTATGGATGAACCGATGCATGGGGTGAGCTGCTGTCTCTGAGTCATTGCTGTTAGCATCAGTGCAATATTTTTAATCTTGTTACAACTGTTACATATTGTCATTATCACTCATTATACACATTGAAATGTATGACACTTTATTGCCTCTTTAGAGTAATTATATTTGTAATGCAAAAAATTATTTTTAGTTTTCCCAGTGATCCTTGTGCAGTTGAGTTTGTTTTTCCCTGAGGCTGAGGAAGGAAAATTGCAGTTTTGGATCCTTCCTGGTGGAAGCTATATTGCTTACTATATTACTTTATTTTATGTTGGTATTATTTTTTGCATTCTGGCAAATATTTGATAAATTGAATTGAATTAATTATAAACTTTACTTCAATAACATTTTCTAAATGCCTTTCCCATGGTGACTTTATAAAAAAAAAAAAAATAGGGATCCCCAGCCTTTTATACCCATGAGCCACATTCAAATGGAAAAGCATTTGGAGAGCAACACAAGCATGAAAAATGTTCTGGGGGTGCAAATAAGAGCTACAATTGGCTATTTGGTAGCCCATATGTGGACTGGCAGCCTATAGAAGGCTCTGTTTGACAATTACACTGGGTTTTATGCAACCAAAATTTGCCACCAAGCCAGGAATTCAAAAATAAGCACCTGATATGAGTCCCCTGGGAGCAACATCCAAGGGGTTGGTGAGAAATGTGTTGCTCACGAACCACTGGTTGGGGTTCACTGCCCTACAGTATGCATCCTTCTGTTTTCTGTTGACATTGATTAGGTAGTTACCTAGCACCAGTGCAATTCCTTGGGGGATTGTTTGGTGTGTACAGCCTCATCAGCTTACTATGGCACATTTACATACTAGAATTCTGCTAAGGTGCAGCAGGCATAAAGGAAACTGGGTACCACAACTCATTAAATTGCAGCAGTGTGTGTAATCATTATGTCTATTTCATCTGTTCTACTTAACAGTGGGTTACCTACTGTACTTATATTTGGTCATTTATAAACACTGGGCAAATATGCACCTGAGCAGTAACTCATGGCAACCAATCAGATGATTGCTTTCAGTGTTCAACCTGCTTCTGGCTGAAAAATCTAACCACTAATTGGTTGCTATGTATTTTTGCCCAGGTGCAAATTTGCCAAGTGTTTATTAATGAGCCCCAGTGTTGTGTTTTGTAACCCCTGCCTATTCACAGACCTAACTATAGCTATATTTTTGCTCATGTAAACTCAATTTCATACCCTATACCTCACCATGAGATACTGCTAAAACCCACGGGTTCTCTTATACACATTATTTTGTATAATTGGATTGAATCCCTTCTCTATAGCTCCTTTTGTTAGACCTATGTTTTTTACAAAGGCATCAGAGTATAGGAAAGTACAAACAGAACACTATAATGCTTTTCCTTAGAGGGATAAAAGAGAACACACCATGTGGAGAATAGGTTTTTAATAAACTCCCTTACTTTCAATAGCTATGTCATTGCTGCTACATAATTCAAGCATAAATTAAAGAGAGTACTCAGACAACTTTTATAAAGAAGGAACATAGTAAACTGATATGTCTGATATTAATAAATGTGTGCTGTTACTTGGTCCTGAATTTTTATTTTATTTTTGTTTTGTTTGCAGAGAAAGGTAATCCTGCAGCTCCTATAGTTCATTTTTTTACTGTCCCCAGCTATAGGCTATCTTCTTATTCTTGGTACTTATAGATAAATTAATAATGACCATATATATCAACCTCTTAATATACTCATTCAGAAAGCAATAAGCATTCTTTTTGCTTTATCTTAGTAAATAAGTAATTCTTCAGAAACGGCAATAGCAAAATTAAATTCAGGCCTTGATATTGCCTGAAGAGCCACTAAGTTCATTATTTTTACAGAGGTTATATTGGTAATGCAATATACCACGGACAAATCTAATATTCATCTGAGGGGAAAATAGAGGGAAGTGAGGATTAGTGTCAGGGTGTTTTATACAAGTTAAACTTGATGTACAGGCTGAAGATAAGTCTACAGAATTTCATTAAATTGCTGAATTGTTCATTACTGAATATTCACTGTGAAATAAAGCACTCATTGACTTTGACAAATATGTAGTCGTTCCTGGTGCAAAATAAAACACATATAAAAACCTTAAGAAATCTTTAAAAATGCAATTCTTTAAATTTAAAATTTTATACCTGAAGATCTCTATTTTATGTCCCTATGCTTTTAATGTCCAAGGTGTTTTAAAATAATGGTGTAAATGATGGGGTTAGTTTATGTTAAAAAAAATATAGAATTTTGTAAATACCTCCGTTAGCTCTTTGTTATAGATAATTTCAGTGACCACAATGCGCACTTAATTTATGCTAAAGGACAACAACAAAGCTTTATAAATTTGCAATTTATTTAATATTAATAGCTATCCACTATATATATATATATATATATATATATATATATATATATATATATATATATGTTGGTCCTCTAAAATAGCAATATATATATATTGCTATTTTAGAGGACCAACAGAAGTTAAAATGGAAAGAATCCTAGAGCCTATCAATAACAGTGGAGTTATGCGAACACATAAATGAAAATATAAATTACCAAACGATGTTTCACCAGTAAGAAAGATTATAAAATATGTCCAACAACCCCCACCACAGAGAACAAGAGGCTCAGGTGCATCACCCTGAGCCTTCAGCTGGGGGAGCGGATGTCACCATTTTTTGAAGAACAGGCACTCACTGAGCAAATCTTCAGGCAGAGTTTTTTATTAAAAAGTAACTTTGTTGGAGTACCGCCTTACACATTTTGTATTCATAAACACTTAATCATAGGTAGATTGCAAATTATTAAGTGTCTGTGAATATGAAACCTGTAAGGTGAAACTGGAGAGGAAACAAGTTAGGGGGGAGCGAGCGCGGAGACGAAGCTGCAGAGAGGCTCAGCCTTGAAGTTAGACAGGCTGGATAATAGTGGAGGAGCAGCAGCTGTAAGCTCTAGCTTATAAACAGTGTGTACTAACGTAGGAACGCGCTGTTTATAAGGATATAACTTACTGTTTGGTCCCATAGGGACTCATATGACAATTACCAAGCTGTAGATTATAAAGAAATAATATTCATCAAGACTGTGCAGAAATGAGACAGAATAACCATAAACTATTGACATAAGGTGCAATGGCCCACTCCACTGGGCAGCCTTTGTAAGATGCTAGGCTATTTTATTTTATTATTCTTGAATCAAACAAAAAGTGGGCTGAGTAGAGAAGGGATAACAGTCTGTATGACATTTTGGAGGCTTTAAGTGTAATGTAGTATAAAGCTCATAATTATCCCTCAACAAGTGAAGTTATGAGGGTAGACAACCAAAAAAATGAGAAAAGATAAATATTATAAAGTAAGTAAATTGTTTGCTTTACTTTGGACCAATTTGGTATGAGTTTTCAAAGAGTAGATTTTTATTAGCATGTGTAAATTTTATACTTACATACCATGTTGTTAATATACCATTTTATAAATAAATGTTAACTTCTTTAACTATCTTAATACAATTTATAAATCAACAAGAAAATTGTAATACATGGTACACAGTATATGGTACAGAAAAAAGATACATTTCAAGGAGAGATATGGCTGCAGCCTGCAAAGAAAAAATGGTCATAAGGCAAAGTTCATCAAAAGGCATATTTGTTGTGCGCCTCCTTTGGCCAAACAGTAGCATAACATGTAATCAAATGAGTGTATTACAGAGCCTCCATATTTCTACCCAGCACTTCACCATTAAGTCAATGAACAGTGCTTGTCTGACTTATTTTTGCTTATAGTTTTAGTTAATAAAAAATGTTATTACTTGAGTTAATGATGTAGATAATTAGATTACTTGTATAAGACCCAGTTCCTTAAATTCTCTGTTTGTTACCAGGAGTCAATTATGCATTGGAGAGTTATCTGTGTACTAGTAATCTAATTATCTGCCTGATGCAGACCAAACATGGCATAGCGTAGGCTTCCATGAGTTTAGCTTAAGAAATAACTTGATTAAAACAATAGACAAGAGGTATGTTCAGCACACACCCTATGCATTGAGCTCATGTTGTGTTGTACAAGGGGGTATGTTGCCCTTTTAAAAATAATGGATTGAGCCTATAGGACGTTCACTTGAATTATGCTAAATTTATGACTATTGGTAGAAAGTTAATCATATATATATATATGACCCCATCCTTTTTTGTGCATCAATAGATTGAGAGCACTGGCCAGTTTATGTGAGCTCTAAGTAGAAAGTACGCGTTTAGTACTTTTTGAAGAGAATCAAGCTAAGATACCACATGAATGCAGTGAATAGAAAAGGAGCAGATGTATGATTGTTCATGGGATTGATGATACAGTACCTGACATCTTCTTAATCAGCCCCTGCAGTGTGTTCTAGTATCCAGCCTGCCTCTCATTGCTAAAATATGTTGGGAATAGAGCTTGGTAATCAAAGTCTGCAGTCAGGATATTGAAGTTTGGCTGGTTAGGGCATGGATCAGCCCACCTGCAGCATCACGGAAACAAAGCTGGACTAAAATGAGTATGATATATTTAATATTAGTGCATTTTTACTTCTCAGCATTGATATAGGAACAAATCATTACTTTTCAGCTCTTTATCTGTAAATCCTTTCTTAGAACTTCAAACCTATACCACCTATAGTGTACAAAACTTACTTTTATAAATGGTTAAAGATATACAATTATTACAAACCACATATACTGTTGTGAACATTAAAAATAATTGTAGTGATATGGTCATAACATATAATGAATAAATGTCTCTTTCAAAACATTATAACTTTCTTGAAATTATTGCTAAAGCGATACTGACAGTAATGTGTCAGAATTACTAGTAATGTTAAAAAACTGCAATTAAGGTAACCCCAACCCACTTGCCACTGCCAGCTCTCAGCCAATGATGGGAGTGAGGACCACTTTTGTATGCCACCCTAGTGTGATCCTTTTCATAGCTTGGAGTATAACTCTAAATACTACTGCGGTTTACTGAAGGATCTGGATACCTTCAAGTGACAGAAGTGGTTCTCAGTGCTAAGGTAAGTTCACCAGGTGTAGGTAACTGCACGTTAAAAAGTTAACATTGTTATTACAGTTGGATTCTAATATTTCCATTAGAAGTTTTAATTCTTTTTTGGTATTGTTAAATGGATTAACCTTTAACATTTAATTATTAATCTATTTATTCCAGCTGTATCCAGGGGAAGTGTTTTACAATATGTACAATATGTATTGTGTCTCTCTGCAGATACTAAATTCAGCTGAGTCTCTGTGCTGTTTATAGTGAAATAAAGTACTTGTAAACTTTTTTTTTAATGTATTTTAGTTCTATATAGGTCAAAGAGTAGTGATCAGTCGGCACATCCAGCGCAAGGCGGACACAGATCAAAGATCAAATCAATGACATTTACTGCATTAGGCTTTTTAACCTCAGGGGCCCTAAAAGGGATTATAAATCAGTGTAGAATCATATTTTCTTTCATTCTGATTTTTTTTTTTATTTTGAACTTCTTTTATTACCTTCTTTCATTTTGGGTGGAGATCCCATTTAATCACTTGGTAAAACAAAACAAAAAAATCCTTCAGTTTCAGAGGAGGCCATTGCATTCCTGAAGACAATAGATGAAATTCTTGCCCCAGGGAAAGAACGTTATCGCAACTGCTTCTCATGTGCATTATCAAAAATATGCAGAATAATCAATGCCACTATGTATTATTGGACATGCATAACATAATAATGAGACTATAGATCCAGGTTATAATGCTTCCCATAAAGTATCCTTTGTTTATTTTCATCATATTTTGTAAAACTGTTAGCAGTTTTTATTCTCTTCACATGGATACATAAGGCTAACTACAGGAAGCAGACTTTAAATGGTTTATAATACAAAGCATTTTCTTTAATGGAGAAAGAAAGGTAAAAACTAAGTAAGCTTTATCAGAAAGGTCTATGTAAATACAGCCATAAGCACTCACAGAAACGCTGCACTGACTTCTCTGTCTCTGTGTAAGAACTCACTCCCCCCCCTTAAGAATGTGGATCTGATCCAATCAGCAGGAAGCTCATAGTCTTACAAACTGAGCATGTACACTTGGTCTGGGTCTCGGTGCCGGAGTGAGGCATTATAGGAACTTTCTTTACACAGCTCAGTGTTTTTTCTTCCTGTTTGGCTTAAGGACACTATTAAGACAACTGAAGGTATGCCTGCAGCTTGAGATTAACTCTTTTTATTAGCCTTTCCTTGTACTTTAAATAAGGGTCAAAACAAACCAGTATGTATGAGCAATGCGGGTGCAACACTTTCTTAAAGGGACAGCGCCCTTACCTTTACTCGATAGGCCAACTCCAGTTATGAAGTAAACAGCCAGACTTGTCCTCATGCAAATAACTTTATTACAGCCGATGGTTACTGTTACCTTCTCACAGGCAGGAACTGGAGCATTTCAAATTATACATACAATTTGTTCTCCTTTCCACAACATCCAGTCCAGTTACACTGTTTCAGTACATTCACTTTTCCATTCCGGTACCATGGACCTAGTCCCACCTATCCACCTGGTGGTCCGGTATCCACTATAGTACCCCTCCACTCTCTTTAGTGGTCTGGTACTCTGCAGTGATACCCCTCCACTCTTTCAGGATAGGCATTTTCTCTACGGATTCTGGCCAGAAGCCTTCTGCACCTCTTCTAGCTGTTCCTATACTGGCACTGGATTCCCTGACTAATGGGAGAGCCGTTAGAACCTAGTTCCTCATTTTCCTGGTTGGGGCGGAGGCTCGCTATTACACCCCTCTAACTTAGACTAGCTATTCCTCTCTACTGCCCAGGTCCTGACTCACCTCCTGTTGATGGATGTTGATTCGACCCCGCCCACCTGTCAAAGACCCTGAACCTGGGTGTGGCTGCTCCTTTTATACCCTCCTGCCTACACTGCCCTCTGGTGGCCGGAAGTCTAAATTACACTTAACTTTTCCCAAGTAACTATGCTGCCACCTAGTTGTCAAAGCAACTCCCTTTACCCCATTCCCCAACATACATATTAACACACATTTTTCACCTTCTTACAAGTAATTGGTAGTTCTTTATAACTTAAAAAAAATAAGAAAATGTATTTACTACTTAAAAGGATTGTGTCATGATTTTAATGCTTAGGAAACACTTTGCAATGGTAGAAAGAAGTAGAATAAGTGTGCGGCCTATTTTGTTTCAGTTGGCAGAAAGCTTAAGAAGGTCTACATGACTCCCTTCCATGTCAGCTCACTGCTCGCCTATAAACTGTTTCTAACACCACCTTCTATGGGAGAGTAAACTGCGTCCTATTCTGAGCCCTCCTAACTCATTTTGTTGTTACGTACAACTGCAAAAAAAACCAGAATGCATCCTCAGAAAATTTTGCAGAAATGTTTTCTTTGATTATACTTAATGAAGAAAGCAGAAAAGTAATGAAATAAATGAATCTCTAAGAATAAATGCAGACACTAAGGAAGCATGAGCATTCCACACATGACGAGAATTGCACATAAAGATATTAGAGTTCATTTAACTAAAGTTGCAGTCTTGTGAAAGTGGACACAGTCATTGCATTAATTCATGCCATTCATTAAAGGCACTGTGTCCAAAGACACTTCTTGCACTTCCATATAGTTTCACTCTGTGCCACTGGATCTGTCCTGCCTCCTGTATCCAAACACCAGTAATGATGCAGTAAGGGCTCCAAAAATTGTCAGTGCAATTGCATCTGATTTGTTAGAATGTGCACACACAACTGCTACTGTATTGACACACCAATGCAATTGTGTCAGATGCAGGCATCTCTTAAGCTCACAATTATGCTAGAATGGTGGGCAAAAAAACATGGCAAATTGTGTCTGAAACAGCACTTTGTGCAATGCATTTGTGTAAATAGTTGTTTTCTTCATCTATGTTCGTCATATACCTTGTGTATAGTAAATGTGTGTGTAATTTTTTTTTTCAGATATTTATTTCTAAATCCATGAAAAACTTGAAACATCACTAACCGTTAATATTGCTGAAACCAATTATGGGGGGGGGGGGGGGCAGCACAGCAGTAAAGAGAGAATGCATTCTATCAGAGCACAAGTGATATGGCTGAGAACACTTGGGAAAGTAAGAAAATAGCTCATGTCAAATTCAAAATTAAAGATAAAAAAATAAAAAGTTTGATCTTTTGAAAAACTGATTTCAGTGCAGAATCCTGCTAAAAGAGCACTATTAACTGATACATTTTGAAAAAGAACATAGTTTCCATGACAGTATTTCTTTAAGAAAGACCAAAATAATCATCTGATGTTTCTCTGGCTTTTACTTAGTAGAGCAACATTAGAAGGGTTTCTTCTCGTTCCGAAATTTTACCTTTATTTGTTTTGACCGTTTACATTTCCCTTAAAAGCTTTTCAAGGTCCCTGATGCAACAGATTTATCTAAGGATAAATCTCTACACCTTAACTACACTATATCCTTTCTGAAATCTACTGAGTAATATTAGTAAACAAAACTTGTACGGGTATGGGACCAGTTATCCAGAATGCTTGGAACCTGGGGTTTCCCAGGTATGGGATCTTTGTATAATTTGGCTCTCCATGCCTTAATTCAGCTAATTTAAATAAACCCATTAGAATTGTTTTGCACCCAGTAAGGAGTAAATATATTTGTTGGGATCAAGTACAAGGTACTGTGTTATTGTTACTGAGAAAAAGGATACCATTTTTAAAATCGATTATTAAACTGGAGTCTATGGGAGGTGGCCTTTGCATAATTTGAAGCTTTCTAGATAACAGATTTCTGTATAATTGATCCCATACCTATATTGGAATTTCAGTTTTTTAGTTAACAATTAAGAAGTTTGGAATTAAGTTTGTGATGCCAACTATGGGGAATTGGGGGGCACAAAATAGTTTAATAGGGAAGGTTTCGAGCCTCCTATTTTGACAATAACTTACATATTTAAAAATTATAAAATAAATAGAAATAGTAATCAGAAAAAACTAAAGAAACTAAAGTTTGTGTAAGGGTTTACAAACCCATCCATTACAGTGTTATGCATTAGGGTTAAAGGATGTATACATAAGCATGATTAACATGCTTCTTTGCCAGCTTGTAGAAGAGAGCAGCAGAGCAGCACTTCATATGAATAAAAACATAAGCTATAATTTGGATTCCAATTTTGTTGATCTCATTACATACAAGTAAGCAGTAACAAACTGTTATGTTAATCAAACAGCACTAAGAGGTGAAGTTCCACACCCAGCAAATCTATCCTCCTTTTTATACTTTTCAAGAACAAATTTGAAGGAATTATGCTCCATGCAGCTTTGTGTCTAAAGCTTTTAATGGCACCTGTGTTTTGTGAGTCTGCTGTGTCAAAACTCATAAAGCCACGTCAAACATTTTTCTAGAGGTGCTCATAAGGGGAGGGCACGGGGGAGCCATGATTTTAAGAGTAATTTCAGATTGTAAATGAAAAAAGAGAGGCACGACTGTTCATTTGCACCAATCATGCTTTCCTTTCATCTGCTCTGATTAGGCTTGGTGCGGTTTCATCAAACTACTCTATCACTGAGCTGTCACTCGAGCCTTCTGTTGATTGAAAACAATCAGTGCTCTGATGGCACAATTATTCTGACCCTTTAACTAGAGGCTGCTGTGATAATGAAAGGTTGATTATGATAGTTTGTGCCTCTTTCAGTTTGCCAAGAAGGTTAATTTGGGCATCAGACGGATGTTTAATGGGCGCTTGCTGGCTACACTGAGGTAAATGAGAACGTGCAGTCTTCGATATTGCATGGATATAGTTTGCCTGCCAATCACTGTCATTTAGACTTTGTGCCTTACACTCTGGAAATCACATTTTTTTTCTTATAGATTTAATTTATTCACTGCCCTGAGGAAGTTCTCTCACTCTGTGACCTTCACAGCAGCTCTCCTTATTTTTTTTTTTTTTTTAAGGAAGCAGCTGAAAAACAGCATATGTAATAATACTCACTTTATTCTCCAAGAGATAAAAACTTTGTGACTTCCTATTAATATCATCATTATAGAAAATTTCTACCTGTGTCCCAGCTACTTAGCATGCAGAATGTCAGATAACCCTGTTACATCAATTAAATGGCATCAGATACTGCACAGCTACTGCTTAGAAATCTTCACTCCGTGTTCCAGATTCATTGTCTCTGTCCCCTAGCCTACAAACACACTCATGCTGAACTGCTTAGATTGTTTTTAATAATACAGTAAGGTTGGTGGAACGAGTGTTTATGTTTTTATGGGAAAAATAATTATAGGTAGTGGAACCTAGATATATTCATTCTATATATTTAAGAAGCTGAGGGTTGAACATATAAATGTGCATATGAAATGCAAAAAACGATTAATGGAAGGGGTAGGTAATTACTGCTAATAAGCTAGAAGGATTTATTTAATAGTTTCCTAATGCAAGAGAAGGACTGAAGCACTTAGGGGATATGCACATGAAGCTGTCGCAGCTTATAGTGTTGCATTTGCAAGTGGCTGTCAGGCTTTGGATATCAATGCATTTCATGCATTTTCCCCAACTTAAATAATTTATGGCATGTACTGTAGGAGAACCAGCAGGTGCAAAGAGTATTCTAAACCCTTAATACCTGAAAGGTGCAATGTGCAGTCTTAACTTGCTGTAGGGCAGGGGCGCAAGTGCTTTGTGTATGGGCTCTCAGGGGCACCATTTGTTTTCTCCAGATACTGCAGAAGAACTTTATCTAGCTCAACAAAAAGAAAAGTACAGGGAACACAAATTATCTCAATAGCATACTTTGTGTGTTAAACACTTGTATGCTATCTACCTTGCAATGGTAGGAAGGAGTAGAATAAGTATGAGGCCTATTGTGTTTCAATTGGCAGAATGCTTAGGAAAATCCATGTGAATCCCTTTCATTTTGGCTCACCGTATGCCTATAAAACTGTTTCTAACACCACCTTCTATGGGAGAGTAAACTTTCCTGTTATGAGCCCTCCTAACTCATTTTGTTGTCTCAAACGTTGTAACATACAACCTCAAGAAAAACAGAATGCATGCTCCAAAACATTTCCAGGAATTTTGTCTTTGATTATTCTTCATGAAGCAAGTTCCAAAGCTGATGGAAAATTAATGAAATAAATGAATCTATAAGAATAAATGCAGAAACTAAGGAAGCATGAGCATTCCACACATGACACGAATTGTCATGATATTAGAGCTCATTTAAGCGTAGCTGCAGTCTTGCTAAAGCATACACAGTTTTTGCATTTGTTAGAGTGTTTATAGACAACTGCTGCTGTTTTGACACACCAGTGGAATTGTGTCACATGCAGCTGTCCCTTAAGCTCGCAATTATACTGGAATTGTGGACAAAAACATGACAAATTGTGTCTAAAACTGCACTTGGCGCAAAGCATTTGCGGTCATGAATGACCCCTGTTGGTCATTTTAGTAAAATGATGAAAAATACATACATTCATGTAAATAGATTTTTTTATTAATCTGTAATGAATAAAAAATGAATATAATATACCTTTTGTATAGTGTGTGTGTGTGGGTAGTATATAGGAATTCATTTCATTCACTTCATTTTTTTTTTTCTTTTTCAGATATGTATTTATAAATCCATGAAAAATACTTGAAAGATAACTAATAACCATTAAAATTGCTGAAACCACAATTATTCTTATAGTGATATGAACACTAAAAAACTCTTCAAAATATGAATGTACATTAAAAGTTACCTATAGGCCATGTTGATTATATTTTAGTGATAGAGCTGTTTTGTAAGTAATTGTTACTTGAAGTTCCTAAATCTGACTGTTTTGCCAACCTGACTGTCCCTTCTCAACCCGTCAGTTTTAACTTCTAATGAAAAATGACTCCTGCTGCACAAATATGGCAGCCCCCTCATAGAAGAACATAGGGAATCAGACAGAGCTGTCAATGCCCCTATTTCTTCATGAGTTCCCGGATTTTAGAGGCTCTCCCCCATTCTCCTGTCCCCCAGCAGCATTCTCTCAATTTTTCCAAAGTGTCACAAAGTCCTGTGGTGAATATTGGGTGAGCACAAACAGTAAGCGTTCAATTATGTAATTTGATGCATTTGTGCATGCGAAGGTGGAATTTTTTGGCTTCATCTGCGATTTCACTCCTGGAAGTGTGCATGCTGTCCGTGACATCACTTCCGGGTATCAGGAATATTTTTGGCAGTGAGCTGATGTCCTCCAGGTTGGCAGTTGGCAGTTCTGGCTCAAATAGGTAATGTAAAACATTTGTGCAAATACTTTAAAGGCCAAATTATAACTACCATGACAATGCTATGATAGATGTGAAAATTCTGGTGTCAGTATCTCTTTTAAATTAAATTTGCCTTGGATTTATTTTAAAAAGTGAAATGCAAAAAAAAAAAAAAAAAAAAAAAAAATAATAAGGTTCAAATGGCATAAATTTGTTTCAAAATCATTTCTTCTAGTTTAAATCCCTCTTGGATTATAGGCTTGCACAGTTACTCTATTTGATCTGGAGTTAATAAATACTAGGAAAAAGTCAACCTATTTAGCTAGATTTTAATCTCCTTAGTTCTTGTTATTGCATGATAGTTATTCTTTCACCCTGATACAGAGCTTCATTATCTTGCTGCTAAATTTTCATCCCCTAGGTACTGAACTAACATTGATCTATCTGAGAATTACTTTCCTTGACTCGGTTATATAACCCTGATTATTAGACTCCAATTTAATTTATTACCACATTTCTACTCTCCTCCAGTGTCATTTTCCTCTATGTCCTACTTGATTTTAATCAAAGTCATTTTAATATGTTTTTTTTGGGCATGACTGTTGGCTTACTCTCTCACATTTAAAGTTGAAGAATGCCCAAATTCTAATGTGTATTTCTTCTCAGCGGGTCATGTAAAAGGTAGAGACATGTTTTAGTTAGGATGAAAAAAAGTGTAAGTTCCTGGCTGTTTTTAAAGGTGCAAATCCACTTTTTTATTCCTGATTATCAGGAATTTTTAATGAATTGACATCTTTTTAAGAATCATAACTGTGTTAATTTGCCATGACAGCAAGTTCAGTGTGCAAAGTGCAATTTGGAATACAATTTGCGAAGTTTTTAGCAATAATGCAGCATCATTGTATTGAAATGGATGCTATTACCCTTGCTTTCTAGAGCAAATTGGGTGCAATGTTGCACCTACCTTTTTCAGTTTTTCAAAGGTTGCCTGCATTCAAAATAGTGTTTGCATGTAATTCACAGGGTGCAAGTCTGTTACACCTATTGATGGTTTTGCTGTGGGAACCATGGAGCTACCACTAGGTCCAGGGTGGCAGGAGTACCCCAGCTTCAGAAGGTATCACTATACACCATTCATCAGAGATGGATACAATTTGCACCCTTATGGAATCCTAAATGCATTTGGACACAATTGACTTTTCAAATTGGGCTAACATGTGCTCCTACATTGCCTCTATTTCTGAGCACTATATATATTGGGTGGCTACCATAGACTGAATGTGATTGAAAATTGATACATAATGGGCCTTGTGTGGCCATCTGAAGTACAGGTATTGGATTTATTATCCAGAAAACTCGGGACCTAAATTTTTCCAGATAAGGATTCTTTCCATAATTTGGCTTTCCATAACTATTGCTCTGTGAGGCTACAATTTTATTGTTACTTTTTGTAACCTTTTTTCTATTCAGGCACTCTCCTATTGATAACAGCCTCTCATCCAAACCAATCCCTGATTGCTAAGGTAAATTGGACCCTAGCAACCAAATTCCAGACTGGAGAGCTCCTGAACTGAAGTAATAAAAAAAACTGCAAATACCGTATGTACTCGAGTATAAGCCGAGCTAATGAGCTGAAAAAGTAACCCTCAGCTTATACTCGCGCATATACTAGCATATATATGGTAAATCGATTCGCTCGTTGCGCGCGCACCCGTGGCTGGCCGAACGTGCCGGTGTGCGTGCACGCGGCATCGTAAGCGACACATCGCTGCTTACGATATCGCGCGCATTCACGGAAGATATGGGTAACTATCAAAACTAGGTGGACCGGATCCTGGGGCAAAGCCAGCTGCTCTCCCACAGCTGCGCTACAGACAAAGTAAATGTGCTGGGTGCCCGGGGATACAGAGAGAGAGGTGCCCGCTGCCAATGCCTCTCCATGGCATGGTTTTTGCAGTTGTACAGTTATGTCCGGGGCTCAGTAGGACTATACTTAGTGGGGGAGGGAGCAGGCAGGGGCGACTGGCCTGGGAGTCGCTCATACAGGGGCCCCTTGTAGGAAGGACGAGTGTGGGAGAGCGACCTGTTGCCTGTGCAGACAGAGCAGGCAGTGTGTAGAGCACAGGCAGGGGGGGCGCAATACACAAACTGAAGGGGGGGGTAGGCTTTATACATAAATGCTAGTGACTCCCAGCACCCTTGGACTGCTGTTAGTGTGGGGATGTGGTTGTAGTAGTTCATTCTCTTTTGTATTGGACTGTCCCGCTATGTTGTAGAGTTATAACAGTCTGTATATGTCATATGCGTGAGCGCAGCATCGTAAGCGACACATCGTTGTACCATTAAGAGATGCCACAGTATGCTCTGAGCTTTCAGAAGGAGCCAGTGCTACACATTAGAACTGCTTTGAGGTAACCTATTGTTTCTCTTACTCCCATGTAACTGGGGGAGTCGGCTTATACTCGAGTCAATAAGTTTTTCCAGTTTTCTTAGGTAAAATTAGGTACCTCGGCTTATATTCGGATCGGCTTATACTCGAGTATATACGGTAATAAAAAAAAGAAGACCAATGGCAAATTGTCTCAGAATGTTACTCTCTACATTATACTAAAAGTTTACTCAAAGGTGAAGCAACCCCAATAGGATTATTTTGCCAATATATATATACAGTGAGGAACATAAGTATTTGAACACCCTGCAATTTTGCAAGTTCTCCCACTTAGAAATCATGGAGGGGTCTGAAATTCACATTGTAGGTGAATTCCGGAAATCACATTGTACGATTTTTAAAGAATGTATTTGTATTGCACTGCTGCACATAAGTATTTGAACACCTGAAAAAATCAGTGTTAATATTTGGTACAGAAGCCTTTGTTTGCAATTACAGACGATTCCGGTAGTTCTTGACCAGGTTTGCACACACTGCAACAGGGATTTTGGCCCACTCCTCCACACAGATTTCCTCTAGATCTGTCAGGTTTCTGGGCTGTCGCTGAGCAACAAGGAGTTTCAGCTCCCTCCAAAGATTTTCTATTGGATTTAGGTCTGGAGACTGGTTAGGCCACTCCAGAATCTTGATATGCCTCTTATGGAGCCACTCCTTGGTTATCCTGGCTGTGTGCTTCGGGTCATTGTCATGTTGGAAGACCCAGCCACGACCCATCTTCAATGCTGTGACTGAGGGAAGGAGGTTGTTGCTCAAAATCTCACAATACATGGCCCCATTCATCCTCTCCTTAATACAGTGCAGTCGTCCTGTCCCCTTCGCAGAAAAGCACCCCCAAAGCATGATGTTACCACCCCCATGCTTCACAGTAGGGATGGTGTTCTTGACATGCAACTCATCCTTATTTTTCCTCCAAGCACGGCGAGTGAAATTTAGACCAAAAAGTTCTACTTTGGTCTCATCTGACCACATGACTTTCTCCCATGCCTCCTCTGGATCATCCAGATGGTCATTGGCGAACTTCAGACGGGCCTGGACATGTGATGACTTGAGCAGGGGAACCTTCCGTGCAATGCATGATTTGAAACCATGACGGCGTAGTGTCCTACCGACAGTGACCTTTGAAACTGTGGTCCCAGCTCTCTTCATGTCATTGACCAGCTCCTCCCTTGTAGTTCTGGGCCAATTCCTCACCTTTCTTATCATCAGTGATACCCCACGAGGTGAGATCTTGCATGGAGCCACAGTCCTAGGGAGACTTTAGTCTTTAGCCATTTTCTTACAATTGCTCCAACAGTTGATCTATTTCACCAAGCTGCTTGGCAATTGCCCCGTAGCCCTTTCAGCCTTGTGGGGGTCCACAATTTTGTCTCTGGTGTCTTTTGACAGCTCTTTGGTCTTGCACATGGTAGTAGTTGGAGTCTGACTGACTGTGGGGTAGACAGGTGTCTTTAAAAAGCTCAGACAGGTGCTACTAATTTAGATTAATGAGTGGAGTAGAGGGGGACTATTTAAAGGCAGAGTAACGAGTCGTTGAGAGCCAGAATTCTTGCTGATTGCTAGGTGTTCAAATACTTATGAGCAGCAGTGCAATACAAATACATTCTTTAAAAATCATACAATGTGATTTCCTTAATTTTTTTTTTTTTTAAATGCTGTCTCTCACCGTGGGAATGCACCTACCATGTGAATTTCAGACCCCTCCATGATTTCTAAGTGTGAGAACTTGCAAAATCGCAGCGTGTTCAAATACTTATGTTCCTCACTGTATTAGTTGGGTTCAAATTAGAGTTTCTGTTATATTATTACAATGAAAAATGAAATTAATTATTTTTGGTGATTTACATTGCATTTATGGACCTTTCTAATATAAGTCCAATAGAATGAACTTATTTCAGAAAGGGGGGGTGTTTATTCATTTAACTTCAGACATGCCCCTGCAATGTATTTAGATTTTTTCCCACAGCAGTTCCCCATAATGGATGAGGCCAGCACTGCTTAAATCTCACAGTTCTGCAGCCTACTAAAAGATGCATGTTTTCTCATTGTGTGCTACATGAATGCACTGGGACCTTATAAGCTCCACATGTATGTATGTATGTATGTACATCTTTATTTATAAAGCGCTACTTATGTACGCAGCGCAGTACATAATACATACATTAATAAAAACGGGGTTATTAAGATAATAATAAATACAAAGTATAACAATAAATACAGATAAATACAAGATAAATACAGTTGCAATAAGTTAAGAGTCAAAGACACAAGAGGATGGAGGTCCCTGCCCCGTAGAGCTTACAATCTACATGTGGAGGAACTGGTATAAATGCTGAATAATCTTGCTGTATAAACATGTTGGCACTATATAAATAAAAGATCACAATTTAATGTTTATGCAAAACAGCATCTCAAACCAACAGCCCCCTGTACTGTACTGGCACCAGTTTTGCCCTCCCCTTGCAGCTCCCAATAAGGGATATTTAGTTTCCTGAACCTCAAAGTAATGTATCATAAGAGCTAATTCTCACCCCAAGCACATCACATCATTCCCCGCAATGATCTTCTGCATAATATTCTGCCCCATAGCTCCCACTAAATAATCATTAGCACAGATGGGATGAACCATATATCTATTGGATGAAATTATTGAGTCAGCAGATTTTTCTGTATATGGCCAACTTGAAGGACATATAACACACAAACATTTAATCAGTCAACAGCCTCTTTGAAATCTTTCAATACCGGCCACACTGGGTGTCCAGAGGTTAATGTGAAGGCTGCAGCAACTCCTTAATCACTTAGATTTCCTTCTACTCCTGAAACCCACTCGGCCCCCTCCCTCAGGAATTTGCTTTGACTTCTGGCTTGTGGGCATGCTCAGTTGTTCTAAGCTCAGATTACTAAACACGCCCTCCAGTCTAGCAGCCAGTGAAGAGATGGCATTGCTGGTTCCCATATAAACTCAGCTCTAGCTGTCTGCTTCATTTTTTTCTCCTAACTTTCTCTCCTGAGCTCAGTTCAAACAAAGCAGAACTGTTCTGCCTGTGTGAGCCTGAATCCTTGATTAAATTTATGCTGAATAAGGTGTGTGTGTGTATGCTGTTTGCAGATTTAAATACAGTATATCTGATTATGTATTATGGTTTATGTATCTGATTATGTATGAAATGGCCCCCAGGTGAAAGCTGCTATTTAGGAAAATGTGATTTGGATGGGGGAGACCTACCCAACTGATATACATTGTAGGCAAATGTAGGCTTTACATGTCCTTTAAGATGTGGTGAATTAATGACGGTCTGATAACTCTGATGACAAAGGGTCCAAATTCTTTTTGAGAATCTAGGGGGCAAATTCGACGATTACAGTGCCATATGAAACACGTCTTGTTTACTGTACATAGGTAAAGATTCCAAACATTCATATAGGGGTAAATAGACTGGATTGGATGAACTGCAACTTGTGGAAATTATTTCCCAGATTATATTTTCTTAGTGTTACAGGACTGTGCTTTGGAGATAAGACATTTAACAGCAGGCATATTAGGACATGATGAGAATAATAAGCAGGATGAGCTGTTAGCATATGCATTTATAAATGTTTTTGTGCAATCAGGGATACATATGATGTTTTTCAGCAGGCTTAGGACAGCAGTGTTCTTTGCACTTATTACAAAAATGTGATATTTCTTTTTCAGGGATATCAATGTATCTAATCTAGCAGCATAAACTACAATTTCTAGCATGCCTTGGGTTAGCAAGGTTAGCAGCTGCTGTGGAGAATTACAGAAGAGTGTTGTCTGTATATATTTAACAAACCTTTAAATTATTTGATCACTACAGATGTCAAACTTGCAGGCGTATAATTGCCAGGTTGAGACCATAAACCCCTTTTGTAAACATTGGAATTGCTTCAGCTTCTTCAGTCCATTAGTACTATAGCAGATGAAAGAGAGACTATAGAAATAGGAAATATTTGCCTGGCTGAAACTGAACTAAATGCTCAAAGTAGGAGGGTATCCCATCAGGGACTTGGCGCTTAGTTCACATTAACATTGTTTAAGTATCCTATCTGGTGACTTCCTCTGACAGATTTTTAGAGCTAAGGCATCACTATTACTACAAAGTGGGTTCTGTAACTCTAAATCCATTATTGTATATATTAAGGAAAACTAATTTTTACAAATGGATTTGTAGTCCCTGTAACCATAGTATTTCCATTTTTTAATAGAGCCGTACAGCTTCAGTCATAACCTTTTTCCAAGCACAACTTCCTTTATACTGGGTTTCCAAGCATGCTTAACATATTAACATACCCTTTCTTTTACATTCAGAACTAGGTATGGGTATGGGATCTATGCACCGGATTTGCAATTTTAAGCAAATATTTAAAATTTCAAAAAATTATTTAATTTTTCTCCGTAATAAAACCTTGTATTTGATCCTAACTAAGCTAGCATAAATGCATTTTGGAGACAAAACAATTCTATTGGGTTTATTTAAATTTTAAATGTTTTTTATTAGATTTATAGTATGGTGATCCAAATTACAAAGAAAACCCTTATCTGGAAAACCCCAGGTCAGCTCGTATATCATTTAAGTTATATAATTTTGCACCTCATGCAGTTTCTGGAATTCCACAGTACTTTACAAAGGGAAAGCGCATGAGCTTGAATCTGATCTTTTCCACGGTAAGACTTACACTCACTGGGGCACAAACTAGTAACACTTACTATAGCTAACCCAAGAGAGGATATCATTACAGCTTTTGTCATGATGACTGTAGGAGTTTTATGGCTGTACTAGCCCATCATAATTGATGAAGGCATTGCTGTCTCTGTGTCCTGTGGCTCAGCTTATGGTACAATTAAGGTGTATCCTATTTTAGAGCAGCATGTGGCATTGAGACAGGCAATCTATCACATGTTACATATTATGAAAGAAAGCATTTATACTGTAAGGGTATATGATGAACTCTAACAGAGTATTCAAATTGAACTGTTTGGAAACAGTAGCGTCTTACTCAAAGGTCACAACTCAAGGTTAAAAAAGGGAGTTTAAAGGGAGCCCGAATTTATTTAATCATTTGAAACAGCATGCAACATACAACTGACCTTTGGATCATTCTTATGTTCTATAAAGGCTGGAATTATGAGCCACACACTACTTCACACCAGGTAATAAATAATGGTCATCTTCCTATCAGCACCAATGCGGAGATTTTTCATTTGTCCATCATATATTCCTGCCATTGAACAAAGCAAGAGCTAGACAAAACCGTGTACTGGGCAACAATGACAGCACTGCATATAAAGTTAAAATGAGTAGCTCATTATTATACACATTGGAACTATGTAGTTTGCATGTTTATTAAAGATATCGGGCTATGGGCTTATTGCCCGGCTACCATACAATCTAATGTGGCATGTAGCACACACAAAAGTTAATTTATGGTTGCTAAAACAAGGGACATTATGGCTATGTGACCAAATACTTTATTATTTGTATAGAACACAGCTCTATTAGAAATTTCTGGGGTAGGATAATTCTATCCAGGCTGTAAAAATAAAAAGGAAAACATTTTGAAACTGAAATCCTTTTAATGCAGAATTTTTCTGCACAATGTACGAGTTAACATTTTCTCAGAATATGAAAAAAAGAAATATTTTGATCTTAGAAAGGTTAAAGGGATATGGAATTTGCCCTAAGTATAGCTTGCAAAGTTAAGTGTTCATGTTCATAATCTCTAAATGCCATTTGCTAAAAACAATTTGTTGCTCCTTTTTAAACACTGTGTGCTCGCTGTTGACTGACTGACTGTTGACATTTGCTGTTGATAAACTATGGAAGTGCTATTTAGAAACATTTTATGTGCCTATTTTACTTCTGCAGGGGCTGTGAAGGAGATTACTATGGACATATTTGTGAAGTTAAAAATAGAGTAAAGTACTTTTAGGCGTTTATATAAGGTTCCTTTTGATTACTTTGGTACAGTGTCCAGTGCAGCATTTTTGATCACAAAACAAACTTCCTTCAAGCTGTCAAGTTGGATAAAGCTTATTGCTTTCAAGTGATATTTTCTCCAATACTTGATATCCTACAGCATGTTGGTCACAATCCTTTTGCTACAAAGAGAGATATAAGGTCATGTAATAAATAAAGAAAAGTTTGCCCAGGTCTAGTTGTTTGGTTTCAAACAGCTAGCAAATAAACAATACCTGCTGATTGGGTGCTGTACCTGTAGCAAACATTGCATCTTTTACATTAGATTACCCTCCTTTGTGTATATAGGTAATAAAACAATTTAGCATAATATTTTATTTATTATGCAGGAAATAAGTCTGGCTCTCCTGAAACTAGATGAGCCCAAATTTAGTTAAATTCTCCACCGTGGAAAGGGTTAATGCATGAAGGCAGCCTTACTCCATTAAGAACAGATAATAAATTCTTCCAGTAGCAATAAACCCCTGGTTATAAATTGAAGTATGCTGGGAGCTGAAGTATGCTGGTTGCAGTCTGAAAACATTTGGGTAACGCATCACTGCTATGGGAAGATTATTGTCCCCTTTAATGATTACTATCCAACCTTTCCATCTGTCAGAAGAGTGACATGCATTAGCCAATAACAGCTTGTTCATCTCTTTAGTAAAACTGTTAGAAAGCATCTTTTGTTAAAATGCTGTAAAATGATTTAATATTTTATATATATTATAGAATTTATCTAATTGTGGACTGTTTTATTTAAGCTGGCTGTCAGGTGGCTGGAGCACAATTGCCGTTATCAGTACATGGATGAGTTATTGCAGTATGTTCGCTTTGGCCTCATGGATACAAACACGCTTCATACAGTTGCTCTTTCTCATCCTTTGATCCAAAGCAGTGAAACTGCAACAGCACTTATCAACGAAGCCTTGGAATATCACCAAAGTATCTATGCACAGCCTGTATGGCAAACTATAAGGACAGAACCACGTTTCCAGTCCAACACACTTTACATTGTAGGAGGCAAGAAGAGAGAGATCTGCAAAGTTCGAGAACTTAGGTACTTTAATCCAATTGATCAGGAGAATGTTCATATTGCAGGAATAGCAAACTGGAGTGAGTTAACCCCTATGCCAGTAGGACGAAGCCATCACTGTGTTGCTATCATGGGCAACTTTCTATTTGCAGCAGGTGGAGAAGTGGAACATGCCTCTGGTCGTACATGTGCAGTGAGAACTGCATGCCGATACGACCCTCGCAGCAATAGTTGGATAGAAATTGCTCCCATGAAAAACTGCAGAGAACACTTTGTGTTGGGAGCGGTAGGTGATTTACTTTATGCAGTTGGTGGTAGAAATGAACTGCGGCAAGTTTTGCCATCAGTGGAACGATACTGCCCTAAGAAGAATAAGTGGACTTTTGCACAGTCCTTTGACCGATCCCTTTCATGTCATGCCGGATGTGTGGCTGATGGCCTTCTGTGGATATCAGGTGAGTGAAGAGTTTAAGCTGAAAGCAAATATTTTTATATTCTTGTCATACTGTATGTAAATGGATGTATGAAAAAAGATGAATATTTAATAACATTTATTTTTTCTGACCTTTGTGGAGTTCTTCTGAGTGCCCGGACACCCCTATGCTGCTGTTTGGATGTCCAGTGCCATATTAACCATGAGACAAAATAAGACTCTTCCCTAAGGTGGCAGTTTAACAAAAGAGGCACAAAACTGTACCTGATAGCTCTTTTTGTCGATCCCAGCCTTGGGTCTGCTGCCTCAAGATGTGTAAAATTGTGCTGTGACTTTGGACAAGCTTGATTACAATGATGTAGCTCTCTGAAAAGAGTCAAGCAAAAATAATTTTTCAGGAAAGGAACATTTTGTTCCTATTTCTGACTGGAAGAATGTGCATTATTACTTTATAATGAGGGTGCAACTAGCATAAGATTGTCATGACCACCTCTATAAGGTGAATGTAACACTCCTATGAAGTGAAGAATCCCTAAACCTAAACAAGCAGAATTTTATACCGAGCCATTATAAGAAAACTAGCAGGGCATAATGCTTTTTAGGGAAGTACTCCTAATAGCGCTCATTGTATTTTCTTTACTGCATAAGTGAAAACGTGTATTATTGCTCAGGTTGTCAAGAAACTGACAGTCCTCTAAAAGGATTGTACTCCGAACAATTCAGGCATTTGGCAAAAATCCTCATATTTATATATGAAATAACTTTCTGTTCACTTTTTAACTGTACTCCTTGCAGAACTCTGTAGCAGTTGTTATTATTTAAGCAGCACTTCAAGGATACATTACTACGTACGAAAATCACATTTGGGCAGAATGTACTGTAAATCTCCTCTGCGCCACTTCAAAGTTAGAAGGAAAGTAGTTTTTGATGCGCATATAAGATGCATTTTTAATGGCAGATATATCTATAGAACACTCATAGAATGGAGATGATTCCCTAGGGGATGGAGATCAAAACTGCCAATCAATAAAATATACTTGTTAGGGGAAACCATGGAATTTGTGCAAGTTCTTTGATTGCAAGGGACACAGGAGCAGCATGGGGTATCATAACCTAAGAGCAGGCAAATCAGACTGATGACTTTCAAAGCCAAAAATACTGCTGCAGGCAAGGGTACTCCAGACTGGGAGAAATGACAACATATAGGAACAGTTCATTTCGTATCTATTTTTTCTTTGTCAAATCTGTATGCAAATCCTCTGCATCTCATTTCAGAAGATTAATCTAAAAGTGAGGCGAGAGGTATGTGAAGTGCATATAATTATCAAAGACCTCCAACATAGCAGGGAAAAAGAAAAATATTCATGGCTTTAACTGCGTTTTGTCATTCTTCACTGACAATTTGGTGTCGCTCAGAAAGACATGCAGGTAATCTGGATACAGTAATAAGAGGAGCACAGGGCACAGGTATAAACATAAAGAAAAAGATATCCTCTTTATAATAAAGAGCTACATGAAATGTATTTCTCTATAAATCAGCAATAACGAATGAAGGGCAGCTGATTATGACATTAGAACACGCTTTCTGTGCACAGTTGCATTTACAGGTATGCCGATTATTTAAAACATTTTCATAGATATCAGTCAGCCAGCACAAAAAATGGCTATATTTAAAAGGTAGTAGTTTTCTTTTGTAGTGCTTAATAAAGCCTTCATTAAGAAAAGCAAAATGGTATTTTCCATTTTACATAAAATACATGGAATAGACTCAAATTTTATTTAAAAAAATATATAAGCTTTTTTTAAAATTATGAGTACAGCTAAAAAAAAAAAATGTGAAGCCGTTTTGAGTGCCTATCAAAGGCATGGTAGACTGAGCACTGCACTGGTAAAGCAGTTTGTAGGCAAGCTCCAGCACCTTTAAAGCCTAGTTCATATTTTTATCTTTTGCGTCAGTGCCCTGCTTATTGGGCAAAGGTGCAGTATCATTGGACAGACAGTCAGGTTTGATGTTAGACTGAGGCCCAGCACCTTTGAAATCCCCTAGATAAATGTTTTTTTTCCAGTGCCACAGTGTTTTTCTGACTGGATGATTTGTGAAAACAGATTAGTTTGTGACATTCTCCTTGGTTGGGGGACAGACCATGGAAAGTTGTGTTGCTTACCATGTCAAATGAATAATTGTGAGGACCTGAGATATGCAGGACCATTGCAAAGTAGGGTTGTTCTTTAAATCAAAAGAACTCATGGATACAAGAGTGTTAACTTGCATTACAAAAAGGGGGTACCAAAAAAACCTGGGGTTTGGGCTGTGAGAGGTAAGGGCAGTTTGAAAATGCCTTGGGAAGATTATTCAGGATTGATGCTACCAGTCATGGTGTTGGGCTCATTTACAAATTCTGTTAAAATGTAGAAAACCCTGGTGACAGATCTGCCCAGAAGCTTCGTTGCCTTGTTGTAGGGAATGTGCCATAACCTGCCCCCCTATAATATGAAGCATAGCCCAGCACATGCTAACAAATGCTGGCAAGAAGCAGATATGTGCTGGGTGCGTATTATTTGTGGAGGCGATATAAGCAAAGCAAGTCACCAGAGGCAAATCAGGCTCCAGGCAGGTCCTTACAAATGAGTCTTTGTTCTGTAGTGCCCTTATGATGTGAAATGAAAGACTCCTTGTCCATAGCAAAGGGATTTTTTTTACTGATTTAAAAAAATGTATGATATTTAACAGATTTGCCACAAGCCAATTATTACTATTAAAGTGTTACACAAATACATATTTCTGCTGTAGACTGATATCCTGTAAGGGATAAACAGTAGGTAAAAAAAATAAACATATTATTTCTTTAGTGTTCTATTGTTGTCCTTTATATTAGGCATATTAGTAGTCTTCCAGTTGGTACAGAAGCAGCAAGGCACTTTTATAATGAATTCCTGGGTACATAGGAGATGCAGTATGTCCTGCTGCTCACTTCCAGCTTATTTAATACTCCTGAGAATAAAAATTATTGACTGAAGACAACCTTAGTGCCTAATACATAAGGTATGTTAGGGGTAGTTGGGATCCCATCTCAGTAATCACCTTTTCTTTTCTATGACATTTCAGACATTTCAATGTTTGACTGTGCTTAATAGCTATTTTTGTACACTGCAGGTGGAGTAACGAACACAGCACAATATCAGAACAGATTAATGGTATACGACCCAAGCCAGGTAAGATGTGCCAATATACAAACAAGGGCTAAGGAGTCAGCAATATTTTGCCAACCACTAAGAATGCATATGATTTATACACAGTGAATGTTCTATACATACAGATACAAATACAAATTTTCTTTTAATTTATAGCAAACGCCATGCATGATGTATTTAGTTATTATTCTGCAGGCGCTCCTATCTGTCTGCCAAATGATTAGCATTTGTTTGGACTGTGACAATAATGGCATTTGCAATGTATAAACCCTTACACCTGGGTATGTGTTCTATACACACAGAGAACCATATCTAATGAAGGCAGTCTACAGCCAGGGTTGGACTGGCCCACTGGGATACCAAAAAAAAAATCACAGTGGGCCCTGACCCCTGCTTGGCCCTACCCACAAGCCAGCCACCACCATTCCCAACTGTGCTACTTACTTCGTTGTTAAAATTTAAAGACCACCATTCCCAGCTGTGCTATTTACATTGTTAAAATTTAAAGATGGCTGTGCATTCCACAGTGGAATGCATGGGCATCATTCATTTTTAATAGCAAAGTAAGTAGCATAGTGGAGCGGGAACGGTGGTGGCTGGGGCAGAAGGGGGAGCAGCCAAGGCTGGTTGGCGGGCCCTTGAATCAGGTACCTGGTCGGGCCCGGGTACTCCAGTCTAGCTCTGTCTGCCAAAAACTATTTGATCCTCCTTGTATTTATCCAGTCTTTACAGAAAGAATACAGTAAGGATGTTCACAATTGGAGAGCCCCAGTTTTAGCAGTTGCAAAAGCAAAAGTTAGTTATATACATATATTCCAGTCAAGGTGGAAGTAGCTCCAGAGTTTCCCATGTTTCAAGTGACTGGCAAGACAAATTGCTTTGAATCAGAACACACAAGGGATGGCTTTACTAATGGTGCTGATTCACACAACAGCTGCAGCAAAAATTGCACTTGTGCTAGTGACATCTTTAGTCTTTTGTTGCCCGACATTCACTTCCATTTAACTTGCAATTACCTGTTTAGCCTTATGAGACATTGTAGCCACAGCAAATACATAGGGGTTACGTAATAAATGGTTTTGCTTCTTGTCTAGTAACCCTAGCAACCAATCTGCAGTTAGAATTTATTGCTCAGCTGCTTGCAAACAAACATCTGAGTGGTTGCTATAAGTAGATGTGGGCAAACGTGAGATTTTAATTTAAATTACCCCGGTAGAGTGCATATCTATATAAGGTTTGCTTTCATTACAAAATGTAACAATGTTGCATGAGATTATAGAACTTTTACTGTGAAATAGCAGTAAGCTGCTTGTGGCAGAAACAGGAAGACATTCTAAATTATAAAAAACAAATACATACACAAGCCAAGTGCCCCTTTCATGTTGTTAGTATGTTATGGTGGCACTGGGGTTAACATTATATTCTCCCAAGTTGGTAAGTCTGGGATTCTATCACTGCCCAGGGCATTATCTGTATAGAATTTCAGGGACTTGTCCTAGTGCAAAAAATTCATAGCAACCAGTCAGCTTTAAGCTCCTTACTGAAGGTAAACTGTATTGGGGCAGATTTGCAGAGTGCTAGCAACAGAGCCCTGATTTAAAGGGATTCTGTCATGATTTTTATTGTTTACTTTTTAAATTCTAAATTACACTGTTTACATAGCAAATAATTTACTCTACCATTTAAAATTTTATTCTTGAACCTATATATGTCATTTTTTTAGTTGTAATATTGGTGTGTAGGTAGCCATCTCAGTGCATTGTGCCTGAGTCTGAGCTTTCAGAAGGAGCTAGCGCTACATATTAGAACTGCTTTCAGGTAACCTATTGTTTCTCCTACTCCCATGTAACTGGAGGAGTCCCATGCCGGACTTGGATTTCTTACTATTGAGTGCTATTCTGATACCTACTGGGAGCTGCTATCTTGCTCCCTTCCCACTGTTCTGCTTGTTGACTGCTGGGAGGGGGTTGATATCACTCCAACTTGCAGCTCAGCAGTAAAGTGTACCTGAAGTTTATCAGAACCAGGTAACATGGCTGTGGCACCCTGGGAAATGAAGAATATGGCTAGCCCCATGTAAAATGTCAAAAGTCTTTGTTTTTTTTCAGCTCTATTAACTGATGTTTTTTTGAAAAAAACATGTTTTCCCATGACCGTATTCCTTTAATGACTTGCTTCCCACAGGCCTGCAGCAGGATTATTAGAGTCTAAGCTCCATATTAAGCACTGTATAATAATTGAATGCCTAGAAGAGGGGAATATTCAAATAAATAATAACCTAAAGAATAGATTCAAAGTTGCAGAAATTAAGTGGTTTTATTGATGCATAATATAAGGGCACAGTATGCTGTAGATATAGAGGGTTTAACCTTCATAAGGAAAGCCACAGCTGTGCCTGGTTACCTCACTAACACACTGTTGTTCTGTTACAAATGCACAAACAGTTAATAAATAATTCTGTTTAATGAGGGCAGCTTTATGTTTGCACACACACAATTTTATTTTTTTTTTTTTTTCAATTCTGTTGGCATATTGTTTACGGTGGTCTCTGGCAAGCCACATCTGCTTGTACCCGCTCTGAATCTCAATAGCTTTATCATTCAGCAGTGGGGCACGGCTTTAAGCAAGGCCTTTGTAGAGAGTCAATAATGACTGCCATCTGCCACCGAGCACAGAGCTACCTGATAACAGACAGGCTCTGGTGACCTCTGCCTACCCGCCACTGATTAGTATTCACACACTGACGCACAAGAGCTGACCCTTTCCCTACCCTCTGCCTCTCTTGCTCCGCGGCTGATCACCTGGCAGCCAGTGCAGTAAGGAAACCAATGCTGTGATCAGGGCAAGAAAGACACTGCAGATTTGTAGGCATTTCTGTCTTTGTATCTTGGGCTAGGCAGCTGCTCATATAATATTGTAAAACCAATTCATTGGGAGGAGGTTTTCCATATTTCGCATATACATACCGATAACATTTTAGCATACATTTGATAATCCAAAAATAACATTGGGGTTATTTATACACACATTTAAAATATTTTATGTAAAAAAAGGTGGAAAATGGTAAAATAAACAGTGTATTTATAAATGTTTGTTCTAGTCTATGTGAATTAATATAATGCATGGCGATCATTAAACCATAGTATTTATAAAAGTGTGTTGCCATTATTTTGTCCTGCCTCATAAAAATCAATGGGACACATTTAGATGGAGAAGAATTTCTGGTATAAATAGCTCACCTCACTGACACATATGACATAATGTATTGTGTAGTTTTATCATTTTGCATGATTTTACAGGGTGTGTCATGGGTCTAAAGGGGTAGTATATACCTCTTTTTAACATTAATTTAATTAACAGGGCTTATACCGAACATGAAAAGGCTTTTTGGTGTATTGCACTGAGCAGGGCAAAAACTGAAGTTAAACAAAAAACATTTTACTTTCTGGTTTAATTTACAGCAATGGTAAGGGAAGGCTTCTCAATAATGATGAGTGAATTTTTTCAGCAGGCATGGATTCCCTGTGAAATACCACATTTTGCTATTGCCAAATTATTTTGCGAAACTGCAGGAAAAAAATGTGTAAAAAACGTTTCAGGCGTGTCAAAAAAAGTGGCGGTCACATCAAAAAAGTCATGGTCCTGCCCCCAAAAAGTTGGGTTGTAGCTGGATTTTTCAATTTTTTTTGCTAAAAGGGACAGATTTGCCCATCAGTGCTTCTCAGTGGATTTCTGATTTGTTTTGACCTTGCTCGTAAGGACAGGAAGTAGAATATGGTTATACTTTTAACTTCAGATTTGTCCTGTTTAGTGCAAGAAATCACAAAAACACATTCTCTTTTTAATAGGCAAATATAGCAAATATGTTCAGCAAAAGTCTTGTCAAATGAGCTCTTTAGCACTTTTGTCCTTTACATTTTTATTTTAGATTTCATGATTTTAGCAGTCTTGACACTGATAATACTATTCAGGTAAAACCAGTGTGCCCTCTAGTGTTTAGCCTGTGAGAGGGGCAAACAGAACAAAAGCTTATTTGACTAAAGCAGGAAGAGTCTCTTGATGTTCCCTCTGCTCTATTTAACTTAGTGTGACTGGAGTGATACAACTAAGCAGGGGAGCTTCAAGAGATGCTTCTTGATTCAGTTAAATAAGCTTTGTTCTGCCTGGTTGAAATAATATGGGTGATACATATGGTAGTGTAATAACTGATAACTTCAGGATATCTTTAAAAAAAAAATGACAAGTGTTCAGAGGGACACTCTGAGCACACACTAGGTTATATGGTAGGGTATATGTTTCTTTAAGATATGATATTATCAGTTGTATAGTGTGACATGCTGACTGCCTGTACATGTAATTTTTGGGGGAAATTAGCTATGGTAGGCATGCATATGATCTGGAGCATAAGAGACAGGGACACCATGTCTTCAGGCAAAACACAGGTTTATTTTGGGCAAATTCTTCCCAACATAAAGCTTAAAGGAACACAGTTCATCAACATACAGTGGATATGAAGAAGGATTTGTCCCTTCTTCAGGGCTCTAACCTTCCTGGGTAACTCATACTCAGGCTTCACCTTAAGCCTTGCTGACTCTTCTCAGCTCTCATCCACCTGGTCACGACTCCCTCTGCTCCTTGCAGTGGCAGGAGGCACTCCCAGCTCCTCTGGGAGTTCCCAACACAGGCAGCCATCCTGCCCTGTGCCCTGCTCTGAGGGTAACCTTCTCTGAGTCAAGAACCAACTTCAACTCAAAAACCTACTGTGCAATCCCACAGCCCTTTTATTTGCTGCTCACCTGCAGCCTAATCAGGCAGCTACTTAGAGCTGGCCAAATGAAAACAAAAATGGAGTACGGAATGGGTGGTCTTTACTACTCTCCCTCCATTCACTCCAGGGACCTATTAATTTGGCTTTTCCTAAGCCAGTAACTTAAACACAGCATTACCTGCTGCTACTTGTATCCCACCTTTTACACTGGTGGAAAATACACCAAATAATGAGCTTTTCCATTGCATCTCTCACAGTAGATATAAAACTGTATATGTCTGCTAACGTTATAAATGATATAGCTGGTAGCTTTAATATCTAAACAGGAGAACTAGGGAAGATGATTTGTGGGTCAGTGGGATGCCAAATGATTACATCCCAAGGATCACACAGGGAAGCGGAATATGGATATAAGTTCTAATTGCATGGCATTCAGCTTGATTCCACTGATGTATACAGTAACAACTGACATTCAGAATATCATTATGTTAGGACACGTGAGACAGGTTTCATGGTTTCTTGTCGGTCATGTTAATTGCGGAAAGAGATTTTATGGGGTCTCAAAATGCAGCATTGTGTTCTGTGAGGAAACAATTGATGCTTGATTTAAATGCCCTTTATTGTTGATAAGACTCATAAATATTTTAATGTGCCATACTCACATTCAATGAGAAGGTAAAGTGATGTTGGTAAGCCTCATACAGTAGGGGGCCATAATAACCAGTCACACAAAGGACAGAATACTACCACTAGCTGATGTGTTCCCCGATCTGACAGGAAAATCAAACCTGCCCAAGCGAGATCTGACCAATTCTAGGCTACATATCGGTAGGCCCATCAGGTGTGCACATACACAGGCAGATAAGATGAAGGTCTAATGACCCGAATTGGCAGCTGAAATCTGCCCCTGTATGGCCACTTTAAGTGTAACACTTTATCCTTCACTACTAAAAACACAAAATGATTCTTACACAATCAGCTTATTCTTTGTATTAGGCTTGTGATCTCTTTAACACCATGGTGAGCCATTATAGACAGACTTCCAAATGACATTGGCTTCATCTATACAATGAATGTGCATACATATTAAATTAAATCTTGCAGTAATACATTACAATGCAGACAAATATTGCCACATTATTTCATATTTCACCTGGTGGGTACCATTTTGAATAAGCAGTTCTTGTAATTCAGTGCATAACTAAACTGATGACCTTGCCTTAAGGGAGCAGGGCCTCTACTTCCCATCTCTAAAGGGTTCACAACCATTACACACATTCCCCAACATCCATGCCTAACCTCATTAATGGTTTTCTGGCTGAATCATGGGCAGTTCTTTGGCCTGAGGTGACTCCTGTGTTGCCCTAGCCTTTACCTTCCTGTGCCAGAGTGGGTCCAGGCAGCCGCATTGCTTGTACAGAGAGAAGTGGAATTGCAATAGAAGAGCTGAATTTACAATGTAATAAAAAATTAATCTCTTAAAGTTACCAGGATTGGATTTTTGCCACCCTTGATTATTTTGGGGCACAAGTTTCTCAACCTCATGTCAGCAGTGCCCCTAGGCTACATGGAAGCAAGTTCTCAGGGAAATACTGAATTGTAGGTTAAAAAACATGGCAAATTGTGGCTAATCAAGGCACTTAACCCAATTATTAAATGAGCCAGAGTACTGACTTGAGCTGTATGCCTATAGAAAGCTTATAACATTGCTAAATAAAATGCACATTTCTAGAATAACACAAATTACAATACTGCAATGTCATTTTAATATCCTAGAATAAATGGATTAGCCGTAGCCCTATGCTGCAAAGAAGAGTATATCATGCAATGGCGGCTGTACAGAGGAAGCTGTATGTGCTAGGCGGCAATGATCTAGATTACAATAACGATCGCATTCTGGTACGGCACATTGATTCCTACAATATTGACACCGATCAATGGACTCGTTGCAACTTCAATCTACTTACAGGTTAGTGCTTCCTCATAGTAACATATTTGTGGCTGAGCAACTGCACAGGTCCCCCGTCAAGTTTAACAGCTTGTCTTTTATTTCTTTTCCTTAAATTTATTTGGTAAAAGCTGTTATATTTCTGTGTCTAGTCAGGTCTGGTGTCAGTCAGGCAGCTAAATCAGAAGAACCAGGGACATTTCATAAGTGCACGTTGCTGGGCTTCACTCCTTGCCAATAGATTGCATTCACATATTCTTCTGCTTTCCCTACATTTTGTATGATCTTTGCATCTTCAGTCTAGGGAGCCATTTATTAAAAAAAAAAAAAAAAAAATGCAGTCTCTGTGTTTTCAAACCATTTCAGAACTGCAGTTGTTGTACAGGATCCCCTTATCCACTTCCCTTGAATGAGTAGGGTTTGTCTTTTCATGATATCTTTTATTCCTGAGCAGTAATAACACAATGTGCGCATTTTAAATAAAAAAGTTATGATTACCGCACAAACCGATTTGTTTGTGATTGTTCTTAGTGACTAATTCTAAAAAGACCAATGGCATGACAGCAAACTTATTATTAAAGTGTAGTGTTTTAAAGGGTTCAGCATAAAATTCACTCAGTTTGAGACTCCCTTCTGCCTTTTGACAAATGCTCCCCGAGTGTTTATGTCAGCAAGCAACAAATCAGCAAGTCCATACCTATATCTGTTTTGTGCGTGGGCTTGGGTGGCTTCACCTTAAATCACAACTCATTGTTCCTCAGTTGTCCTTCTGCTCTCTGGGTTCTTTGCAGATGTATTGAAATTGTTAGGGTTCCTTCAGCAGTAAGAATATGTCTTGTTAAAATTTCTATATTTCACCATTTAGTAAACCCCAGTATTGTGGCCCTGTTGTTTCTGATTGCTTTAGACCTTCATTAGAGTGTCAGTCAAACTGTTAAAGGACAAAAGTTACAAAAGAGGGGTTACCATTATTGTAAGGTTCTAGTCAGCTTACAAAAAACTAAAGACTGGTGTCATTGCAAGGTAGTGTTTACAGACTTTCTTCCCATTGGGTCACAATGGCCAAGCAATAAGCCTGAAATCAGACCAACCATCTCTGTGCAGGTTTGGGCCCTTTAAGTGTTGAAATTGAGATAGAAAACTGATGTATGCATATGTTTGTATTTTATAGGCCAAAATGAATCTGGAGTTGCTGTGTATAATGGAAGAATTTATTTAGTTGGTGGCTATTCAATTTGGACAAATGAACCTTTGGCATGCATACAGGTAAATAAATGGTAAAATGTTACTTTAATGAGGCTGTTTAATATATTAAATCTGTTTCACAAATATTTTTTTTCCTCACTGTTTTTGTTTTGTATTTATTAGCAAGGTTTGGAGAATCAATTAAAGAATACGTCTTATCTGGAAAACTCAAGGCCCTTAAGCATTCTAAATAATAGACTCTGTACCTGCACCAATGACATTGCACCATTAAAGTGGTTTTTAGAGTTTTATTTTCAAATAGGTCATGGCCTTAAACCAGCCATTTCCTCACACACTTGCTGGTAGGGTACATGACAAGTTCCAGGTGACCAGATAGCAGTTAAGCTGGACCTCCCACCTGGTTACTCAATGTTTAATGGCCTGAAGAAGCCAAAACACCTCCATTTATAACTATTACACAATGTTGTGAAATTCTGATTTGCTGTTGTCTCCCATCCCAATGTAGGTTCTGGACGTAAGCAGAGAAGGCAAAGAGGAGGTGTTCTATGGACCGACATTACCATTTGCTTCCAATGGTATAGCAGCAAGCTTTCTGCCTGCTCCCTACTTCACATGCCCCAATCTGCAGACTTTGCAAGTTCCTCACCATCGGATCGGCACAATGTGACAGCATGTTAACATCAAGAAAAGGAGAAAAGCCTCTTCAACTATTTGCAGTCTAGCTGGAAATACAGTGCTTTTTCAGGTGGACAGAATAAAAAGAGCTTATCAGCTAACCGGGGGAACTTAAACAAAGTAGAAAGTTGTTGATGCTAAGGTATCAGGCCAATAGATTGTAAGCTCTTTAGGGCAGGGAGTCACTGTGCCTAATATGTGCAGAATTGCATACATTCTATATGTTATGCCATGATGTTGGAAATGCAGATCAAAAACAATGAGATTATATGCAAACTGATAATTTCCCCGTGCCCTGTTTTCAACATACTGTATCCTATAATGTACATTAGCTAGAATAACCACTGGGCACATCAATGGAACATTCTCTACTGTACAACCTCTCTATGCTGTGCAATTACTTTCTGATTATAGAAATATATAAGGGCAAGGTCATAACACAAAGCATTTAAACATATGCAATGGAATTCATGTTTGTGTTATAATATCCAAATATATATATATATATATATTTGGATAGCTAATATATATACGGTATCAAATGTACTGCTGTGATTTCATTGGCAGATTATATTATTTGGAGCCAATTGACTGAGGTTCACTTTGAAATTGTTTTCTTTTTAAACTTGTAAAATAACACAAAAACTTAAATCACAAAAAACCATGTTTGCTGCTAAACTACTGAAAAGCACACATACGTGCACATACAGTAAATAAAATGGATATATACTGATCTGTTTAATTTCTGATGCTGTCTCCTTGTAAGCAGTTTATTAAAAAAGGTGTCTGATTTCACCTCCACTTTAAAATAAAATGGCCCTAAATGTTCTTCCATTTATTCTGCAAATTAAGAATTTTTGCCTTAAGCATATATTTAAACAACCTGGAGTTTGATTTGCAGTTATTGGAAGCAGGTCCTATTTACCCCTCAAGTGTAGCCAAACTGAATTCCTTTTGTCCCAAGGTAATTGCCCTATACTGTAAGGGCAAACAAATCCAGGACTCTCTCATTATTATATGTGAGCCAACATAAGCGGTAATAAAGCCAATTGCAACCAGTCAGTAATTAGATTTAAAAGGTCACCAAAACCAAAGATGATTGGTTGCTATGGCCAACATCAAAGATGATGCTGGCTTACACACTATAATAAAAATACCCAATAGTTGGCTTGAAGTCCCCTTGTAAGAGCTGAGGACAGTCTAAAATCTAAAACACCAATAGACACTCCCTGTTGCATTTACCTCTGCCGGACTGAGGTTGCTGCCTGCTGGGGCCCTACCGAGTGAAGAGTGCATCTGTGTGAAGACCAGTTGCTGTGTGATCCCTGGGCTGGCAGAACCTAAAAGTGGTTGCTACAAATCTTGCTGCAGGCCATTCAAATGAAAAGTCATTCTTTTGTGGACTGTCATTTTTTGAAGATGACTAATGTGTCCAGAAGTGCTGAGGGCTCGACTGTCAACATTTAAAAAAGGTTGCATGGAGGAGAGAGGAGGATCTCCCATCAGGAGTGGAGTGGCTGCTGGTTAGAAAGGACCAGTCATGAATTAAGCAGAAAAAATAGGTACACCCAAGTCTATGTACATGCTGCTATGTGCAGCACTAGCTAATTATTTTTATGAAATGAATCTTTAAACCTTGAACATGGATTCCATCACACAATAACACTGAGCAAACAATGTTTATAAAGATATAAAGGCTACATGGAATATTTTAATGTACAAAAATATTTACAATATAGCAGATTTTTTTTTTTAAACAAGAGAATGGCTACAAGGAATAGAACCTTTCTTACATAAAATATAAAAGAGCCCAGTATTCAAGTTATGGGGGGATGATGTTGGGTTATAAATAACCAAGTGCAGCATTTGAAGACCAAATGGAGATGTGTCTGACAGAAGATTCATGTTTTAGATGTCAGTAGGAGCTTTATGGGAGAGGATTTTGGGTCTCTGGTTAGGCAGCCAAACTTGGTTTGTTAACCATTCACTGGTGCTGAGAGAACATTAAAGGGACCATTTTAATCAATCCAACGTCTGCAATGCTGCTTGCCCCTGTTCTCCTAAAAGTGACAGCAATCTTCTGTAAGCCGCCCTGTGGAATGGAGAAAGAACAAAAGGCATTTAAATAAAACAAAATGACCCTTTCTGACACTTGTGTAGTGTGTAGCTGTTAAATGCCCAGTAGTGGTGGGACAGTGTCTGGGGGTCTCAGTAACCATGCCATTATATAGAGAAGCTCTCAATTTTTATACACACTCCTTTCCTTACAGCAATGGGCTCTTCTGACTCATACGAAGCTATATTTGAGAATCATTTAAGGCTCAAGGTAATTTATTCTACCATTACACATTATAACAAATATCCCTATTCCTTGATATTTATAGTTCAGCTTATACTTTAATCCTTGCATTTTTAGAATGGAGACACTAAGGGGTAAATTTATATAAATATTAAATCATATTTTTGTGGCAAAAAAAACACTGACCTCAATTTTTTTTCAAACTTGGATTCTTTATATTTATGAAAAAAATCTTAAACATTCAAACAGCAACTTAAACCTGCTGAGTTCCTATAGAAGTAAATGGGAAGTGTATATTGAACATTCAAGCATTTTATTACATAGTGCATAGCGATACCATAACTCTCATCACACATATTCCCCCATAGTAACCCCGATTCAGATGGATAATCTCTATACTGGCTATTTAACAATTAGCACCAGTCACCAACCAATTAAAATAAATTACCCTAAGCAAATACAATTCAGAAATATCACTTGATTATAATAAATGCTTAATGGAAACTATAGCCTATGCAAGTCACATAAAGCCCAGAGCCCATATGTAAAAGACTCTTTCATATAACTGAAGCCTTCTAATGAAAAATGTACTTTTCTAGTAGCATCCAGTGCCAGTGGATAATCCCATATAGAAAAACTGCCATTGAAAGTTATAAACTCCACCATGTGATACTGGTAAGCCAAGAGCACATACATGTTACATGTGCAAATGCATTCATTGGACAGATCGGAGTCTGTTATTCCCACTCCCACACTGCTTCCTGTTACAGCTGCATTATTTCCGGTCAGGTGATCTCTAGGAAGCACACAGCCCATCACAAAAAAAAAAAAACTATTTACAAAGGAAAGATATTCAAATTTGGCAAGATTCTTTTATATTTTCCATATTAGGATATAAATGGTGGTAGATATGGTGGTTATGTATTTGTTCTAAACGTAGTTTTCCTTTAAAGGTCAAAAAATGCCATAAATAACGCTCACAATTGGACTTTCCGTTGTACAGTGTATTTAAGTGTCCGGCCTCCAGAATCTTACCTTGAAGAAGCATTTCTGCCCAGCCCACGCTTATGTTCTGAGTCCATTAGACTTTGAGTGATTGTGGGAATCAAGCTGATAACAAGAGGCTGATCTAGCACAGATATGGTTTCCAGAATGCCAAAAATATGCTGGTCATACAACAAACTGTTCTCTTGGATAAACTTCCTAGAAATTGAATTTAAAAAAGAATGAAACCCAGATGCAGATAAAACCCTTAGCTCACTAAACCACATGCAGAAACAGGATAACAATATATATATATATATATATATATATATAGACAGTGATGGCTCCTGCATCTTTTTCATTCAAAAATAGCATTTTTTTTGTTTATCGTTTAACAATCACTTTATGAATTAAATATTAGATAGATGCCCTGCAAACTCACTGGATTGCTAGCATTTTGTATCATACTATATACCAAGCCCTATTTATTATTGGGTTCAATATTAACTTATGTGTTTGCCCCTTTAGGGAGAAGTGTCAATTATTTAAATAAATGTAGCTATAATTCCACCATTGCTATATTGTGAGCCTGTAGCTCCAGGACACTTACCTTAAAACAGAAGCAAGCGTAGTTGCAGTTTCCCCTGTCTGGTCAGATTGGCAGTTTTCTATTATACACTGTAGAACCTCTGCAGAAAGTTTTCTCACTAAAAGAGGAAAACAATGTCATTTCCTAACATGTTCTGGTACCTGATTATTTCCAGATCAATACAGTTAAGAAAAAAAGAACAGCAGGCCTATTAAGTTTATTAGCAAGGCAGACAGTTTTGTCTTTATATCCTGTTTTGACATTGTTTGGCAATGATAAATGTGGCAAATGCACCATATGAATATTAAGGTATTTAGGATTAAAATGTACTGCTGAATGTAGAAGGGCATGAAGGGTAAATAAAAGCTGTTTGGGTATTTCGCTGAAACCCCCTGTGCTATACCCCACACTTCCCGCTATGCAGACTCAGGGTGTGAGTCCTCCTGTGGTCGTTCATATAAACACACCTTTTTAACAAATTTTAATTTACTGTACACACGCAAATACACTAGCGTGCAAGGGTACACACAACCCTTATTTTGTTGGCGAATAGGCTGACAAGACCACCCTTAAATCAGAGATTCCATCCAAAACAGAATGCATTCTAATCTGATCTTGCCAGCCAACTATAAAACACTCCCGCAGGATGGCGGATTATTGACCTGGTCCGAGGCATGGAGACTACATGGGCTTCTATGCAACAATACTGAAGACAGGTAATTACTAATTAGCCATGTAGTATCAATACTAAATGAGTTATATACTTAAAAAATGTTAACAGCTATGAAACATAATGTAGTCTGTAGTATAAATAAAAGCCAACTACCATTTAAATAGGGAGCAGGGTGATCATTTCTAAACAACGGAGATAAAAACCCCAAAGCAGCAGGTCGACATTTCTGCTCTTTTATCAGACTTGCAATTCAGATTAGTACTGTATCCTTTAATTATTTGTGGTAACCTTTTCATTATTGTAATAGTCCCAACAGAGTAATGCTTCAAAGCACAGAATACATTGTTCATTGGCTTTGCTTCACCCTGAGTGATACTACAGTTTCTATGTGTATATTACACTTGCTCATCTCAAGGTCAGGGGCCCTTGTATCATACATACCCTGTGGCTCATTGACCAGTATCAAGCATTTAAGCACAGACGGAAGAAGAGCCTCTGCATCAAATGTATCAATATTTTTGCTTTTGTTTAAAGCATCAAAGATGAAAGACAAGACAGAGGCCAGGCGAGGTGGGGGAGCGTTACCTCTGAACTGGAGGTAGTTTTCACTACAAAGGAAATAAATGATTACTACAACAATGAAACACAAAGCACAATTGCAACCAGTTATGCAAATAGACCAATGTGGATTTTTGTTTTTTTTTTTCAAATTCTGAAAGATATATAATATTTAAAACTCTTTTAGTCAACATTTATAATGAAGTTAAGGTAGTAGGCACAATAAGAAGGAAGGAAGCAAGTTATTTGTTATGCTAAACTGATTAACTGGGTAAAATAGTCAGACTGCAAAATAAAAAATATTTGTAATATAGTTAGTTAGGCAAAAATGTACTCTATAAAGGCTGGAGAGGGCAGATCTCTAACATAATAGCCAGGACACTACTTCCTGCTTTCACCTCTCTAACCTCTTAGTTAGTCAGTGACTTTAGGGGAAGGGGGCACATTGGATATAACTGTTCAGTTAGTTTGTGAGTACGCAGGTCACATTCAAAAGCAAAGTAACTGATCAGTTATGTCCCCCCCTCAAGTCACTGATTGCTTACTGACCTCTAATAGCTTAGAAAGCTGTAAAGGAGGAAGTAGTGTTCTGGCTTTTAGGTTAGACATTCCTTCACTCCAGCCTTTATAGATTACATTTTTGGCTAACTACATTGAAAAGGTTTTTTATTTTGCGCAGTCTATCCATTTTACCCAGTTTCATTTTTACACTGAATTGTTCCTTTAAAGGTACGCTATAGCTATAGGATGGGAAATAGTCTTACCTTAAGACTTGCATTATTATCCTTCTGAGATGTACAGAGTGCTGGCTCTCCAGAGTATCACTCAATGCTAACAGCATAGGATGATTCCCACCTGCTCCAGCAGAGGGAACACTAGGGAGAAATCGCCCAAAATATTGCTGAACAATCGTTCTCAGCTGCTGCTTTACATAGGCACCTTGTGCTTGAGACTGACGGGATATTATGGACAAACCCTAAAAGGATAAAAGAAACCTTCCCAAATCAATGTATGCATTAATCACACACACAACTTACTGTTGCTTTCCAGAAAGTAAAGTAAATGTAAAAGTAGTGTAGCCAGCTGTAAGACTTTGATGCCATATACACATTACATATCTATTTTACAATATTGAGAAAGATAAAAACAAGAGCATATAATAATAGGGTTTATTGTATTCACGCTTCACCGTAAAGGACACATGTTTAATGTCTTCACCTGTAGAAATTGGGGCAGACTTTCGCGGATATTGGAGAGCATGGCTGGCGGCAAATTCTTATCTTGATGAAACAAAGCATGTGGCAAAAGCAGGAAATCAATGATACGGAACAGTAGCTGCTGTGCTTTGGAAGTAGCGAGCATCAATGCCCAATACCTCACCAGGCATCCTGAAAAGCAGATTGGAAACACAGTGAAACCATGCATACTTAGTGCTCACTGCATACCCAAAAGGGCAGCGCAGTTCCTTTTTGTGCTTTGCTTTTGGACTGTGACACAAAGCACCACACTACACTCAAAGTATCGCAGCAGGGAAAATCAAAGCCTGACAATCTGATTTATTAAAACAATAAACATCTTTGTGAAGTTAGGAACTAGGTTTAAGTCAGAACAGAACATCTGATAAGTAACTGACTGATAGGAATTCCCAAGTATCAAACGTACCACTAAATGGTTCTCTCTAGAAATTACTCTTTTTTTCACCCACTACAAATAGAACCACCTAATTCTTAAAAAAAACTGAAGACAAAACACCTAGCTTATGGATTAGTGTTTGGCCAATAGTTAACAGAGCCCCGTTCTACACAACAGTAACAGTACTCAGGACACTATGTTGAACTGCCAGCTGCTGGTGAGATGCAAATCGGTAGCAAAGCATTCAGAGGGAATAAGTCACCACCGCTAAAGGAGATTAATCATGGGGTTACTAATCTCCTTGTGTGTCATCACCCTAACTGTAACTAGAACTGCTTAACTGCTATTGCTATAGGTGATCTCTGGGAATTATAGTTTAACAAAGGCAAAAAAAAGAAATTTAAATCATACAAGGTTACTGACCCAATTATCTAATGCCCCAGAATGACTGGACTGGTTGACTGTTCTTGCTGAATGGAAAAGGGGAATCTTGAGGGTAATGAGAAATTTCATTACTCACCTATAGTCCTGTAAGTGATTTGCAAACCTTCAGGGGGGCCTTTCTTGGTAAGATATGGCTTAATATACTTTAGAACATCTCCCAGGTACTCCTGACATTTTGAAACCATGGCCGACTTTTCTGCCAGAGTCTGCAGCCTGCCATACATTACCCCGGCTGCCTAAAGGAATTCAAAACAAAATGTAATTACGTCAGACAGACATCTGTTTAAAACAGATGAAGAAGCACTTGGAGTTGCATTCCCCAGGTTTTTATTATCAGCTGACAGCAAGAAATGCAGTAAAAAAGTGTAGCAATGACCTTTACTATAAGTACTAAACTAATGATCTTTCCGCCTAAGCCTGGTCCTACCCCCCCCACTTTTCTATCTCTATTGATGGCACGCTCATCAACCCTGTCAATTCGGCACGTTGTTTGGGGGTGATCTTGGACTCCAGTCTCTCCTTCTCTGACCACATTAACACCACTGTCAAAACCGGTCACTTTTTCTTACGCAATATTGCCAAAATCCGTCCCTTTCCTTCTACTGCAACAGCTAGGCTGCTCATGCATGCTCTCATCCTATCCCGACTTGACTACTGTAACCTGCTACTAACCAGTCTCCCTAACTCCCATCTTTCCCCCCCTACAGTCTATATTAAATACTGCTGCCAGAATTCTCCTCCTCTCATCCAGGAGAGTTCAGGCCCTTCCCCTGCTAAAGTCCTTATCGTGGCTTCCTATTAAACAAAGAATATTTTACAAACTCCTTCTCTTAACCTAAAAAGCTCTACATTCCTCTGCTCCTCACTACATCTCCTCCCTTGTGTCTCTGTACGTTCCTGGCTGACTCCTTCGTTGCTCACAGAGCAATCGTCTGGTTGCGCCTCCCACTACTACTGCTGTTTCCCGCCTTAAACCTTTCTGCCTTGCTGCCCCTTACATTTGGAATGCCCTCCCTTATTTCCTCCGGAGAGAATCCTCCCCCAGTCTTTTTAAAACCAAACTAAAAGACTACCTTTTGGAGCACTCGCACAGCACCTGACCTGGGAACTAGCATTTATATTGTAATGTCACCCACTGCGACCTACAGCACTTATATTTGCCTATTTGTGTCTGTAAGTTACCCTCCCATATAGATTGTAAGCTCTACGGGGCAGGGACCTCCATCCTCTTGTGTCTTTGACTCTTATCTTATTGCAATTGTATCTTTTTTTTTATTGGGGCTTATTGTAATACTTTGTATTTATCTATTATCTTAATACCCCCTGTTTGTATTAATGTATTCTACTGTACAGCGCTGTGTACATAAGTAGCACTTTATAAAGATATACATACATACATACATACATACAAGTATTGCTGAAATTCATTTAGCAAAAATGGCTAATTGTATGTGGGTGTTTCACAGAACTATATGCATTTCCATCTTGGTACTTGCTTACTTTGATGAACTGTAGCAGCGCGCTCCTGGGATCTTGTTTGTAAGACAGAGGTAACACCTGCCCTTTGGATAAGAGGTTTTCAACTTCTGGGAGTCTGAACACAAGTCGAGTTAATTCTCCAAGCTGCTCCATGATTGAGCTCTCTGTTAATATGTGAATAAACAGAAGGCTAAAATTCAATGCAAGGCAAAACAATGTGCCTGCAAAGGCTTGTCCCTTCAGATTTATGAAAATATTCACATGGAACGATATCACATAGGCACATCTTACTGTACTTACTCTGTTCAGAGTCTGTTCCCCCAGGCTGGTCAATATAGATTTGCAGGACACATCGAATCCAGGTACGAACAGACAGTGCTTGGAAAGAGGAGTATCCAATGCCACTGAAAGCATCCATAAATTCACTACAAGAATTGAAAGCATTAAAATTTACTAGTAAAATAGTACAATGATGCCTATCCATACTGACTCATGACTGTTTGCACAATTTTAAACAGACTGGTTATGCAGAATAATAAAAAAATGCTCATATATAATTAACAGAAAGCTCCAAATTGCAGGAATGCCATCACCCACAGACTCCATTACAAACAAATTATTTCTAATTTTAAAAAATGATTGCCTTTTTGTCTGTAATAAGACAGGACCTTGTACTTGATGGTAACTAATCTCCATGAATGACCCAAGCATTCCAGATAGAAATATAAATAATATTTATATAAATACATTTTATTTGCAGATGTAGCATCTGCCATATTGGGTGGAGAATTCTGATGAAGTGTCTTTCTTGGCTACTGCCTATCGGTATATGACTGCGATGGCCAATTGGCATGAGTTTAGAATGCTCAATTATTAATGACAAATTTTAGTGAATGTAACCCTCATTATAATGCCAGTTGTGGCTTTTTTATTAAGCAGGAATTATCGTGAAAAAATGCCACTGTAAACAAGGCATCATTTTATTTAAATGGAGCAAAAGAAAAGTCCTTCAAATTCATAATATAAATGGGTGCAGCATAGAGAGGCTCCCCAGTGGGCACTACAATATCTGGGCTTGCTAGCTAGAGGCTATTAACATGGTGTTACTGTACAAAGCTTTTAAGATATGTTATAGATTAGTTTGGATGAAATATATTGGCACATATTGTTTCTTAATTGTTGTTATTGTTTTTTAACGTGCTATAAACACAATCTGGGGATAAGATTTTTTTTTAGTTCATGATTAAGCATTTAAAGCATATTTGCTTCAAGAATACAATTCTGATGTTGCTGAACTACAGCTCCCAGGATGCCTTAACCTTAATAATATGTTAAAGTATTGCAGGGATTTGTAGTCCAAAAACAACAGCATGAAGTGTGATTGAGTACAGTAGGGTCCGCTGTCTGATCTTTTTAAGATCTACAATCAGAAAATAAGATGCGATTAATTATCCAATCTTAACAGAAAATTGATGGTAGAATTAAGAAATTGTTATTATGGTTCTTACCCGTTTGGCAGCACGTGGTTCAGATATCGGGACACCAGTTGAGGTGTAATCATGTCATCCCATCCAAACAGCTGAAACATCGACACAAAAGGCTGGGGCTGGAGCTCCGGAGGGGCGCTGTTAGGCATGGCCAAAGCCAACAAAGTGTAGCCTAATGATAAACCAGCAGTCAGGATGTCAGGCACAAGCAGCTATCATTGCTGTAGTTGATTTACAGCTTATTTACAGCATTGTACAAACTCATTCACTAATTCAGAGTATACCTGATGGAATTGGATTATTTGCTCAGTATCGAAGCAATAGGCATGCACAAATGGCTTCCAAAAATGCAAAAGCAAGAGCTTTATTTCATTTAAAAGGAAACTTGGTAAGACAAATAAAGGGAATATAATAATTTTATTGCAGGTTCCAATTTCAACATACTGGAAGCTGGAAGCAGTTGATACAGACCTGCAGCGGTGTCTGCGAGCTGGGATGGGGGTGTCTGTGAAAGCCTCAAGTTCTTCAAGAAGGGGAAGAAATTTCTCCAGAGACCATTGGCCACAGCTAGATGGTGCTCTTTTACCACTAACAAGGTCTGCGCATGGCTGCTGTTATTCCCGGGTCCTTGTATAGATCGGCTATGGATGTTACTGAAAAGAAACACAACTTACAGTACATCCTTATTTAGCAGTCGGAACGGGCAGAAAGCTTCCGCAGCACTAGTTAGGGAGTGCTTTGAGACGCAACATCCTAGGGCAAAAATTGGCTGCAAATGTCAGGAAGTTAAAGGACAAGTCAACCCATAATATAATTTTTTGCCTAATAAAAGAAAACAATTCTAAGCAACTTTGCAATATACATTCATTACAAATTTGTGATGGTTTTTTACTTATATGTATATATAATTGCTATTAGAAGCAGCGTTTGCCAGTCCTTTTCTATTCTGTGCCCTGGTGGCTCTGACACTTGAAACAATGTAACCCAAGCCAAACTGACAGACCTGCCTTGCTAGAGGAGGAATTACATTTACAAATAACTTCATTTTGGGGTTGACATGTCCTTTAAACTTGACTGGCAGTTTATGGTAGTAAAATATATTTGTTTAGAAAGTCAGATGTGAATAAGCATGTACAGTGTTTTGCATTCTGCACAGGCACTTGTGCATCAGTATTGAGGTGGACCTGCCCAATGGTTTGCTACATGGTTTTATAAAGGTCTGAGCATCATCGGCTGCTTAGCACATATGGCCTCAAATGAAATGGATAAAGAAATTAAAAAACAAAACATATTGAGAAATGTATGTCCTAATGAGTGTCCTATAACAAGGTGTGACAAGCTAGGCCCTTGTTTATCCTGCACGGGGACACACTGACAGCTAGACAGCTGCTTACAGTATAATACGGAAGTGTAAAAGCTGGGGGCAGCTTGCTCTGACAATTCGCATGTGTGTACCCTCTGTAGAAGGATACATGTATGTTCGACACAATGCCATGGCTCCAGTCCCATCGTTGTTAGTACAGTAAGGACAAACGTGGCAACTATACAAAGCATCTCTCTTCTGCAGACAATGTGGCATGAATTCAATAATACACTCAATTTTCTTTGATTCCTCTAGTACTGTGCTTGCTACTTAATCTAATTTGGAAGTTGTGACTTTCTAGAGGTTTAATAGAGATATGTCTGCAGGGAATCAATGTTCCCTGAAAAGGGGGGAGGGGGAAAAAGCATTAACAAATTTGTCTGGCGGAGGCAGATTCAAAGCATTGCAGCAGTGGGCTGATGAACTAAATAACATGCTTATTAAAAACAATCCGAAGGAACACACCGTCATTGCTGTTTCCATTTATCTTCTGGTCAAGCCAATTCGGAGCGCATATTACTGAACTGCCTATATTATTACATTTGCTTTATTAAATTCTATAAACAGCCCTGGAAAGGCATTGCCTAGATGTTGGGAAGATAATCCTACAGAGTAATAGACTGACTTCAGACCTGAGCGCTGTTGTGAAAAATAAAAACCGCCGCTTATCCACGCTCTCATTGGCAGATCCCTTGTTGGGGTCGGATTTATTAAGAGCAGGGCTGTGCAACTGGAAGCCTGTGCAGCATATGCAGTTATCCAAAGCAATGGTATGACCCTTAGTCTGACTATGGCTCTGTAGGCTTCTTGTTAGAATTTGCCCATTTTATATTCATTTTCCTCTATTTTAGTATACCCTTACATCACAGAAGCACTGAATTAGCACTAACACACTCAGTAATGAAGCAGGTTATATACACCACCCTTTTCCTTAGTAACAGGTGACAGTGCGTTAATCCGTATAAACGCCTGATTAATGCCAACTGGAGAACCAGGCCTGTACATTATTGAAATGCAGCTTGCAAGTAACAGAGACATGTGCAGATGTATGTGGGGCAATGATTTCAAGAGGGTCTGGTGGGAAGAAACCAGATTCTGGTCAAGAACTTTATCTTCAAGGGAATAATATCTGCTTTAAAGGAGAAGGAAAGGTAAAAACTAAGGGGCGTATTTATTATGCTGTGTAAAAAAAATGGCGAAAAAATTCGGCACACATTGCCAAGCTTTGCTGTGTAAAAAATGACGCAAAATCTGCGTAATTTTTTACGTGGTTTTTCTTACACTGGAAAATACGCAAAATAACGGCGTAAAATCTGGCGTTCGGATGCCGGTCTTCTCGCTGAAAAATCGATGTAAAAAGCTGTGTAAAATAAACGTTGAAGATTGGCATCCGAACGCCAGATTTTACGCCGTTATTTTGTGTATTTTCCAGTGGAAGTAAAAACACGTAAAAAATTACGCAGATTTTGCGCCATTTTTTTAAGCACTTATAAGCCTCCATAAGCACTCACAGAAACGCTGCACTGACTTCTCTGTAAAAAGATTAGTTGTGTCTGTTTTCCTGTGCCACAGACACGTAGCTTTAAGCTCTCGGCTGTTCCCCCCTCCCTCAAGAATACTAAGAACTCACTCCCCCCCCTTAGGAATGTGGATCTGAGCCAATCAGCAGGAAGCTGACTCAGTTTTCCTAACTGAGCATGTTCACTTGGTCTGGGTGTCTGCAGGAGTGAGGCATTATGGGAACTTTCTTTACACAGCTCAGCAATTTTTTTCCGGTTTGGCTTCAGATCATCTGAACAGGTGAAATATGGGGGAGACTTAAGGGCACTATTGAGAGAACTGAAGGTATGCCTGCAGCTTGAGATCAACTCTTTATTAGCCTTTCCTTCTCCTTTAAAACTACATGCTAAATTCAAATGACTGAACTTAATTGTGTGTCACTTATCAAAAAATCAATGCAAACATGGAAAAACAAAAATATTAGCAAATATTTTCTAAAAACTTAAATAGTACATGTATATTTAAAGGAATAATGTAGGTCTCTAAAAATATATTGCATAAACAAGCTCATGTGTTAAACCCTACTTCTTCTAAATAAACCATTTTCATAAAAAATTACTGTTTTAGTAGTATGTGCCATTGGGTACTCCTGTATAGAAAATTGCCATTTCAAGAATTAAGGGCCACCTCCTGGGATTATAGGATTCACAGTGCACACAAACAAGCCAAGGCACACATACATGCTAGGCCCCATCAGCCAATAAATGGACAGAGTTCTGCCTTTTGCTCCCACACTACTTCCTGTTACTATTAGAGCTGCATTACTTCCTGTCATGTGATCTCTGAGGGAGCACACAGCCAATCACTAAATGGTGGCTCAAGGGAAAAGATGTAAAATGGCAATATTTACTGATATAATAATCCAGTTTGGCGAGATTCTTTAATAGGCCACTTAACATAATATAAACTATCTGTAGGTAAAGCATTCATTCGGGGGTTTTAGTTTTCCTTTAAAAAAAAAAAAAAGGGGGGGGGGAGCTTGTAATAAAGAAACAAAAATAGCAGAGATATGTTATTCTGGGGGCTCTTTAGAGTAATTTTAGGGGATTTTAAAATAGGCTTACTTATTTCTTAAATAAACTAGTGCTTGAGACAAAAAAAAAAAAAAAGGGGGTCAAGGCAAAAAATTTGATTGTTATGTGCCATTTTTTACTTCTCACCTTATTAAATAGGCCTCAGTGTGTCCAGTAGCATTACATAACAGTATATTATACATCCAGTTAAAATGTTAACTATCATTTGGCTCTCCATGACTTAACTGGCTACACTCAGAAAATATAAAAAGCTGGAAATTACTACAGAGGTTTTTTCTTTTCAGCTACAGGACATGATTTTAGTGTGATTATAAGAGCTAGCATGCTATTGAAGGTTGCACTACTAAAATGTACCAAAAAAGTCATTTTGTGTACAGTTTTTCTTATTAAATGCAAAGATAAAAGTGCTATCGAAAGCACTGTGACAGCTAATTAAAAAGAAATAAAAAATGGTCTGATCTGTACAGATGACTACTTAGATAAATACAGAGGTTCATTTCTCAGTTATTTTTCCTAATGTTTCCAAGATTTTATTTCCCTTTCTCCCTCCCCCTATTAATAGGGAACCAGGGAAACAATTCACTGACATTTATTATACATATAAAAATCATGATTTTATTTAAATGTAGATATAGAAGTTTGTTGCCCCATGCTGAAAGGCTTACAAACCAGAATACTGAATTAAATTCTCCATAGATATTTTATATAAGAGAATAAAACCTCTTAGTATGGGGCACATCAGGGTACAGGACTCCAGCTGGACACCTTTAATCTATACCATGATGATTAACGTTAAACACAGCCACATTTATGCTGCACATTTCCTATGCTCTGCATATGCTGATCAAAAACCCTAGCCCTATCTAGATGCTTCTGAGGAAGTGGCGAGAGGCCACGAAACGCATTAAGCGTAGGGTCCAAGTGCTCTGTACTAGAGAAAAGAATGGATGGTGCACCACACAGGAAGATACTGCAGGGAACTTTGAGTCCAAAAATTTAAAGTAGACTGGCCAATTACTGCATTAATCTCTTTCCAACTGATGTCTGAGGGACTCTCGGTAAACGTAATAGCACAAGCATCGCTTTACTAATCTAAACAACCTGGAATGGATCAAATCTCACTAGTGTGCACACACATTATATATTTCACCATCTCTCTAGAATTTATACAAGCGGATAAGTGACTAGCTTTCCTAATATAACTACATATATATTGGTTAGATCTGAAAAGTAATATATAAACAACTTGGCAATTAAGCTTATAATGCAATAGAGGGCATAACATGCACACCCCAAAGGACTGCATGTGAGTGGTTCCTAGAAGCCACATGGAAACCTACACCCATCAACATAAACCTGGTATGGCAATGCAGAATCCACAAATTCAGTTACATTTAAATTCAAAAGACACAGAGGTCTTGGAACCTTCACTTTTCTTTTATAGATATGGTGTCAACCAACAAGTTATCAGTGTTCACTAGGAATCCTGCCATTACATACAAATGTATATTAAAATAGTTCATGATTAGTTTTACACCACACATTAAAGAAGGAAAGTGCAGGAAACTGGGCATTGCCATGGCTAGTCTCATGCATGCGAAAATGTATCTTTCACTTAATAACATAACATGTCCACATTGAAATATGCTGCAGGGATACTGGAAGTTTCCCTTAAAATATTACTTCCCATAAGCTTTCAGGTCACAGAATAAATCTCCTGACCAGAAACAAATGGCTACCCCTAGATAGTGGCATTTATCAAAGGTGCCATAACCTAACATTTTTTTTTTTTTTTTTCAAATCCAACATGAATTATTTCTACATTGGAAAAGAAAACTTACATTGCACAAAACTGGTACACCTACTAAAGGATTTAAATAGGACAGAAGCAATATTAATCTTAACATTAACTCATTAATGAGTGCACAGAAAATAATCACCTGGCACTACACAAGTGAACAATCTTTAAACATTGTAATACCGTATATACTCGAGTATAAGCCGATCCGAGTATAAGCCGAGGTACCTAATTTTACCTAAGAAAACTGGAAAAATGTATTGACTCGAGTATAAGCCTAGGGTGGGACATGCAACCGCTACTGCTAAGTTTCAATAATCAAATAAATAACAGATAAATAAATAGAAAACTTTAGGGAAAGAAAAATGCTACAGCAGCAGACAAAAGCAAGTTTGGGAAGGCTAAGGAAGCTGCCATACTAATTATAAAGTACTTGGACCCCAGTGAACAAGTCCCACCACAGTACTACAATAGTAGTTACAAGGGCAAAATAATTCTTGATGCTGGACTTAATACAAATTAAATTTTTGTAAATAACACATCACAACAAAAGGACAGAACAAAATCATAATTACTATGTTTGTCAAATGCAGGGTTACATCTAGTCTTCAATGCTGCCATCACAATGCCACAATTGCCCCTAGGGCACAATTTGGACGTAACATTTGGGGCTGAGCTAACAAGCTCAGGTCTGAACGAAGCAAGATGGGGAAGGTGAGAGGAGGTATTGGTTTTGCCATTGGTACTATTAATTATCAACTACTAATCCCACCCCTTCAGCAGACAGTACAGAATTGACTCAAATTCAGTTACCAATGGCACCTCCTAATGCGTGTATCTGAACTTACCCCGAGGGAAATGTTTCTATCGCTAGTCACTCGGTTCTCATTCCAAAGCAAATCGCTTCGCGCAACACAAGCGTGTCAGTATGGAACTACCGGTAACTCCTCCCACTGGCGCTCTGTCAGGTACGGAAGCCTGCTGAGGCCAGAAGAATAAAGAGCGTTCCGGGTGGGACTCAGCGGTTGCTGATCACGAAGGGGAACCAGGTAGGGAAAGGAAAGAGCAGGCAAGGAACCGCTGGGAATAGATACTGTGCAGGCGGCTGCTATAGGACTGCATGCTGGAGGGAAGCCGTTGCTGCCACAGGTCTGCACAAACCCACCTTATGCACAGGGAACCCCCGTGACTTCATATTTATTTGCACAATGAACTCCCAGATGAAGCACACGCCGAGCTGAGGTGCAGGAGCCTATGGCAGCATCTTGGTGGCGTCACCACTTGCACACTATTTTAGGACACAGGTATACTCGAGTATAAGCCGAGGGTTAATTTTTGAGCACATTTTGGGGGCTGAAAAACTCGGCTTATACTCGAGTATATACGGTAATTTTTATATTGATGTGGCTGCCTTAATCTTGTGTGAACCTGTGAAATGTCTATGTACAGACCATATACTAAGGAGACAGGGGACCTACACTAATCAGAAACTCAGCAGCAGAGCAACACTGTGTCCCTATAGCAGATGAACTGAAAACAGCACGCACATGTCACCATGGATCTTCTAGCCTTGTTGGTTAGTACAGCCGTTCAATTTGCAGAGAACAGTTTAGTGAACACTGTCAGTATAAAGGAAAATATGCATGTCCTGCTATGTCTAATTCTGCTGAGCTCCCTTTGAATCTACAGGTCTATAGTTTTGTGGTATTTATTGATTTATTTAATTGTTCTAAAATTAGTATCCACTAGTAGGCCTGTTAGCGTTGGCATCCACTAGTAGGCCTGTTGGCGTTAGCATCCACTAGTAGGCCTGTTGGCGTTAGCATCCACTAGTAGGCCTGTTGGCGTTAGCATCCACTAGTAGGCCTGTTGGCGTTAGCATCCACTAGTAGGCCTGTTGGCGTTAGCATCCACTAGTAGGCCTGTTAGCGTTAGCACTCACTAGTAGGCCTGTTAGCGTTAGCACTCACTAGTAGGCCTGTTAAAGAATCTTACCAAACTGGTATATATTTTAATAAACATTGCCTTATACTTGTACCTTTTTCCCTTGAAGCACCATTTTGTGATGGTCCATGGGCTCCCTTGGAGATCTCCTGCCAGGAAATAATGCAGATCTAACTGCATACCTCCCAACATTTGAAAAATGGAGAGATGGACAAAAAGAAATGCAAATATCTTTTGACCACACCCATTTTGTGACCACACCCCCTAAATACCACACTAATTTTACAAAATTAGGTTATTTAAAGTTTGAAGACATTTTTGGGGGTTTTGGGGTCTTGTTTTATGTGTTATTAGAGTTTTACTAAAAAAGGTGAAATTGTCTTTTAAGTAGCAAGTCTCTGTTCCCCCAAGCTTATTAGTTACAACTGTATCTAAGTGCAGGTGTAGCTTGTTAAGTTTTCTGGGCCAAAAGCTACTGTTTTAATTAAGTTTGAGAAACATTGCATCTTTTTAGCCTTCAGTGCAGGAGATCAAAGGGAAATGAGGCACTTACAAAGGGAAAGAATCCGGGACTGTGGGCTGAGCGGTCAAGATCATAACTGTCCCGCGAATATCAGGACAGTTGGGAGGTATATAACTGCAACAGGAAGAAGTGTTGGAGTAAAAGACAGAAATTTGTCCACTAAGGCACCGTGAACAATATGATCCCAGAGGCGGCCCTTAATACTTAAAAGAGCAATTTTCTACTTAGTATTACCCACTGGCACATACTACTAAAAAACTAAGATTTTATGAAAATGGTTTATTTAGATGAAACAGGGTTTTACATATAAGCTGTTTAATGTTACATATTTTTACAGAGACCTACACTCTTTAGGGGTATAGTTTTCCCTAAAATATTATACATCTATATATTATATATCTAATGCACGGACATAGATTATGGCACACTGCATTTATATTGACCCCCCTATACAAGGAGGGGGTCAAGGTTTTTTTTTTATGGCTTAAGTGAGTAATTATCTCCCCACTATTGTCACCAATATTGCGTCAGTCTGTTTCTCAATCTGTCTGAATAGTATGTGCAGCAAGAAATATTTTAAAATGTCTTATCCATGTTTTATTTTATTATGGCAGTTTTTTTTGTTTTTTTTTTTATAAGACTTTCCTGTTATAGACCAGTATAATGCACCTATAAATTATGCAAGCAACTATACTCATGTGGCATATGATGAAATGATTATGTTCTCCCTATGCTTTTCTCCCACACTCCAAAAACATACAGGCAGGTTAATTGGCCCCTGATAAAACTGATACTACTGTGTGTGAATGATCTTAAAATGTAAGATGTAAAATTAACCTGTCCAGCAGTTATTTTGTTGAGGTTCTGCAGAAAACAGGATTTCAGAAACACTTCTAAGAATGAGCGGCATAAGTCTTTCCTTTAACTCTTCTTCAGTCTTACAGCAGGGTGGGAAGGATTATCTTGACTGTGTTTAGAAAACGCATGATACTTGATAAACAGTATCTACTGTAAACCCCTTAGGAAGTGTAAAGCCACATGAGTTGGATTTATACCAGATAAGGAGCCAAGCCAGCTGTAATCTCATTTAGACCTGATCTGATCCTTCCATACTGTAGGACCAAAGCAATTGCCACTGTGGGTGCAGCTGTCTGAGAATTACTGCCTGCTGTGTGCAGCATTTATACCATAAATGCTCCACCTTTAGACCTGCCTACATATAATTATGACAGACCTTGGACAGCCTTTATTCATTATGCTTGATTTGTCACAGTACACCACATGCCATTTTAAGAAAACCCCACTTTGGTGCATATGATGCCCAGCTATTATATCTGCTTCTAAACAATTATCACTGTTTACAAATGCATATAACAAAGGGGTCACAGTATCAAGAGCCTTACCAGAACATAAAGATGCAGCATTTCCTTCACCTTCATATGGTTCTCAAATCCTCTGTGACTCCTAGTATCTTTGTATTTCACAGTAAAGGGTACAATTTCTATATAAAGCTTATAAAACAACCCAGCGAGATCAAGAACTGAACCCAAACCCTAATCCACATATTAAATAAAAAAATCATCATAAAAAAAAAAAAGTGATCCCTTCAGTTATTTGGGGATTTAAAGTCACCAAAAAATCTGGTTTGGCTAAATCTGGAGGTTTTGGATTAAGCAGCAACCCAATCCATACCCTAAAGTTGCTGTATTCCTAATAAACTTTCCCGAAGGACTGTGCTTTCTAAAAATTCCCAGGCTGGAATTAGTTTCTGGCATGTCTCTGTATAAGTACTGCTATGAAAAATACAGGTATGGGATCCCTTATCCAGAAAGCTCCAAATTACTGGAAAGTAATTTGGAAAGCCAGTCTCCCGTAGACTCCATTTAAAACAAATAATTCAGAATTTTAAAACAGATTTCCTTTTTCTCTGTAGTAATAAAACAGTATCTTGTAATTGATCCCAACTAAGATATAAATAATCCTTATTGGATGCAAAACAATTCTACTGGTTTAATTAATGTTTTATTGATTTTCTTTGCCAGAGTGTTTTAGGCAGAGGAGAAGCACCCGAAATATGGTAAACACCTCACATTAGCAGTAGGGGGTGTCATTTCAACCGCTCAAAGGCCTGGAACTAGTGATGGGCGAGTCTCTCCCCTTTTACTTTGGCCGGAAAATTCACAGAATGCATTGAAGTCAATGGCTACAATTTTTTTTTCCTGTGCGTCATTTTCTTTACAGCAATTGGAGTCTATTGGCGTTTTGTGCTGCAAAATCAGGTGAACATTTTCTCTCATCATAAGGTACTACACACATAGTGCTTGTTGTAGTGGCTACAAAATGCCAAAAAATAACCTGCCATAGACAATACTGAGAACTGTCTCTGCTAAAACACACGCAGAGACAATTATCAGTATTGCCTACTTTGTAGTTGACAAGTGGGTGGATATAAGTAGCTCCGTGTGTCATTGCCCAAAAAGTTTACCATGGGTGTAAATGGGATCACTATCACTTTATTATTTGTATAGTAATAAACACAGATTTGTATGTCAATATACTCTTGGGAGTTCTAACAATCATTTGCAACCCGATATTATATTCAGACAGGAACCTGCATTATAAGACCCAGCATTTTCTTATTATTCTTCCCAGATCTATAAAATGTATTGGAGAGGACACAAACAGTATGATAGCCAAAGTTTAAAAAAATGTTGGAAGCTGTAGTAAGGCACAATAACCTAAAATTATCCATCAGAATTTTGTTTAATAGTGGAACACATAAGCTGCAATTTGATTGTTGCAGTTGCTATACTTTAGCAGCCAATTTGCTTGGTCATATTCCATACTGTAACTGCCAAGCAGCTAATTCATACAAAAGCTGGGCTCATGTAAGGCCTATGACACAGGGCATCCTAGGTTGCCCCCTGACAGCTGTTTCCAATTCAGAAATGCAGATTTATATATTCTCTGCCTACTGGCGACAGCATCTATAATGGACAGCACATTTCAAATCCAAATAAATGGAAAATGGCAGAGATATTTTGACAACCACAATTGTCACTGCCACAGACATGTGCCATTACAGAAAGGGTACTGTAATCCTACAGTTTCAGATAAGGTTGAATAAAGCCAGTCTAGGAATAATGAATGATAAGGTAATAATTAAACAAAGAAAATGGATAAAATGTATACCTTTACATTATATTAGGGATATAGTTTCATCTTAGACAGAAAATAGCACAATGCCAAAGATCAAACCATGTGCCACTGCCCTAAGGGAATAGGGGAAAAACAAAAGTGCAGTGTCGCTAAGAGCACTGCGAAAATTATTTTTCCAGATTTGCCTCTCTCCATGTGGAATACTCCTATAAAACCTTTACATTGCTATCTTTGCTTATTATAGGGGGATGAACACTATGCACAGAATTGCCCTTCTTTTGTTGCATTTCCCAAAGAACTAAAGCAATGGGTTATCAGTGTTCTAATTCTTTTAATACTTTAGGATTATGCCTCATGCGATAATAACAATCCAATAGCAAGAAAGCAAATTCTATAATTAAGCTTTAATTGTTTTGTGAAGCTTGCATTAATCACAAAGTTTAAGTACCAGGGATGGAATTATAATAATTCTGTAAAACAAATTTAAACTAGCTAAGTAGGTCAGTACTGCTAACATGCACCACAGGACCTCTGGGAATTCATCCGTTAATGGCTATTTGTGTGCAAATGAGCACCCTCTAACCTCCTCACAATCTTATGTAGCTGAAGGGCATTTCTTCTAGCTGGAAGCATCTTCTTACATATAAAGACATAAATGAGGCAATTTGATAGGAAATAATTAGTCAAACCACCTTTCAATTTATGTTCTATTCAGTATCAACCCCAAAACATTTTCATTGCTTTGAATATAGAAATATTCTGTAAGAACATCACAGCCTCAGTTGCTCATAGTAATATACTTGGAGCAATTGTCACCCATACTGTCTGCACACTGCTAATGCTGGTTGGACCTGTGCATAAAAGCATGAAGTTCATTCTGATATGAACAGCTTCTCGGAATCATAAATTACATAAATTGACATATAGGGGGCTCATTCGTTAAAGCACACATTTTCACCAATTAAAAGCACGATCGGAGTAACCACGATAATTTCTGATGTGCGCAAATTGTGCGAAAGCAGTTTTCTGGGTCGTACGAAAATATTGTGGTTGCAAGCCGAAAGTCACAATTTTTTCGTATCCGAACAATTGTAAACAGCGCAAATACCCTTCTGGCTTTGAAACTTCCATGCATGATTTTAGAAGCCTTCCATAGGACTCAATGGCCCTCTACAACTGGCACTTCAACCTGGCCAAAAAAAAAGTCATGATACCAAAGCTTGAATGAATTCCGAAATGGTTGTAGTTTTTGCAAAAAATATGACTTGGAAGTTAACAAAATACAAAAAAGTCATACTATTTTAACAATATTATCGTGATCAATATGAAAAGTTCTAACAATTAGAAAAAATATGAATTTCTCTCATTTGAAGTCAATCATGCTTTAATGAATGGGCCCCATAGCAGCAGATTTACTAAAACTGCATAATTGCTAATTTATTTTTTTATTTTCAAATTCGACTACAATTTGTTTAAAAACGCAAACTTTTCGAATTGTCACTGCAAAAACCCTGACTAACGTATTGTTGCTGTGAAAATTCAAAAAAGTCATGATTTTTGGACAAAACCCAGGGAAATCGCTAAATTTTTGAGACAAAAGAAAGAACTTCAAGGAAAAGGAAGGACCTTTGCATGAACTCGCCAAGTTTAATCTGGCAAATTGTCAAATTCAGATTTTTAGCCGTTAAGATCAGATTTTTTCTCTGCGACTTTTTCTAAAAAAAAATTCAGTAAGTTTAAAATTAAAAATCCATGGTTAGTAAATGAGCCCCCTATTGTAGAGTTTATTTTGACACTGGATTTGCTGATGAATAAGTAACCATAAGCTATTTCTTTTTCTTCAGTCCCAAAGGCAGCACCGATGAGAGAGACACTCCTCCTAGTAAGTAGGAAATACACTATGACATAACAAACAATTTCACCACCACCGTAAAGCCTTTCATCAAACAAGGTCAGTGATCAGATAAAGGATGCACAGGCAAATATATGTGCAATACCTTCTGATTGTTAGGGAAGGGAAAGAAATTTGCTGCCTTTGGAATGTAGGGTGATTTTTTTTTTTTTTTATTGCAGTACAAGTAGACATTTTTGTATTTTCCTCACCTCCCAAGTCATTATTGAAAAGAAAGATCTGTATCTAGAAGCATCCCTAAAACTTTTAGCTGGGTTTTTGTAACTTTTGAAGAGCCTGAACTATAAAAGCAAGATGGTTTTGAAAAGTTTCTTTTAAATTTGCCTCCGAGTAAGGAACTATAGTAACACCCTAGGTTGTGAGGTATATGCTAGTGCTGTGATCATTATCTTTGGAAAAATTCTTGGTGCACCTGTGAACCAAAAAATTTAAGGCTGAAGGTGTTCTATTTGTAGAATTTGTAATGGCAAGATCTAAGAAGGATGTTGAACAAAGTCAGAATTTTTAATGCAGTTTTGTGAAAAAAAATTTGGTGATGGCGAAAAGCAGAATTTTGCCAAGAATTTATGTCTGGTTAAAACATTCTCATACACTTCACCAGTGTACTGGTCATGTATGAAAAAAGTTACACTACTCTGATCCGTACCCACAACTTAATTCAGAGACAGAGATATAAAAGGCAAATACAGGTATCGGACCCCTTATCCGGAAACCCATTATCCAGAAAGCTCTGAATTACAGAAAGTCTGTCTCCCATAGACTCCATTATAATCAAATAATTAGGATTTTTAAAATTGATTTCCTTTTTCTCTGTAATAATAAAACAGTACCTTGTATTTGATCCTAAAATATAATTAATCCTTATTGGATGTAAAACAAACCTATTTAATTAATGTTTTATTGGTTTTTTGGTAGACTTAAGGTATGAAGATCCAAATTACGGAAAGACCCCTTATCCGGAATACCCTTGGTCCCAAGCATTCTGGATAACGGGTCCTATACCTGTACATTTATAAGGTGTTAACGATGTAATTTTTAGTAACTTTCCAATATAAATAAATTCAAAATGTTCAATATTTTAAATTGTCAGTAAAATTGTTACTGAAAGCAGTACTGTCTAGATCTTTATGTTTATATTCTGTGCACATCTGGTTCTGGCTCCTGCAACAATGTAGTACATGCCAGCTGTTTAGCAGACTTAGAGAACTGGTTCAAGAGAACAGAAAGAAAAATGAAAGACTAATCATTTTAATAAGTGCTTTGAATTGTAAATAAATGTATAAAATACTTTTATAGTCTTTCATTTTTTGCACAAGAGAGTTTGGGTGGAGATTCCCCTTAAGAATGTATGAATAATTGTATAATACACAATTACATACATATATTAAATATATACAAATATTTATCATATAGAAGTGCACCTCAAGAGTCTTACCAAGAAAATGGAACATCCAGTATTATTTTTTTAAATAATGATGTAATATCTTGGAGGCAAAAAAAAATTTGACACAGAAATACCTTTTTTTTGTAACCTAGTTTGCAACATGGCATTCATTTTTGGTAGCATAAAAATAGAAACTGAGCAGTGAACAGGAGTGCACTGTGCCTATGGACTATATAATATAAACACATTATAGCCGACAATGTAAAACATTTACAGAAACATATCCAAATGCTTTAATGCATAAGGCGGGATGGCTTAAACAACCTTAAGCAATGCTTTATCAGGCTGCAAAAGGCAGAGGAAACATTGTAAGAGGCTGTTCTGCACTGCCGAGTAGTTAGCAGCCAGCTTTGGACTACTGTCATTATAAAGGCAAGATGACACCGTTCTCTAATCCAGCCAAAGCTGATAAGTACCATCAACCTGTCACTTCCTACACTTCAAAATTCTCCCATCTTAGCTTCAAAGAGTTTTTACATTTCGATTTCTTTTGCTGGCAGCCTTTCATTCTCCCACGGTGCTCTAATGCAGCATTTGCACACCAGGGTGACTCCCCACCTGAATAGCAGGTCATCCCCTGCTCACTGAGCTCATCTGTGGCCCATGTGCTAGGCAATTTAGATCCAATCAGCCCTTATTTAGCTCAAGAGTAATGAGCAGCATAGTGACACAGAGTTAAGCCTGACCCTCAGGACACTGCTCATCAAGCAGTAAAACTGTGACAAAATCATTCATCTTCTACCCGCTGGCAAGAAATAATACTCACATTCTCTGTATTACTTTTCAGGACACAGAAAAAAAAAAACCCTCCTGAATTTTCATGATGTGAGACATTAATTTGCAGAGAGCTGAATTCCCTTAAACCCCCTACTGCTATGAGCGCACCACAGGGAAATAGGCCTTAGGAGACTGAATAAGAATAAAGAAAATTGCTCCAGCTTTCTTTTCATTTTAAATAAGCCTTGTATCTGACATACTGTACATACACAGAAAACCTGCCAAGGTAAGGAAAGAAATGAGAAGTCACTGTAATTTTAAAAGTGATTCTTTCAGGTTAAACACCAGAAAATGGAAAAGGTAAAAAAGTAACATGTTGCATATTATGGATTAGAAGACACCTTTTCTTGAAGATGAAGTGTTTAAATATCTAACTAGTAGTCTAATAGCTTTGGATTCCACATTTAATCACCCTACTGTGTTATGGTTACTGTTCTGTCCTTTTTATAAATGCTCTTAATCATTATATCTCGAGGTCTACATGGGTCTAATTGGCACCCAGCCCACTGACCCGCAACAATTTTATCAGCAGGTTGACCTGCTACCCATGGGCTGCAAAAACAAAAAACAGAAGTGGAGTCATCATCAGTGCGGTCATCCAAAGGCGGCAGATTGCAGCAAAGGCTATTGTGCTGCCAACACCCCTACACGCATCCATCTACAATTTCTTTCTGGCTACACATGAACCTGCTGGACTCTATTTTGATATCTTTCTTTTCAGGACTAGAGTACAGTATTTTCTGGTATGTGACAGGCAGAACTTAACCAGAACACATAACTAACACTGGCACTGGTAACTTTGTCTGTATGTGCGTTTTTGGTTTGTGACCACAGTGACTAAGTGGTAATGTACTACCGTACTACTCACAGGTACATATATCATTTAGTCAATTAACAGTACACTTGATCACATTACCACAAAAAAAAAAATCTGGTTTTCTTTCTAAACTATGGCTAACATGGTACAACACTTGTACCATGGTGCCACAGTGATTCACATGAGCCAGAAGAAAGACTATAGTACTTAAAAGGAGAAGGAAAGGCTACACAAGAGTTAATCTCAGGCTGGAGGCTTACCATCTGTAGTCTGAAAGGTGCCCTTAAGTCTCCCCATATCTCCATGGATTACAAGAAGAGAAGCTAAAACCGATATAAAAGCTAGAAGCTGTGTGCAGAGTTAAGTTCCCATGATCCCTCGCTGATTGCCAGACTTCAGGACTTGCAACCGAAGCGGCACATGCGCAGTTGTCTCTTCTGTGGGCACGCACAAGCAGGCGCGCTCCCTGTCAATCAGATCTCCTGAGCCGGCCCCTAGAAGCGTGCACTAGCAAGCGGTCTCGTTGCTATGGCGACGCGCTGTAAGCAGAAGCCTCCGGCGGCGTTCATTCATTCAAGGAGCGATCGTGGAGTTTGCTCTCGCGCCTAGGCTGGGGGGAGGGAGGAAGCTTGCGCATGCGCAGTAAATACACCGAAGGAGAGGAAGTGGGCATACAAATTCAAAGATGGCCGCGCCAAACCTTAGATAACGCTGAAACTTTCAGGTTAGATTTTATAAGTTTCTCTTACTATAATTGAGCCCAAAGTGTATCGTTTTTCTTTATCTATACTAGGACTATGCAATGGTACCATTTATAAAATTTGCCTTGCCATCTCCTTTAATGTGACAGTTTTTCTATATGGTATTATAGAAGAACACATACAGGTATGGGATCCATTATCTGGAAACCTGTTATCCAGAAAGCTCTAAATAACAGAAAGGCCATCTCCCATAGACTCCATTTTAATCAAATCACTCAAAATCATAAAAACATATTTCCTTTTTCTCTGTAATAATAAAACAGTACCTTGTACTTGATCCCAGCTGAGATATAACTATCCTTATTGGAGGCAAAACAATCCTATTGGGTTTATTTAATGTTATATGATTTTTAGCAGATATCTATTGGACAGGTTAGAAAATTTGGTCAGGCGAGGGCTGCATTAGTGTGTTTGTACTCTTTTGTAGCATTAAGTAGTGTCACATTTTTTAACTACTATTTAACTACCATCAACCTGTCCATCTTGGGTAACTACGGCCTCAATAATTTGGGACTCAATCAAGTCTAAAAACACTTTCACACAACTTTTGTACATATACTTCTTGTAGAAAAATATAAAATTACTTACCGGAGTCTTGCTACAGCAGTTTGCAAGAAATTTAGGACAGAACATAACTCTGACTCTCTACAAGCTGGCAACATCATGCTAAAGCCATCATTCAAAAGTTTTTCTTCAGAAAGCTGAAGGTTGTGGCTGGTTTCAAATACCTCTTGTACACCATCAACATATGTGGAAAGCAGTGTCCAGAGTGTGTGTTTTTGTCCAAAATCGCCCTTTGTCACCAAGAACTCCTTGGCAGTTTCTCGGAAACTGTGAGAAAGCTTTTCTGCAAGAGCACTTATGTCCATGTTTTTTTCCACGTATATCAAAAGAAATGCAAAATTACCCCTCCACAGAAGAGCCCGCTGGGAAGTACTGAGATGGCCGGGGACTAAAAACTGTAAAAGGTCTATAACACGACTAGCAACATCCTCGGTGTCTGCCACAATTGCCAGTAATAGGAAAAGAATGAAAAAGTGCTGTAGTCCAACCTCTGTAAGCTCCTGCATTTTTTTCTGGTGGAATTTGGAATAAATTCTGTGGAAATATATTTAATATTAAAAAAAAAACACAACAACAAATATGCAATATTTGATAAAGAATTAGTTCCTAAATTTAAAATGGTTTTATTAATTTGTATTTATCTGGATGTCCGAATATGGAGTTTCTATAGCCACTAAGGTTTATTAATTTTAATAAATAGGGTTTACACATGTGGATACAAACCTTTGATTTGATTATTTGCCTCTCTTGCCTATCCCAGTATTTGTTTACAATCACATTATTTAATTCTATGCTTGTATTCTTTATCAGGATAAAAAGCTCTAAATCTATAAGACCAATAACTCATAAAAAGCCTGAAAAATAGCATATAAAGTGATTTGTCATGCCTCTGCTTATTAATAGTGCTTAATAATGCTGCTGGTGATACAGAGCACCTCTGTATTTTTTATATCATTAGACGATTCCCTGTATATATCTCACTATATCTGATTGAAATGATCAAACAGGTAATTTAGCTGAACATCAGAAGTTTGCTGTGATAAACATTTGTTTAAAAAATATGCAGACCTTCCTTTAATCTGCTTCCAAGGATGGGCACCACGGCTTTCTTTGTCTTTTTTCATCAGTCGAGCCAAAATCCTCAGGAAAATTAGGTAGCTGTTATCAGACTTATACAGGTCAAGAGAGGGCTTATCAGTGCAGCAGCTCCTCACCACCTCCAGCATAGAACAAGGGCTTTTACTGACACATGCCAATGTTTGTAAACCTAGCCAGCGGATGGTAAAAGAACTGTTCTAAAGAGATTGGAAAAAATAAATAAATAAATAAATATTATATATATATATATATATATATATATATATATATATATATATATATATATATATATATATATATATACATACACACACACACACACACACACACACACACACACACACACACAAAGGATGGCACACCGTTACATAACATACCTCGGGTGCTCGGTAAAGGGTTCCAATAGTATAAAAAAGACCAGCAACTCCGGGATTTCTTGTGAAAAATCAAAACATATATTCAAAGTAGCATAAACAGCCTGTTTAATGCTACTTTGAATATATGTTTTGATTTTTCACAAGAAATCCCGGAGTTGCTGGTCTTTTTTATACTATATATATATATAAAATCCCGGAGTTGCTGGTCTTTTTTATACTAATATATATAAAATCCCGGAGTTGCTGGTCTTTTTTATACTATATATAAAATCCCGGAGTTGCTGGTCTTTTTTATACTAATATATATATATATTAGTATAAAAAAGACCAGCAACTCCGGGATTTTATATATATAGTATAAAAAAGACCAGCAACTCCGGGATTTCTTGTGAAAAATCAAAACATATATTCAAAGTAGCATTAAACAGGCTGTTTATGCTACTTTGAATATATGTTTTGATTTTTCACAAGAAATCCCGGAGTTGCTGGTCTTTTTTATACTATATATATATATTATGAAAAATAAAGAAGAATTATTCTGTCAAACTAACGTTTCGGCTGATTCCACAGCCTTTCTCAAAGTGAATATATATATATATATATATATATATATATATACACAGGGTTGGAATGACAGCACACGCAGGATGTTTTTCAAGAAGAATCACAGAGGTTTAGATAAATAAATGTGAGGCTTTATTCAGTCCGACGTTTCAGTTCCTATCTGGAACTTTCATCAGGGACAGTTCCAGATAGGAACTGAAACGTCGGACTGAATAAAGCCTCACATTTATTTATCTAAACCTCTGTGATTCTTCTTGAAAAACATCCTGCGTGTGCTGTCATTCCAACCCTGTGTATCTACGCTTTCAGCACTGGCACCCAGGTATTATCTTGCTCTTATGGTGTGCAGCTTTCCAGCAACTCGTTTCTATATATATATATATATATATTCACTTTGAGAAAGGCTGTGGAATCAGCCGAAACGTTAGTTTGACACAATAAATTCTTCTTTATTTTTCATTAAGACCTGTGAGTGCGGCATCTATTTAACATATATATTATATATATATATATATATATATATATTTAATTAGTGTTCAGTATGATTAAAAAAACATCTAGTGTAAAAGAATATTAAAGCTAGCCTACATTTAAGGAAAAATTATCTTATTTAACAAACTAGATGTAAAATCTACTTTGAAAATTAATCCTCAGAAATGTTCTTGTTACATGGGGAGCTCCGATTGCCACTACAGGTATGGGACCTGTTATCCAGAATGCTTGGGACCTGGGGTTTTCTGAATAAAGGGTCTTTCCATAATTCGGATCTCCTACCTTAAGTCTGCTAAAAAATATTTAAACAGTAATTAAACCCAATAGGATTGTTTTGCCTACAAAAATGGATTTATTATATCTTAGCTGGGATCAAGTACAAGGTATTGTTTTATTATTACAGAGAAAAAGGATATGATTGTTTATTTGATTAAAATTGAGTTTATGGGCATCTTATCAGCAACAGTTGGGTGGGTAGGCATCATAAATATTTGGTTTAATGGTATTTATTTTGATTGCAATTTGTTTTAAAAAATGAAGATCAATTGGGAAAATGGGATGGGATGTTCACATTTGGATACGTGAAACAATCATTATTGGTATCGTTATTATCCTAAAGAAGACTTATTTACCTGGCTATTATACCCGATATTATATTTCCATGGAGGAGCAGGGCTGTTTAGTAAGTTTAGACGAGTTATTTAAGAATGGCTGATTATTAGAGAAAATGGTGGAATCATTGTTTTATTAAGACAACTTCTGAAAATACGTATAGAAGATATGCTTCCTAAATCCATAATCCATAGCCAATCGTGCCCTCTAATCCTATTTTGCAAACCTTGTTTGTTAATTTACTGTAAGACCTCTGTTATTCATATCATTAATGGAAAATTGTGTTAAATATCAAGCTCTCAATATATATTAAATGCTCAAGAAATTAAACCAAGAATTTGCTGTTTAAAGCAGACTAGTAAAGAAACTGACAACAATGGGAATATGCCAAAAAAGCCATACACCTAAGTGTTACAAAAAACAGCCTTGTTATTTGTGGCACATCCAAATGTCTTAAAAAAAAAAAAAGTGAATTTAATTGCCAGATGGATAGGGTTGCTACACTGATTAAGCATGTAAAATGAAAATTTAATTCAAAAGCTATTTAGCACCTCACAACTCCACGTCCACACAACCTGAAAGCAAAAGTGGGCTACAGCAACAAAGCAACACAAAAAAAAAAAAACCAAATCAGTGTCTGCCAACAATTGCAAGATTCTCCAATTATCCAACATATGTGATATTGCCATCACACAAATTATTAAAATAAAAAAAAAAAAAAAAAGAAACAGCTTCAACTATGCAGGTAACAGCCATCTGTTTATTAAGTCTGAGCTTTCTTCTAGGTACATGTCATAGATGTAGAGATTGTTTTCCATACTCGCAGTGGTTAGGCATTTTAGATTAGATTATATATACATACTGTATAAGGGAAAATTGTATCATACTTACCGTGATTTTCCTTTCCTGGGAGTACTCCATATCAGCACTATCTGGGATATCCCCGCCCCCATGCCCCATCAGAAGGATCCTCCCCAAAGCTTTAAAAGCCACCCCCACCCCCTCTATGGCGTCTTTGTTACGAGCTTTAAGACTACCATTGCATAAGGGATGGGAACATGCTGATATGGAGTACTCCCAGGAAAGGAAAATCACGGTAAGTATGATACAATTTTCCCTTTTCCCTGGTCGTACTCCATATCAGCACTATCTGGGACATAGCAAGCTAATACCCAGTTGGGAGGGAAACTAGGCTCTGGCAGACTTCTGGATGGTACTGCAATAACTTTGCTGAACGTCATAGTAACCTATCCATTGTCATGCTAACAACTTCAGGAAAAGAACCTAGCAATGTATTGAAGACTTCTAATAGGATTGGCTGATCTCAAACCAAACCAGGAGAAAGAATGAACAGTGATACTAAGGAAAGAAGATCCTGCTAGGACCCAGACCTACACACACAGTGAGTGTGACCCCAAACTGACCATCTCATCGCCACTTGGTTAGAGGTGGACAGTGCCTGACACACCCTAAGAACAAACTCCCAGAATTTCACAAAACTATTTAGAGACATACCATTTGACAGCTGTGAAATTCACCGCAAGTGGAAAATACCTGCTAAACCATAGCAGAGAATCCGGTCTCTATACATATCAGTATCTGGAACTAATGCAACATGAACATTACAAGGTAGAAGATATGCATCATGAAGGAAGTACTATAGGCAGAAACCATGTGAGCCCTGTCAGACCTTTATGAGTCCTATATGTGCTTATGCTGACCTCTTGACCGCTAGTAGCACTCTATCCCATAACAATCTTTAAAGGTTGCTCTCATGCCGAGGTCACATACTAGAATGATAACCCTCCACAAGAGTAACCTAATTCCAGGAATCTCAGGTACTGCAATGACAAAACAGTCCCTAATTTTTGGGCTATATGCTGTCCCTTTATGGGGACTAGCATAAAATGAGACAAGCAGGGCAACCCATGACAGAAGACATGAACGGCAATGCCACTACATATGATATACCCTGGACGGGAAGGCATACTCATAGCCACCATGCCGCTAAACTAATATATAGCATAGGAACAGGAAGACAATCCCAGCCAATGTAGACAACTGGGTAGGAATAAGGAATGTCTTTCAAGTATGAGTTAAGGTTAGAGCTTCTAGACCTAACCAGTGTGTATGCCCTGTATTCGGACTAATTTGATGGAAGTCAAAAACACCCTGTTTCAAGCTTCCCAGCTGGAGGCACCCTCACCCAAGGGAGAATACTTCAGGGCAAGTAATTTACTGTTGCGCAGGCAATACTATGGGCCAGATAACTGGGCCCTAGGCAGGGAGATGTAGGTAGAACTTACCTCTAGAGACTATGATGGCACAGTCCATAAATTGGAAAGCATAGGTCATCCCAAGCAGTGCGAATGTGACATCCCTTGAGAGACCAGGTCATTCCCTGCCATATGCCCTGCAATCAGAACAGTGTATAACAGAAAACCCAAAGAGCAAACACGTGTCCTCTTGGGGGAACTAGGTATGGAATGGCAGCTACCCCAAAACATTTACTTACAGCATGTAATTGGAAGCCAGGTGAACCTTTATATATTCTCAAGCCCTGTAGAATGTATACAATATGCCTAAACAGCTGTAATCCCACAGCCAATTCAATGCAAGGGTTAGACCCTCCGAACCCAACAGAAGTGACAATGATAGCTTAGCAAGGTAATGCATAGTCTATTTAACGGCTGCTTGCTGGGCAAAAAACACCTAACCCCTGTCAACAAAAAACAGCTTCGAAAACAAGCGTTTAGCTGTGAAGCTATTCAAGGCAGAGAAGATACCCAGCAACATAATTAAGATGTAATGTACATGCCATCTTATTACCCTGCTTGAGCTACTGCGATCCCGCAGATGCCATGAGATTGGCTGCAACCTGCCAGCCTTTAGCTCCCAAGAGGCAATACCAACAAGTGTACTGGCACCTTTCAAAAAAGGCTAGTGTTATACACTAGCAATGCGGAGATTCATGAACACACTGATGGGTTTGCTTCAAACCGGTCATGGAGCCAGCCCCTATTTAACTATTTAATGTTTTTGGACTGACTTACCATGTAGATCAAACTCATGAGAGAGCCCTGTCGAACATGCAAGTCAGATGCTGTTCACCAAGTGTATATACTACTAAGTGATGCCTCCCTGCGGCACAAAGGAACGCATGTTGCTGGGCTCTAGAATAACTGCAAACTCAGAGGAATGTTTGTTTTGCAGCATATTATGGATCATGGTTTTATGCCAGGCTCAATAATTACTACAGGCCCAATGGCCCCACAGTTGAACTACAGCATGTGAGCATAACCCTTTTGGTTCAGATGTAGTTATAACCGTAATGCATTCCGCTTGCATACCCACAGGGCCCAATGAAACCTGCAGCTTGGCCCATACATACTACCTGGTCTTAGAAGTACTGCAAAAAAGGCCTACAAAACCCAGAACTGGCAACAGCTTATGAAGCTTATCAATAATAGGACACAGTGAACCATGAATTGTGCTGCAGCTTTAGGCATGCTAATAGCACAGATAAAAGAAATGCTGGAGATAGTACTCTGTTTGGGCTGCAGATTCATAAACATGCACATTGCCCAGTACAGCAAACATTCAGTCAGCTAAAGCTCTAGGTATGCTTACTGCCCAAACTGGTACCAGACTCTGGTTGCTGCAGAAACTAATGAATATTATTTTGTACCCCAGCATTTGCAGTTTAAGCATGCATAATACAGGAACCATGAATTGTGCTGCAGCTTTAGGCATGCTAATAGCACATATTTGGAGATGCTAGAGATGCACTCTGTTTGGGCTGCAGATTCATGAACATGCACATTGCCCAGTACAGCAAACATTCAGTCAGCTAAAGCTTTAGGTATGCTTACTGCCCAAATTGTTACCAGCCAATGGTTGCTGAAAAACTAATGAATATTATCTGGTACCCAGACATTTGCAGTTTAAGCATGCATAATACAGGGTTCTACAGGGTTGCTGAAGAACTAATGAATATTATCTGGTACCCAGACATTTGCAGTTTAAGCATACATAATACAGGGTTCTGAACCTTAGAAAAGTGAAAAAAAAAAAAAAAAAAATCTGCTGGTGATTATTGTACAGAGAAACATACAGCATAAGTATAGGAACACTTAATGGCAATGTGCCCATGCATAGCCTGAAAGAAAACTACATGGCAATACACTATTAACACATATGCAGATAATGCTAATCACAAATCAATAATTGTGTTAGTTTACTGGTAGCAACACAAGCCTGGCCTGGGGACCCCAAAGCACGGCCAATAATTGCTGCTAGCTGACAAGGTAGGATTACAGCCCTCTGCAGTGTGCTACAAAACACCTTTAAGTGATCAGAATAAAGGGCTCTCGATTTCTATAATACTATAGCTCTCTAAGCCAATAGTTATGGCCTACCTTAGGCATCAAAAACTGGAAAGAGGTTCCTAAAGGAGGACTGATATAGGAAACCAGCAAACAAAATCAGTATACAGAACCTTACCTTCCCAGCCTATGGTGCTATACTCTGGGAACTCAGGACTGGAATGAGAGCCACAACACCTTTGGCTAATTACATAATTACCTTCAGCAGAGGTACTCTGGTTACACCCCGATTAGCCAGTAGGGTTATACTACAGACCCTTATACAGAGTTTTAAACATAATTAGCCAGGCTACTACTAGCGAGGCACCTGAACAACTTCAGCCCTAATGCAGCAATACAATCTGGCTACAATCGTGATGGCAAAGTACTGGATCCATGTGCATACACATAATTATACCCAGCTAATGCAGATACAGATCTCAGAGTTACTTCAACTCTATAATGCCCTGACTACTATAAACACCTTCCACAGTAAGTGAAATATTAGTGCATTACCTGGTGTAGTAGCAGTAGCCATAACACAGAACTGGTGCAACTCTCTGGGAAGCTCAGCTGGAGTGTAGCTGATCACGTAATCACATTCACCTGAGGCTACTCAGGAATGCATCTAATTAGCCAGTTCTTAGTAGTAACTACACTACAGTGCCCTAGCAACCATAACACAATGCGGGCAGCTGAAAGGAGTTGACGCATTACCCCATGTATCAGCAAGTAGCCATGACACAGGACTGCTGCAATCTCTGGAAAGCTCAGGTAGAGTGTAGCTTAGCACATAATCACATTCACCTGAGGCTACTCAGGAATGCATTTCATAGGCAGTTCCCAAGGTTACTACATGGCTCTGCCCTAGCAACTGTAACACAATCCAGAGCAACTGAAAGGTTCAATGAATCACCCAATCTGTCTGCAAGTAACCATAATATTTGACTGGTTACATTCAGCTAAAGCTATCCAGGTATGTAGCAACTAGCAGGCAAACTAACCCATTTGTAGTACATAATGCAGCCCAATGTTTAAAGACAGTGGGGTGTCAGGCCCTTTTTTTTTTTTTTTTTTTTTTTAAACACCTCTTAATACAAAACCTTAGGAAAGACTTTGTGAGGGAGGCAGTAGGCTTTGAACTCTGGCTCTATTAAAAAAAAAAAATCTCTCCACACAGTAGAACAAAAAGGAATATGGAGATCGCCAGACTCAGGCCACTAACTAAATGTTGAGGACTGCTAACTTCCACCTCCCTCGCCCATCCGCAAAAATATTAAGTGTGTCGGGCCACACACCATTGCCACCAGACACTCACGGCCTGGGAGGGCATACGGATGGGGGGACTAGCACTTGCCATTGGATGCCATTATGACAAACCAGAAAGGCACATGGGATCAAATATACCAACAGCATTGTCCTACCTTATCAAGCAGAACAGAGCCGAAGATCCCAGGATATGAGGTAATGTGCAGGGGAAAAGATCTCATGGACCAAAAAACCCCAGTCCCTAGGTGCCATTTCCGGTCACCTAATGCTTTCCCAAGGCTAAAAAGCAAAAACGTTGCTTCCAATGGAGCAAGGAAAGCAGAAGGAAAAAAAGACGCCATAGAGGGGGTGGGGGTGGCTTTTAAAGCTTTGGGGAGGATCCTTCTGATGGGGCATGGGGGCGGGGATATCCCAGATAGTGCTGATATGGAGTACGACCAGGGAAATTGTCTCATCTAAGATCTCCTTCTAGTTATATTTGCTCACTTTTTAAGTCCTGTGAGTGCACTGCCTTTTTTCTTCTGTACATGTTTTCTTGCAATTTGCACCCTTGGTTAAAAAGAACTTTAAAAATTTAGCAGCACTTGTAGTGATGGGTGGCTGGTTAGGTCAAATCCCTGTGGGAATCATAGGTCCACCTGGTTTGGGCCAAAAAACATCTCCTGGTATGGGTTTGGAATGTAAAACTTTGGAGGTTTGACCTTCATCACTAAACCTCTCGCAGACAATATAACAAATGCAAAACACTTTGGGGCGTACTCCCCTTGTGTAGAGTGAGCAACAAATTCAGGTGGAAATAAATTTCAGAATAAAGATTAAAGTATTCTTGCAATTTACCCTGTAAACAATAAGTATTAAGACTGACCATTTATTAGGTTTCCAAGGGGAACACAAAAAGGCTGAAAAAACGTATACACTACATTTTAAAGCAGATGTTTTAAACCTATTGTTGTCTTTAAAATATGATGATGAGTGCTTGTCTAATGGAGGAGATCATTTATCATATTGTATAATGGGAAAATTGTATCGTCTTTTAGTGTATCTATAAGACCAAGAAGCTTGGAAACCTATACAGTTGTCTGCCCTGAAACAACTTTTTAGAAGGCTGAAGAAAAACTGGGGAAGGTAGGACAGAGTCTAGTACATAAGGGTTGGGATAAGTTTCTTGTTTCCAGTGCCCTGGCTTCTAATAGAGATTGACAAGTGTGTCCTCTAGGAAAGAAGGAGAAATAGTGTGTTTAGTGTTTTTAAGTCGTTGCATCTACCCTTTGCTGCCATACAATATGAATTAAATTATAATATGATAATACATTTCTTAGCTAGTAAAATTCAAGAGCTTAACTAATTTTCTTTGTATCAAGGCTTTACTGACCAGATTTTTGCTAAAATATTCCCACAGTATGGTTCCAGCAGTAAGGTTCGACTCCCAGATGTCACATAAAGACAAGCAGCACTGCAGATGCATTCGAAGCTCATCCTCACGCACACCATTCTAAGCGAGGTAACAAAAAAAAAAAAAAGTTTAACTTGCAGTAAAATAATTAGAACATATGGAAGAGACAATGGACTATTATCAAATATTTAATGGCAAAATGCTTTGTTATTTGGTGAAAATTGGCATTAAAAATACTAATTTGATCTCTTACTTTTCACATGTTCTAAATTTCTAAAAAAAAAAAAAAATTGTGAAAAGTGTATTATGAATATGCACACTTCTTCCACTCAAAACAGGTATAGGTATGGGATCCCGTAGCCAGAAACCCATTCAACCCTAACCTGCCTGACGTATGGGTCAATCAGCACATTACCTGAGCTTAGGGTCTGTACTCGCAACATAAAATTGACAAAAGACTAATATATATTCAAAGTACATAGAAGCATAGAAAGCACTGCATCTGCAATAGAATTAATAAACATAAATTGGTGTAACTAATATGGCCCGGAGCCCACAGGAAGAGAGAATTTCAGGAGGCCCCTGCACAAACCTCTGCTGGCTGTCTGCTTACCCCCTAAGATAGCTAGTTCGCAACGAGTGGCGAGACATTAACTTGGGGGCTAGGGAGAGGACTACAATGCAGCACACCTTGATCTATTGTATAGTACTTACACCACTGTAATCAGTCCTGTAGCATCAGCTACTATGACATTTGTAACCTTACTTGTCTATTTTATTTTACAGATTTCCAAAAACCCCTAGTCTAAGTTTCTCAACAGCAGCTCTGTGCAAACAAAGCATGTGCAGTGCCACCGCCATGCAAAAGATTCCTAACAAGATCCAAGATGGGGAGCTTTTGAAACATGGATCATTAACCTTGAAACATGGATCATTAATGTGGCAGCACTCCTGTATCTCTGGGCTGATACAGTAAGATCAGTAAAACATAGCTATTCAAAATATATTTATTTTTTTAGACTTTAGAGTTCTCTTTTTAATATCATAAGACATCACATCAAATCACAGTAAATTAACAGGTACAGTCAGAGCATCTCTTTAATTGACAAAAATTTTCACTTTACCATCGCAAACACTAAGCTACTGTAGGGATTACTGCCATTAATATTATATTAGTTTTCACAACCACAGTTATGGCTACCAGTGAGTAATGGCAGCTTTTGCCATGTAGAAATATTTGTAAAGAGCGGCAGGTACTCAATTTATATGCAGTGGGGAAGCGTGCTCCATCAGCAGCTCGGGGGGGCGCGCAATATCGTGACCATGGAAGGTTGCACCCCCCAAACCCCTGCATATAAATTGAGTGAGTATGGCTCCTTACAAATATTCCTTTTGTTGACTGACTTTGCCAACCTAAAGGATCCAGTTTTGTGAATTGTTTGTGAATTGTTGTGCAACCTTATATAACATTATTTCACATGTAACTTGAGCAGATGTCATGTATCATTGTTCCTTATTTGAAGAATTAAATTCTTTAAAGGACATATAACCACACCCCAAATAAATGTAATACATAATCTTTGAAATTTTTAAATACCTGCCACTCCATTCAGCCCCCTCCTTTAAGAACTGACTTTTGGCTCTTGGTTAACTGAGCATGCTCAGTTCTCATCAACTCAGGTTACCAAACACAACCTCCAGTCTAGAAGCCAATGAAGAGATGGCACTGGTGGTTTTCCTAGAAACTGTGCAGTTTGCTGGAGAAACATGGTTTTTTCTTCTAACTTGGAAACGTTTTATTATAATTTTATTTTTCAACCTAAATTTTCAAAATATGTTAGGATTTGTGTAATTCTGTACTACTAAGGGTTCTGTAACAATAAATAGGCCTCTAAATGTCTAAACAAATGGAGGAAAAGGACATTTTCCTTATTATGAAGACATATGGCAAACAATTTTTTTATGCATGAAGATACAACTGATTTCTTAAGTCCAAATTTTCAAAAACTGCTTCAGATATTCCATTTATGATAGGTTTACCCCAGCAAACCATACATTTTTGGAATTTCTAAAGAATCCCAAATGTGTAAATATCTATTGCTACTCAAAACTACCAAGCTTCGATTCTTTCCTAAATTTGTTCTTATAAAATTTCCCACAATGCTTCTAGTTTACAGGATCTTATCTCCCATTTCATTAGGTACCAACATAAAACTTCTTAGATATGTATGCCAGGGGTCCACTAAACGATTTGATGACATTTGCACATAGGACTAAGTAAGTAGTCCTTACTTAGTCCGAAGTTCGAGGTATCCCAAAAACTACTTCAAGTGTAATGGAAGTGAGAAGTTTGCTACTTTGTTACCTGTGCATCACTTGACTTCTTAAGAAGGTCTTCAATAAATTTCCAGTTTGATGATATCTGGACCTGGATTAGTAGTAATAAAAATAAAAAAAGAACCATGTATTAATTACCAAAATCAAAGTCAGAAAGTAAATACACCCCCCGTGCCCCTTGTATATAGAAGAACAGCATTACATTGATTAAATGTCCAGTCTATTTTAAAATGTTGCAGACTAACTAATTTACTTTTTCTAGATAAATTATTAGTGGTGCTACATAGAAGTCTTCTAAATATACCAGTGCACCAGTAAACAGATGATTATGGTCAAAACACACTTAAAGGGACTGTATACGCCTAAAAACACTTTTGCTAAAAATGAGCATTTTAACAATACTTGTGTTAAAATTACATTTTGCCTAAGGCTGTCAAAATGGATTTAAAGAGACTATACATTTTCTGCTTCTTATACATAAAAAAAATAATTTTAAGGATTTAACAAGACCCAATCTGAATGTATTTTTTGGCCAAAACATTCATATTATGCCACCTTCAAGAGAGTAATATATAACACAAAAGAGCGAGGAATAACCAGTTAAACATCCCCTGATAACAGCATTATTGGTGATGTTAACCGTTCACAGGGTGTACAGCACTTACTGCTTCTTCCCGATTCCCATTCCGATCAAATGTATACAGCGGTGAGAGGTGTGCAATAAGCCACCAGCTTAGTCCTAAAGGGTCTTTACATTGCACTGTTTTTGAAATGCGATGGGATTCCATACTGTTGGAACCCTGATTAAGGCTTTTCAATAGTTTATTAACTCGGATCCAAAAACTCTAGGCAAAAAAAAAAAATGAAAAACCAGTAAGTTAAAATTTGTGATTAAATATAACTAAACTTGAATGTATGTGTGTGGAAAAATAAAACAGACAGTTTAACAAGATAAACAATTTACCTCAGAAGAAGATCCTTTACTTCTATGATCAAGAAGCTGAAGCAGTAAAATCCACATTTCTTTAACACAAATACAGTGGTAGATTTGATCATTTAAAGCTTCCGATGGACGTACCTGAAAAAACAAGGCATATAAAGGAAACACTATATCAAAATATTTTTATATCTTATTTTTCTTACAGGGAAAGAAAACCTTACTAACCACCAGGTAGATGCAAGGTAAGGATAATACACAGGAACACTTACCGCTCGAGCTCAAGTGTGCTACTCGCGGACCAACTCCCAGATGGTCCCAATAACAAAGATCTTAAAGAAAATAGTAGTGGAGCACCACAAGGATAAAAGTAAAAATCAGTCTTTATTCCATCAGTAAAAGGCACACGTAAATCCAAATGGACCTACACTTTACGAGTTTTGTGGCATTCCGCCACTTCCCCAAAAGCATCAACAATCTATACTAGGGAGGAGTTATATAGACCCACAAGGATTACCAAAAATTACTACCAAATCACATTAACCCTTCCCCCCACAGATATTAAAAAAAAAAAAAACTCGCATCAATATGCATTAAAACAAAACAAAAGTACAATATTACAAAATGTAATTACAAAACCACCGGAAATTATCACAAAAAATGAATATAGAGAGGGAAGAAGGAAAAGGAAAGGGGGTGGAGGGCTTGGATAGACAATTAAAGTAATGTTTAATATTGTACTTAAAAAGGTAAAGAGTACAATATTAAACAATTGTTTATCCAAGCAGGTAATATATTTAATAACATGTTCCTATGGTTCCCAATATGTAGGGAAAACCATACGTAATGTCTCTACACGGATTTTGAAACATGCCTCTGCCCTGGAGAGAGGAGATTTAAGATCTGCAGTGTCTATGCACATTATAGAGAGGGATCCTCTTCCCTCTCTATATTAATTTTTTTGTGATATTTCCAGTGGTTTTGTAATTACAAATGTTTTTTCTGTATTATATTTTGTAATCTTGTACTTTGTTTTGCATATGCATATTGATGTGATGTTTTTTTCATTTTATATCTGTGGGAGGGAAGGGTTAGTGTGATTTGGTAGTAATTTGTTGTAATCCTTGTGGGGTATATATAACTCCTCCCTAGTATGGACTGTTGATGCTTCTGAGGAAGTGGTGGGATGCCACAAAACGCGTAAAGCTTAGGTCCTTTCGGATTTACATGTGCCTTTTACTGATGATGGAATAAAGACTGATTTTTACTTTTGTCCTTGTGGTGCTCCACTGCTATTTTCTAGCCACCAGGTAGAAACATACAAATTTACAAAACACTTTATCTACCACCTGTTCCAAAAATAAACTATAACTGACACTATGAAGATGATGGCATTTACTTCTAATGTGATTTAAGGGCTAATTTATTAAGCGTAACCACAGTTGCTGATGCGCTACTTTTAACCCAGTTGTTGCGTGAATCATTAAAAAGTACTTGCATCCAAAGCCTCTCCTCTTACACTGTTTCCAATTGGGTTATTGGACATGCAAATAAATTGGAATATGAAATGTAGTAAGCAATACCTGAGCATATCTATTTGCTGCATAATAAATCAGATCGCACAGCAAGTCTTCGCAGAGCTCTTCAATCAGACTCACGTTAGTCAAGTTTTCTCCAATCAAGTTAATATACTCGTGTGCATATACAATTTGTCCTAGAAAATATATAAGCCACATTAACGTAATAAAACGGCAAATTAAAAAAAAAAACGATGCTATTATTTTCTTACATGAGAGCAGGGTTTAGCCTAATTCTCAGGTGACCCAGATTACATCTGTAATACATTTCATAACTAAAAATTGTTCTAGAATTATTACTTCATTTTAAATATAGTTTTCTATTGGAGGCAAACATTTTACTGTATGAAATGGAATTATGGAAACCACTCCAAGCATCACTGGGCACCACTGATTCATATCCAAAATCGGACAAGCACATCTCCCACAAAGTCCATTCTACATAGCTATTTCAAAAGTGTTTTAATGTTTTGCTTTTCTCTGCAAAAGGCCCCATACCTGTATTAAGAGTCCCTGCATTAGAGGTTCAAATTTCATAAGTATTTATACAAAAGTAAATTTGTTTTTCTGCCTCTGATCTGGCACTCAGCAAAATAGATCAGAGTCAATGAAATCTACCTCTTAACCTGGCTGCCTTGCACATCAACAGTGAACAACAGTTCATTCCGAGCATATATACAGTACTATAGTGTAATCCACAATGGTAAGTATCACATTAGCACATGCTTACCTTGCATCTTATCTCCCAAAATCTGAAGAATTTCTAAGATGGACCAATGAACATCAAAGTGAAGGTGGAGTAAGTGCCAGGATGCTGGCAAGACCTTAGCAAGCAAAGCAAATAATAAGTTGAAAATCAACAATACAACAATCCTCAGTATAAAAGCAAAAGACCTCCTAACACACATTTCAATTGTGCTATCTTGCACAAGTCACCATATTCAAGGCTATTGTGTATTAGAAAAAATGTCACCCCCTATACCTAACTCCACGACATGTCAACTGGGTTGTTGTGGCCAATTTTATTTGTTGTTGTTTTCAATTTTATTTTTTGTGTATGTTGTGTAAAACCTAATAAAATTACTAGATCTGTAAATGATTTTTGTTGTAAAAATCCAACCTGCAATTTGTGCACATTTAACCAAGTTTCATGCATGTACATTTCTAAACACTTTTGTAAGTGGGTTCACTCTCCATAAAAATACATGCACACAGCCCTGGCTAATAAAAGCTTTTGGACTTTATTTTTATAAACAGAATTAGTACCATTTTACTGGAATGTAAAGCATCAGTATCAAAGCTGTAATTAAAAATAGCTACTCTTTGACTACCTCCAGCAGGTACTGCAAATAGAAGTAAAAAAATGAAACTAACCTTTCCATGATGCTGGAGCTGAAGAGCTGCCTGAATATTGTTTGGGAGTTCACAGAGGTGTCCAAGATACAGCCTTAAACCATGAAGTTCTTCTATTAACTTAGAGGGAAGTTGGGCTTCCAGTTCCTCATAAGGGTGAACTGGGATAGTGTCCATTTTTTGGGGTGGATCAAGAAATCTGTTAAAAAAAAACAAAAAAAAAAAAACTTTCTGAAAGCGAAATGTAAATTCTGAACAAATACAATACTACTTTGGCCAAGAGCTTAAAATATTGTCAATTTTAGCAGGCCTCTAAATTAAAAAGAAACAACAAAAAAATAGATGCATTGAAAGTCCTACAGATATTACTGTAGCTCATCCTATGGCACAACAAAATCAGTCACCATTAAAGGTGAATTTAACCCTTCAACATACACAAGCCACCCTCCATTAGCCTCCATCCTCATTTGCTTCCTGTATCACCTATTACAGTCAAAAGTGTTCTTATGTGTATACCTACTATAAAAATACAAAGTAGTGCAGAAGGTAGGCAGGCACTATTTTGCATAACATTGGATTTTCATCTGTCAGTTTGCAGATAAAGAGCCTGCATAGTTAAAGCTTTTCCTGGATGTAGATTCAACTGTGTATGCTCCTGCAGGCTCTGAGGAAGATTTATTATGCAGTGCAAAAAAATGGAGACAAAATCCACCACACATCGCCTGTAAATAACAGTGTCAAATCTGGCGTTTGAACGATGTGAAATAAACACACCCTTGATAAATTTGCCATTTATTTTACACAGTTTTTCGGTGAATTCGTTTTAAACAGCATAATAAATAGGCCCCTCTGTGCCAACTGTCAAAAGAGGATCCTAAGTGGTGCAAGATGGTGCCTGTTGACACTGCAGCGCTAACACATAGGGACCTGCAGGCAAACACATAGGGACCTAAGGTTTTCAATGACCCAGAAAAGCAACAACTGTTTCCAGATATCATAGGAAATCATAATCAACTTTATGTAGTTCACCTTTATGTTAACTGTATGTATGATGTAGACCAGGTATCCACAAGCATGTAAAATATTCTTTGGAGATGCCAAATAAGGAATGTGATTGGCTATTCGTTAGCCCCATGTGGACTGCTGGCCTGCAGGAGGCTCTGCTTGGAATAAAACTGTGTCTCTGTGCTTCCAAAACTTGCCCCCAAGCCAGAGATTTAAAAATGGGCACCTACTTTGAGAGCACTGGGAGCAACATCAAAAGGGGTGGGGAGCAACATTTTGCCCCTGAGCCACTGGTTGGGGTTTACTGATGTAGACAGTAATATTCAAAATAAATGTTTAAGGCATCAACATTTTTCTGATTTTTTAAATTTAGCTTTTTTTGTTCAGCAGCTATCTGGATGCTAGAGTCCAATTTATATATCACACAAAGCAGGCTTTTTTTTTTCTTTAAGTGTTTGTTTTGCAATGTCCTACCACTTTGGTCAGAGTTTTCAAAAAGGTGAACAACCCCTTTAATGTAAAGGTGAACAGTTCAGTGTTCATTTTGCAGCTGCAAAAGCTTTTCTTTTTCTCCTCAGTGTCCCCCATCTACAGAAGAAGTCAAAAGAATACAAGGGAATTTTGGGTGCCTCTGGTTTTAGGTGCCCAAATTGTCATAAAAACCTGAAATCATCCTCAGTTGCCCTCTGTGAGAACTGCAGAAAGTGGTTATTCAAATCCTGTCAAGCACTACTGTGCTGCCACTGGCAACTTAAACAATCAATGCCACAAATGCGACTGGGTACAATGGAAACAGCTTTGTGCACAATTGCCTTATGTAAAGATAGCATTTAAATGGCCACAGAGCAAGTAAGGAATGAGTGTCTTAAGGTGGCCATACAAGGGCAAATTTCAGCTGTCATTCTGGTACCTTCAGAACAAGCCAGGGGCTTATCTGCCCATGTATAAGACCCACTGACAGAAATCAGCAGTTTTTGAAAATCCCCTTATTAGCCAAAAAAGGCCCAGCATATGGGTGGCCAAATCAGGTTTAAATCTGAAACTGCAAACAGTCAGCAACACCATCATAGAAGGAAAAGCAATGTAAAAAGTCTACAGTCAGATTTAAATACATATGTAAATGAATAATAAAAATTAAAGTTTAATTGCCCTTCTTACCTGTAAATAAACACTTTGACATAATGCAAGAACTGGACACACTGGCTTCTTATTTCCTCAGCCTCAATGTGAATGTTACTTAATTGTCCTAGAAAGGAAGTCACTGAATATAAGTAGCCTGTTATAAAAAGTAAAACCCTTTCAATTGTAAGCTCTTGCAAAACAAACGTAGGAAACCTGAGCAATATATAATTACATATATCAAGTGTAGCAGAACAGCACGAATAAGGTTAGGAAGAAATGTTTGCCCCTCATGAGGCTGGAGTGGCAGCAGGCCTGCTAGGGGTTTTGCGGGCCTTTAACTGGAAAAAAACAGTATAGTGTTTTGATAAATCTGAAACTGACATGACATGGTTTATCACTCCCTTCCCACAAAACAGGCTATCTTAAAAAGTTTCTACTTGAGATATAGCAATTCTGTTGCAAAAACGGCAAATGTCAAGCAAGTTTGTTTATTTCTGCTGTAACTGACATTTTTAAATGGCTTGAAACAGACCCCTACAGATTGACAATCGTCAATCCCCATTTGCAATTTTTATTGGGGATTAACAGATTTTGAATGATAAACATACACTTTCCTGGAACTTTGCCAACTTAGTTGGGATCAAGTACAAGGTACTGTTTTATTATTACAGAGAAAAAGGAAATCATTTTAAAAACTTGAATTATTTCCTTTAAATGGACTCTGTTGGAGATGGCTTACCCTAATTTGGATCTTTCTGGATAATGGATCTTATACTTGTATATCTGTCCCTAAAATATGGTAGAAGGGGATTGTTCTATATTTAGAAGGGAAAGTGCTGACACTATCACCTGCCATTATATGCAACAGGCACTTGTCAGGACATTTCAGTTAGTTTAGGTGCTTTAACACCAATTTTGTTAAAATAAGAAACCTAGCAGGATTTGTGCTAGTTAGTTAACTTTCTGCATAAATGGTTTCCATATAACAAAGTGTAGCAGAGAAGGGTGTACTCTATACACAGTCAGAAACATTGTAATTTCTGACAAAGATGATAAAGTATGCAAGATATGTATAGATTTTTTTTTTTTTTAATAGACACAAACACAAAAGCGCCAGGGGTACAAAAATGCATCTACTGCAGTCATGACTGGATTCATAGCTTAATTGGTCTACAGAGAATGCCTCAGAATATGCAAGTCCTAGGGGTACCCATGGGTGTTTAAACATGCTCTTGCCAAGTGGTGTAGCGTTATTCATTACAAAGCATGGCAGCACTTGTAACCTGATTTCATTCTGTTCAGACAATACAACATAAACCGTGAAAAAATAAAGTTTCTTTTAGAATAACTTAACTAAATATATTAAAATACTTACCAGGGTCCAGTGAGAGAGGTTGGCACAAGTTTTCCAAAATATCAAGTTTCTGCCTAAAACAAAAAGACAATTGTAATTAACAATGACAAATATCAGTTTACCTACCAACAGTATACATTATGTAGAAATAAAAAAATCATTTCCAATATAGATGGAATGGTCAAAGGAAAAAATTCACTCTAAGCTGCACACAAATTTTGAAAACAGTGCACAAAACAAATTGTGTGTGCACAAAGAATTGTGTGATAACACAAACTTTTGTATTTATTCTGACCTGAGAATACAAGTTTGAATGCGCACACAGCCAAGAAGGAATATTGCAGAGAACATATTTATATATATCACCTAAACAATCCAAAGAGAAGATCAGTTGATTCAACCAGAGCAGTTTCAGCCACCCACGGGAAGTCAAAAATCTCCACGGTATCAGACTCATAATCAGTCGGAGAGGGGTCAAGTCTCAACAGAAGCCTATAAAAAGAAATAAAAACCAACACAAAAATAATGCTTTGCAAAAAACGTACTTTCTAAATACCATCCACAGCTGATCGCTGTGTGTAGTGACAGGCATGAACGTTTTTACGCTGTTACTGTACATTTGGGGGTATATTGCCTTTAAGCAACCAGGCAGATAAAGTTTGAACTAATTATTACATTGCATACTCAAACTACTGCCTGTGCAAAAACCGAGTCAGTCAGTGCTATCCAGGAGCAGCATGGGCTCATACACAGTGCAGTCACACGGATCAGTGCAATATGGCAGTCTACATGGGCCAAATTGCACAAAGTTTTTCAAAACATCACAAGGATATCCTAAACACATATTCCTATAGAAAGCACTCCTTTCCTTCCATTATTATACCCAGGTAAAAGCTAATTGGTGAAATGATGCTACAGCTTACTGAAGTAGCAATCAAGTTCACAAATTCTCAGCAAAATGCAACTTTTTGTTAAGGTGCCTGCATATTTCTACCACTATAGTTATGGCGGGATTTCAGAAGGATGCATTTTAGATAACCCCAATAGCTTTAGCTATATACTGAGTTTCTATAAATCGTTGGAACTATGACTGATCAGCTGCTACAGCAACATTTTTAAATATCTATAACCAAGTATTCAAACACAGTAGGGACAAAGGCCTATGTCACACATGATGTTTTTCTGAAACTAATGTGGTGTAAAAATGCATGTGGAAATTAAGATCATTTGTGCGTGCATAGCAGTCAGGTGTATTTGATGCCTTCTACTCGCCCACAAACCTCTGCATAGGGTTACCACTCAGCCCAGCCTGTAAATCACCCGCTAGGACCAGGAGTACAAATTTACTGCCAATGTAAATTTGTAATACCCTACAAATCCCTCCCTTCCCCTCACCTCTTAAAGATTACTCCTTATACGTACAGACCAACCTGTTACCCGCCATTGCCAATTCTACCTTTGCACTAATGCACATTTCCCACAAACCACTGCCACACTATGTCAATCCAAGCTTGTTATTGTGTATTGCTGCATGTAATAACATGATGTGCAATAATGTCTAACAGGTCTGGACTGGCAATCTGTAGATTCTGACAAATGCCAGAGGGGCAAATGTAAGATGCCACAGACAGTTACTATTTGGTGGGCTGGTTGGGGGCTGTTAGAGCCAGTGTGTACTTAAATCGCCAGGGCTTATTTTGAATTCCAGTCCAGGCCTGATGACAATTAAACCATCTGTAGCAAAGTAGCATTGAGCACTGTATGTTTACATTAGTAATGACTTGTACCAAAATACCTACACTGAATCCTGAACAAAGGGGGATTAAATAGTGGGAAGGCAGGATTTGTGTAATAACATTATGTAATGTTGCCAAAAGAAGAGTTGCACAGAACAGGTCCAAGTAGAACCCACTAGAGAGTAATTATAAGGTGACTGTCCCATTTAGTAAAAGTCCGAGGGTCCCATGTTGCAGACCTTTGCATGTCTAGAGAGAGTGTCCCTCTTCACGGAAATACGAACTGTTTTCAAAACAATTACCTTTTCAATGAGCCACTTGATAAATACGACGATGAGGAAAATGTATTGCCATTCCCCGAGCAGCTGGTTGGGGCACAGGAGAAGCGGGGAGCCCTGCATGTTTCATCCACTAATAGATCCGGTAAATATGGGGAGAAGGGGGGAGTAAGGGAGCCACTGAAATCCTGTGTCATGGCATCCACCGCTACTTTCCCGGGAAAAATTCAGACAGCAAGAATGATACTTCCCTTAGTTCCCGGCCTTCGTGCCTTACGTCACGACAGCGGGGACCAGTCAGAAAGCGCTCAGGTTGTGCATAAGTTTCTCATTGGTTGGGGCTGCAGCAAAGTAGAAGCTTTGGGGAGAGTGTGGACGTCAGGGTGGCGCTTGGAGAGAAGGGAGGAGCTGAGCGTAGTCTGTGGGAGGTTAATATTCGGCTTTACGGAAGAATGCTAGGGTTACATTTGTTCGGCTTGCTTTCAGTTGTTTGTATACTTTATTCTCGAAACTTTTTAGCAATGTTAGACGCCTTGAAACATTTGACCCGACCCGATTCTGGGACCAATGAGTCTCGATAGAGCGCCACTCTATGCCTCGCCTGGTTATATTTTCCAGTAACTAAGAAAGTAGTAACTACATTTCAAGGCGTAGGTACACAAGGGGAATGGTGAGTTCCGTGACTAGGTAAAGGGTAAAGTTTCAAGACCAGGTTTACTAAAAAGTGTTTATTATAAAATAAATAAATAATCACCTGAAGGGTTCTATAGTCATTTTTTGCCACATTCTTAAAAATAGGATCACACCAAACTATAAAATAATCTCAAGGTGGTATAAATGCCCCGAAATTTTACACAAAATTTACCCCACGGTCACAGACCAGAGCTGGAGATGTGGAACCGAAATAGGGACCCCTTTGCATATTTGGCGGACATGTCATCTACCGACCCCATTCTGGGAACAAATATTTAAGGTTATCAATTCCTCTACAGGCTTAGACCTGAAACCAGATCCCTTGATAGGCAAGATCCCTTGATCACTCTTAGGTTTTTGCCTGGGGGCTGCCATGACAGTGATACCACGCCACTGGAGATGTATTACCCCCCCAACTATAAGTGAATGGGTTAAAGAGATGGGAAATGTTATGCGAATGGAGGAGCTGCTTAGTAATGTCCAAGGGACACCAGATAAGTTTGTCCTGTCCTGTCTCCATGGGTTATGTTTCTAGAATCATATAGAGATGAATAAATTAATGGGCAGTGTCTTCCATGCCAACCCTGATATCTGGCCTGTCTCACCGTCTTACAATTTGTCTGCCACCTCCTCTGACCACTGGCCTAATCATGGACTTGCTTGCAGCTGCATTATGACCAGTGGCCAGTTTAATTTGCTTGCCTCTCATCCTGCCACATACTTAGTAACATAGTATGCTAGGTTGAAAAAAGATGTACGTCCATCACGTTCAACCATGATACCTATATATAACCTGCCTAACTTCCCACAACCATATATTTCCTCACTTGCTAAAAAAGCCATCCAACCCCTTCTTGAAGCTATATAATGTATCAGCCAGTACGACTGATTCAGGGTTGGAATTCCACAACTTTACACCTAACCTGCTTGCGCAGTTGAAGCGGATTAAGGGAGAGGTGAGGGGGGTCTAGGCAGATGCTTTTTGCGTCCGGAGTGTATAGTTCTTCTTTAACATGAAGGAAAACTTCACTTCTAAGGGGCTTTTTCTACAACTCTAATACCGTTTAATCACATACATTAAATATATGTTGACTGATATCTATACTAAACTAAATGTAGATCTTAAAACCACCGTAGCCATGGATATTGTGCTTGTTTAAGAAAATATCCAATATCCTCTTATAGGAGAAGGAAAGTAATTTTGGCATTTTACTGCCAATAGATTTGCCACATTAGTGCCACCTAGAATGCTATATTTATTCTGCAGAAATATGCTGATTTATTGAAAATGTCTGCAAAACCCCAACTAGTCCATTTACCATTGTTATGGGTAAATCTGCACAGCAAGGGTAAACCTGCAGATTTGTGCACCCCTTCAGTGCTCAGTGCAGTCTCAAGGTACCCTTGCATTCTTGAGTGGGTCTTATCACTCAAGATAGTGAACATAGTAAACATGTGAATTGGCAGCCTTTAAAATTAGACTACTTAATTTTATATATAGTGATTGGAGTTTAAAAACTTTTATACATTTCAGACAAAAAAAAAAATCAGTTTATTAACAAATAACCTTTTTTGTTTCTTTAAATCTGTAGTGCATGTTTGACTTTAATTACTGTGTCAGTATTTTGTGGCTTAAGGGATGAATGTGATCATCAGTTCTTGTAACTGAGTGTGCTATACATTATACTTATATATACTTTATTACATAAAACAACTGGATACTAATGATATTGTGATACTAATATCTACAGTCAGTATTAATGTTTGTATATATAGATGTATGTATGTGAGTGTATAGGTTGTGTGTGCTGGGTTTACTTGAAAGGGTTGAACTTGATGGACTCTGGTCTTTCTTTAACCCTATGTAACTATAAAATGCATTAAAAAAATGCAAATATATACAAAAATGTTTCTGCACACACAAAAGGTTACATTAAAAAACAATTGTCTTAGGCAACTTATTCATTTTTTCCAGTTTATTAAACTGGAACTTTCAGCCTCATTGAAAATGAATACAGCAATTTGATTTTTGATTGTGACAAAGCAACTGCAAGTTTTATCTTAAATAAGCTAGTACTTGAGCAAAAAAAATGTGGATGTGTAAGAAGAGTCATTTGTGCTTAGTTTGTGTTTTTTTACAGGATGAAGGTTTTTTTTTTTCTTTTTTTGTATCAGTCTCTCAGACTAAATCATTGGCCCTCTGACCCTTCAAACTCACTTTTCTTTAAGTGGCTGTTAAATGCCAACTTTTGCACAGCCTGCAGTACACGGTATTGTTGTTCATACTGTTGCTTATACTGGAAGTATTGACTGTTCTGGTTAGTATAAAAATCACACCCATCTATATTTGTATTGGTGCTACAACCTCTTCCTTTTGTTGCTACAGTACTACCAATGGTTATTTCCTCTTTTCTTTTTCCTTTAATTGAACTGAGGAAGCAGCTTGGATGAGATCTCTTATCTGTGCACTTTTACACAAGGAGGCTTATTTATCAATTTTTGAATTTTAGAGGGTTTTTTCAATTTTGAATAAACTTAAAATTTTACCAAACTTCAGTGTTTGCTTATGTATTAAAAAATTATTATATAAAAATCAAGATAAAAATTTCAATTGTTTGACAAACTCTCAAATTTTTTTAAAAATTCAAAAACCTCAAATTGAAAAAATTGCTTGCATTTTGCCTAAGACAACTTCCACTGACTACATGAAGTTTTTATATGCCAATAATTATCAACCATTTGAATTTTGAAACACATCATTTGAATTTGGGAGTTTTTGTGCAAAAATTTGAATAGTGGAAAAAAAATTGAATGTTGATAAATCAGCCACTAAAAAAAGGAAACATTTTGTAACTTTGGAATGCCCTGTTCAAATTTACATACACTATTTAACACTTTTTGTGCTGGTTGTTTTATACCTTTATATGTGCAACCTCTTTCAGACCACCACTTCTGATTAAAGTATTTTTTCTAAAGAAAAAATTATTCATATAGAGGTATATTGGGGTACTCTGCCAAAATACATCATTTTCTGAAATTATGTAGCATTTTTCCTAAATTCTAAACTTTAGAAGTTTTGAAGTAGGGTATGAATTGCAGTTAGCTATATGGTAATTTACTAGTCCAGTTGTTTCCATATAAGATTTAAGTTCCCACCTCTGTCTAATTTCTATGCAGTCAAATCTAGGTTCCAGTCTAATTAAAAAAACTCTACATCATAGTTAAATAAAACTGTACCCTGGATTACACTGATTTCCATATGCAGATTTAACTGCACTGACAGCCCTCTTCTTTTTGCTTCTCCCTCTCCCCATCTCTCCCCATTTCTCTGGCTATGGACATAGAGAGTGCTTCAGGAGCATTCTCCTGAGACACGCAATCATATATACTTCAAAATAAAATAAATGCTTCTTTTGTTTGGAAAGCACATCTTGCTTCGTATAGACAAGGCTTTTCTATTTCACTTGAACTTCTTCAGTCTCCGGAACTAACCTGTCTTGGTTATGAAGACAAAACAGCATGCATTGGCCAACAGATGCTACTGATTTAAGCACTGCTGAAAAGGAGAAATCATGCATCGTAACAAAATGTTTCTTTATTTACCATGGCAGCATACCATTTTTGCAGTAGATGAACATGCATTGCTCCGGACCTCTAAGTGACCCACAAAATCATAAGAAATAAATCATCTCCCTTAATGGGGACTAAAGGTAAGCAAATTGCATCTCTCTTCTGTATGTTATTATAAGAGAAAGCTTTTTTTCTGTATTCGTTTGCAGCATGCTATAGTTCATGAATACTATACAATCATTAGATGTATTTTTCGGTTTTAATCAAAGCAATATAGCAATATTATACCAGCAGCTGTGTCTTGAATGATCATTTATCAAACAATGATTTCATGGGGCTTAGCAGACATGTCATATACACTATCTTTTTGTGTGGGTTACCCTTCAGCAACTTATTTTTTTTTTTTAAATAAAAGCAACAATTATTTTAAGAATGTATGTATATATTTAACTTGTATGTAAATATTTTAAGTTTGATTAAAACCATAGTTCCCTGCATAAAGCAATTAATTCTACAAAATTAAGTACTGTGTTTAATTTGACTGTTGTGGAGCAAAAGAATAAGGTGGTAATTTTTATTGTACTATTCAGTCTCAAGATGTTCCGTGTGTTAATTGGGTTAAAAAAAATTGCAGTACTTATTAGAAATTCTAATTCCACAATGCAGCACTGACAATACGCTAAGCTTGTGAATTATTCACATCTTTAATTTGCTCACTTAATGACAGTGTTCTGTAATCAGAGAGCAGAGTCTGCTTCCCATGCATTATGTATGATGCTCAGGACTTAAACGCAGGACATTATGAAGCTCTCAGTGGTTCAGTAATTAGTTTTCCACAAGGCGGTACTTAGACATTAAAGTACTGAAACGCATATTTCAAATAAAACGCATGCTTTAAGTAATAATTTTTATCCCCAGACAGTGCTAGTCTAATATTTTTCTAAAGAAACACTTATGGATTGTTTTAAAATGAACAACAATAACAGTTACATGAGAGAGATCGTAGGTCATGGAAACTTTGGAAAATTGCTGCCTCAGCACATATTACCAAAGGGCAAACTTTTATTTTTACCCCTTGATTAACCTGTCCCTAACAATTCCATTCCGCTAAATGAAGAGTAAGAGTGGGATTTACCCAGCCAGACTGTGGCAAGCTCTTGTTTAACTCTTTGGTAAATGTGCCCTTGTAATTTTCATATCTTTCTAAAGTTGCAACCCTTTTTGATGCTGTTTCAATGCGACAAGTTGGAAAATTCTTAGTTTTGTGACCTTTCTGTAACTTTTTCCTGCACTGACTTTTTCAGTTCAGATTTAAATCACAATCATTATAAATCCATTGCATATATAATAAAATATAGTTGATTACATTTTCTTTCAATCTACACAATACTTATGGTGTATTCTTAAATAAATTATCATTATAATGTTTGTACTCATGCATAAAGCTATTCTAGCAAGCACTCAAAACTTACTTATTGCTATTGTTGCAGTTTTTTAAAAGTGTCCTCAATCTAAAAACTGTTTAAAAAACATAACTTTGATTAAATATGTTTTGTGTTTTTAAATGTGTAAATTTAAATCTAGTGTGGACTATCCCAAGTCTATTGCCTAAGTTATTTCTCAAGGAAGCTTAAATGTTAATTTAAAATTTCATCTGGAGTAAAGAAATACCTTGATAGGCTTTAGCAGTGTTGAGAAGGAATAAACAGGGCATTGTGCTTAGCATAAATCTTTGCAAAACTCCAAAATTTTGCCAAAATGCATTTGAGTCAACAGGAAGGTGAAATTACATTGGAGTCAAGGTATTTTCAGGTCTTCAATAGCATAAACATTGCCATACATTATTAATAAAACAACTTTCCACTGTCCTACAACTGTTCTTTATATAAAAAAAAGTTTCTTAGGAATTTTTCCAAATTTGGTTGACTAAAGCTTCCTTTTAATCATCCAGTAATTATGCTCTGTACTGAATGCAGCTCCCTCTTCAGAGTTCAAAGAAGCAGATGTGGAAGCAAGGTAGAGATTAATGACATCTGCTGGAAAAAAAAATTAAAATTTTGCAGCTAGAGAAACTCTAAATAAATTCTGGAAGATTTGGGAACACTGGTGGACTCAAAAGTTCGAATTCTACTCTGATTCATAAAAAAAAAATAACAATTTAGCTAAGCCTTCACGTGACTATACTCAGGCCCGTGTATTGGGGCCTTAGATTGGTCTACTCCACCGATATTGTGATGATAAGTTGGGCATATTGGGTAAAGATCCGGTCATTTAGGGACCTTCCCATAGCAACTAATCCTCAATTAGATTAGAACAGTCACCTACACATTAGAAAATAAAGGAAAATATCTGAGTGATTGCTATGGGTAACATCACTGGTGATATTTATCTTCAATGTTAGTAAACGTGCCCCTTATTTCTTTCTTTTATTTTCTTACCTCCTACTAACTAACTACTCCAAATTATTTAGGCAAAACCCGGCTTCTGATACATTCCTTTAAAGGAGAAAGAAAGGTAAAAACTAAGTAAGCTTTATCAGAAAGGTCTATGTAAATACAGCCATAAGCACTCACAGAAACGCTGCACTGACTTCTCTGTAAAAAGATTTGTTGTGTCTGTAATGCATGTGCCACAGACACTGCAGCTCTCTGTGTTCTGCTCTCTCCTGCTCCCCCTTACCTCAAGAATACTAAGAACTCACTCCCCCCCTTAGGAATGTGGATCTGAGCCAATCAGCAGGAAGCGGACTCATAGGGGCTGATTTACTAATCCACGAATTCAAATCCGAATGGGAAAAATTTGGACTGGAAACGAACATTTTGCGACTTTTTCGTATTCTTGCGATTTTTTTCGTAGCCGTTACGACTTGCACGAAAAGTCGCGACTTTTTCGTAGCCGTTACAAATTGCTTGTATATTGTCGCAACTTTTTCGTATTGAGCCCTCATAAACGACAGGCAAATCTTTCAGACTTTGCATCATTTTGGAAGCCTCCCATAGGACTCAATGGCACTCTGCAGCTCCAACCTGGCCCAAGAAAAGTCACAATACTATAGCTTGAATGAATCCGAAACTTTCGTACTCGGCACGAAGGCTACAAAAAAGTCGCAACAATTCGCGCAAGTCGTAACGCTATGAAAAAGTTGCGACAATTTGCGAAACAGTTGTAAAGGCTACGAAAAAGTCTCGACAATTTACGAAAAAACGCAAAATACTGATCATTACGAAAAAAACGCATTCGGACGCCTTTGGACCGTTTGTGGATTAGTAAATCAGCCCCATAGTCTTACTAACTGAGCATGTTCACTTGGTCTGGGTGTCTGTGTAGGAGTGAGGCATTATGGGAACTTTCTTTACACAGCTCAGCGTTTTTTCTTCCTGTTTGGCTTCAGATATTCTGAACAGGAGAAATATGGGAAGACTTAAGGGAACTATTGAGAGAACTGAAAATATGCCTGCGCTTGAGATTAACTCTTTACTAGCCTTTCCTTTTCCTTTAAGTCAGACCCAGAGAACAGAAAGGGAAAAACAAAAAATGCTTTTAACTTCAGTAATAATTAAATAATAATTTTGAAAACAATTGGAAATGGTGGAGGCAGATTTACTAAAACTCAAATTTATCTGACATTTTTTTTTTTTAAACTTTGAATAAACTTGTTTCCATGAATGTCAGACACATCAAAAAATCTGAACTGAAGAAGCAAATGCGGGAAAAAGTTGCAGAAAAGTCACAAAAACTGAATTTTCAACTAGGCACACAATAACCATGACTTTTTCATATTGTTGCAAAAAAAGACAGTGACATAAATCTGAAAACCACTAAAGATTTGAAGCAAAGAAAGATCTTCTAGGGAAGGGACATCTGTCGTTGACATGATCTCAACAAGTTTTCCTAGCTTCAAGAAGACAATATCACTTGAAATGGTAATTTTCGTTTATGGGTAAATCTTACTTTCGTTTCAAGATTAGCTTGGTCCTATGATAACGAAAAGTTCTTGAAGTGTATGGCCAGCTTTACTTTGTCCCTAAATTGGGTTTGCCTGCAGCTGGATTATGGGTGTGGTTGGGGAATATAGTCTGATGGAATAGTCAGTATTATAAGCCAGTCCCTGCCTACGCTGCTTCCTGTGGCTTAACCCAGATGAGCCACAGCCTGTAAACACCATGTCCCTGTTTCTAATCTGGGGAGTTCCCGACAGTAATATAACATAATGAACTTGAGTTAATCTCTGTCAGAATTGCTGTCACGATTAATCACATCTGTAGGAATGGCAGTCGGGAACCTTTGTTTCAGGTAACCAGATAAAATCATGCTTTACACAAAAACAGAAATGAACTGCAGTGCAATAAAACTAGTAAAATAAGTGTATCAAAGCAAAAATTAACAATGGTAAGACAAAAATGAGGGATAAAAGATGTCCATATGCAAGCATGAAATCAGGGCTAATGACAGAAAAACAAGTTAGGCCAAGGGTCATACCAAGAGATCAGCAGTGACCATGTGACAAGGCAGCATAACCTCACTAAATAGGAGAAAGATAGGATACTCACAATAGTGTTGACAATTACAACAAATAGTTCTACCCTACGTTTTTGCAAGAGAAGGCCTTACCTGCCAAGAATGTAATACCTACAGTATGTTCTTTGTAGTGAAGGCTTTCTCTTTACACTGGCAGCTTTTTCTGGGGGTGCAGAGAGTCAGATGCACCCCAATCTCATCAGCAATAAGCTAAGGGAGTTGCCAAGTTGATCCTGCAACGTAATTGTCACAGGCCCTGCCTTCTAACAGCAGACCCCACGTATAGAAAATACAGTGGATATAAAAAGTCTACACACCCCTGGTAAAAGTCAGGTTCCTGTGCTGTACAAAAATGAGACAAAGATACATCATTTCAGAACTTTTTCCACCTTTAATGTGACCTATAAACTGTACCAGTCAATTGAAAAACATACTGGAATCTTTTAGGTGGAGGGAAGAAAACCAAAAAAACTAAAATAATGAGGTTGCATAAGTGTACACACCCTCTTCTAACTGTGGATGTAGCTGTGTTCAGAATTAAGCAATCACATTCAAAATCATGTTAAATAGGAGTCAGCATACACCTGCCATCATTTAAAGTGCCTCTGATTAACCCCAAATAAAGTTCAGCTGCTTTAGTTGGTCTTTCCTGACATTTTTTTAGTCGCATCCCACAGCAAAAGCCATGGTCCATAGAGAGCTTCCAAAGCATCAGAGGGATCTCATTGTTAAAAGATATCAGTCAGAAGGGTACAAAAGAATTTCCAAGGCATTAGATATACCAGGGAACACAGTGAAGACAGTCATCATCAAGTGGAGAAAATATGGCATAACAGTGACATTACCAAGAACTGGACTTCCCTCCAAAATTGATGAAAAGATGAGAAGAAAACTGGTCAGGGAGGCTACCAAGAGGCCTACAGAAACATTAAAGGAGCTGCAGGAATATCTGGCAAGTACTGGCTGTGTGGTTCATGTGACAAGTAGGTCCTTCCAACGGACACGAGGGCACCCACTCCGTTTAGAAGAAGGGAGGTTCCATTTAAATATTCGGAAAGGTTTTTTTTACTGTGAGAGCTGTGAAGTTGTGGAATTTCCTCCCCGAATCAGTCGTGCTGGCTGATGCATTATGTAGCTTTAAGAAGGGGCTGGATGGATTCTTAGCAAGTGAGGGAATAAAGGGTTATGGGAGATAGCTCTTAGTACAAGTTGATCCAGGGACTGGTCCGATTGCCATCATGGGGTCAGGAAGGAATTTTTTCCCCTCTGCAGCAATTAGAGAGGCTTCAGATGGGGTTTTTTGCCTTCCTCTGGATCAACTAGAAGTTAGGCAGGTTTATATAGGCATTATGGTTGAACGTGATGGACGTATGTCTTTTTTCAACCCAACTTACTATGTTATGTTACAACAATCTCCCGTATTCTTCATATGTCTAGGCTATGGGGTAGAGTGGCAAGACGAAAGCCTTTGTTTACGAAGAAAAACATCCAAGCCAGGCTACATTTTGCAAAAACACATCTGAAGTCTCACAAAAGCATGTAAAGAACACCATACCGACAGTGAAGCATGGTGGTGGCAGCATCATGCTTTGGGGCTGTTTTTCATGACAACGACCCAAAGCATACATCCAAATCAACAAAGCAATGGCTTCACCGGAAGAAGATTAAAGTTTTAAATTTTCCATGCTGACTCATACCCAAAAAGACTTAGTGCTGTAATAAAATGAAAAGGTGCTTCAACAAAGTATTAGTTTAAGGGTGTGCATACTTATGCAACCACATTATTTTAGTTTTTTTGTTTTCTTCCCTCCACCTAAAAGATTTCAGTTTGTTTTTCAATTGAGTGGTACAGTTTATAGGTCACATTAAAGGTGGAAAAAGTTTTGAAATGATTTATCTTTGGCTCATTTTTGTACAGCACAGGAACCTGAAATTTTACCAGGGGTGTGTAGACTTTATATATATATATATAAAGCTAAGGACCAAGTACAGGCCCTTGCAGTACTACACTAACAACAGTGGTCCAATAAGAATATGTTTCATTTACCACCACCCTTGTAATCTATCCTTCAGCCAGTTCTCTATCTAAGTATCCATGCATTTTATAAGAAGGGTCGATGATGGTCCTGCACTACTGTTTTTATACAATAAATTACCTGAGGGAGAGCTATTAGGTATGGCTTGATTGCTTTTCTGGGAAGGTTGGGCTTTATTTTACCTTTTTCATATAGTTCTTTATCTTGTAATTTTTATATTGCTAGCTTTTAGTGTTATATTCTCAAAATATTTTAGTCACTTCATACAAAAACTTTGTAAAGTGTGAAGTGTTACATTCTTTTTTCTTTGCTTGCTGATGGTTTTTTTTCTTTAAGTAAGCTACTGTTGAGGCACTCCTCTGGAGACATCAAACGTTATCTCATATATATATATATTTCGGCCTTAACTTATTTCTTAAAGTACCACATTGTCTTCTTTTGCTTCTTTATTATCTAAACTAAGTCATTTTACAAAAAAAGAAAAAAGTCTTATTTCCTGCTGGTAATAAGTTTGCTTATTCAGAAAGTTATATCTTCTTCCGTTCTCATGCTTGCTATCAGTTATTGCATTTGCCTGTTAATAAAAGTTTGAAATATGTGCCTGCCAATCAGACTTGTACTAATCTGCAAAATATTTGTTTATTTGTGCCTTATCTGTGCATAAAGACTATGCATGAGTCTGTTGATTATTAAGCTGAGTTGTGAAAATTGCATTTGTAAGCTTAAAATCTTATTTGTAATTGTTTAAGAAAAAACTTGTTTCTACAATTTAAATTACATACATTATACACTGCTTTCTGCTCCCTTGGTCTCTCTTTTTACCTGCATTCTAAGATTATAAAACACTGTTGCCACACTCTGCTTTGTGTGCTATAGACTAATCAATTTGGTTTACTATAATGACTTCATAAAGCTTTAAATATTCAGATAAGGATCAGCAAATGCAAACGGTATCTCAAGTATAGGAATTGCACCAAACTACTGTTGTTCTAATGCATGCAATAATAAGACTGGGTTGACATTCTTTTAGAAGAGCTGGATGATGAATGGAACAAAGCTGCACCTAGCATGTATTTTGTTAATCAAATTGGTCCTGAATGATTTTGTTGAATGTGAAAGTGAAAGTGCTTTTTAAGTAAAATCACAAAAGCTTCAACATAGTAAAAGGAAGCTATGCTCAAGGCTGAGCAGAGTTAGTAACAAGCTGAGATAGAACCAAAACAAACACAGATTATGATGGAACAAGCTCAGATGCTGCATCTATAGCAAGATTGTGAATATATGAGTTAGCTTTAGAGTGGTAAGGCAGAGAAGACTTTTAAGATGTTGTTGTGTTGTGCTTTCAGCTGTCTCTTAATTCTGGCATTTCTGAATAGCTTCCAGTCACCCAGCCCAGCACTGACCTTTGCAGAGACTTTTAGGTTCACACTTACCTTAGCAACTACCTTATCAGAGGCTTGCATTTCAACATTTACTTCAGCAAGGACCTTTGCAGAGACTTGCAGTTCCAAAATTACCTCAGCAAGTACTTTTGCAGGTATTTGCAGTTTACATTTACCTCTTGTTCCTCTTTGTTGGTTCTCCTGTTTCCAGTGGGTAGTTGTTATGCAGGAAAAGGACTTACTTAAGTAAAATGGCAGGCTGGTATAAACTGACCCAACATACAGTTCATCCTTATGCTTTTTCTGCACTTTGTAAGGAGTAAATAAATACAAATTCAAATAAATATTGATGCAGCATTTTTTCTACTGTGGTCCAGTTTGTGCCAGCCTGCCATATTATTTAATAAAATGACCTAAGCTTTCTTTCTGCTGGCCTATATGACTTGTTTATTGATGTCTATTACTTGCTTGCTTGCTACCAGCATACGTTATCTAAAGTGTTCTGTTTTCCCTTTCTATGAAGCTGACTGAAAAACTTATGTGTTAATGTATATGAAAATATACTATGATATATAAGTTACATTTAATCATATTGGTGTTCACCAGTGGTACTGTTTTCTTTCTTCATCTTCATTATTTCCTGTGTTATAAGTTTTGAAACCAAATTACTGCTACTTACCAATATTCTGAGCCAAAGATTTTCTCTTGTGTTTGACATCCTCAGTAACTCCTTATTATAAATCCCAGGACTCCAGTAAAATATCACTATTGAATTTAAAGTACAAGTCAACCCAGAATATCATTTTTGCTAATAAAAGAAAACAAAATTCTAAGCAACTTTGCAATATACATTAATTTGTATATATAATTGCCATTAAAAGCAGTTTTGCCTTTGCTTTCCTATTCTCTGCCTCGGTGGCTCTGACTCTTGAAACAATGTAACACAAGGCAGCAGGTTGACAGACCATACTTGTTGGAGGAGACTGGCCTTTGCAACTTTGTTTAAAAAGTAACAACCAGGGGTTCAGCAAATGCTGCTTTCAATGCAATTACATTTACAAATAACTTTTAAAGCGCTGAAAATGTTTAATAAATTTTTATTGTAAAGTTGCTAAGAATTATGTTTTCTTTTATAAAGCAAAAACTTATTTTTGTGGTTGACATGTCCTTTAAGTGCATTTAGTCCCCAGTATAGGGTCACCATGTATAGTGTTTCTCAAATAACAAAGAATGGTCCAAATTTTAAAAAATTACATTTTATGGTTTTTCAAATGAAACCATATGGGTAAGATTTAATTTGAGGAGAAGAAACTTTTCTGCTAATTCAGTTCCATTTTTTTCCACACACTTCAATTGAGTTTTTATGTGTTATATAGCGATTTAAGTTTTTCTTATTGAATTGCATCTGACTAAATGGAAAAATGTGGAATCTAATTAGGTGATAAGTGTTTCTCATCATGCTGAATATGGCCCAGTGTGTCATGATCAGTAGAAGTCAAAAATCACAATACTGTTTCCCAAAGTAACACCATCCATATATCGTCCATAAAAAACCATATATATTGCAGATAACATGTTTTTAAAAGTTGATCATTTTTGGGGGTTACTCATAGACATAAGAGGGTTAATTTACTTATTGCACTTACTGCACCAGAATGATCTAATTGCAATTTCAGAGGCAACCGTAATGTCTTTTACCTACAAGGTAGCATTTTTTTCCTAAAATTCCATGAATCTTACCAGAAACATACATGATAGCGAATGTACATGTTTTGCCAATCTTAAAGCCTCCAAACCCAGATTTTCTTATACAAATTCATCAGTACATAGCTAAGAACAAAATGACCCATATTTATTGATTCAAATATATACATGACACATTAGAAGCCAAATTCCAGGTACAAAGATTAAAAGTGTTCAGAGTTTATACAGAAGACAGACACTGTTAAAGAAGAAAAGATTAAGAATCCAGATCAACAGTGTTCGCCACATTTCCTTTACAAATGTAGAGATCTTAGGGAAGAAATCCTCAAAGAACAAAAATAGTATCTTAAAACATAAAGCTTGAGAAAGCACTAAGCATGTTTCTGCTCTGTACCCACAGCTTTTCAGCCCTGCTGTACATCTACACAACTGACTGCCCCTCTGCAAAACATTATGTCTGCCACATTTTCTTTACAGAAGACTGTGGAGTTGATCATAGCACAAGGTACTATGCCTAAACATATGTCATTGAGGTATATCTTAAAGCATTGCTCTATAGTCCTTTAAAGTTACCCTTTCCAATATTGAATGTGTATCTCTGTATTAACAGAGTTAAGATCCCAATATCTGAAGCTGCATGTTTTCATCACTACACCATGATGCACATAGTTGTTTACAAATGAAAAGGACACAAAAAAACCTACTATTAGTTAGCAGAGCCTTCTGCGTAAACAATGTACAGTAGTATTATAATGGTTCCCAAAATACTGCTTCTGCTCAGAGATTAGGAGCTAGGATAGGTAATAATTAAAAGCATCTGTGTATGCAAAAAAATGCCTTCCCAGAAAATAAAAAAAATGCTTAATATCTAGACCATAAATATGTTAAAAAGAAGCTTGGCATATTCTGTTCAAGAAGGCTTTGAAATTCCCATTCAATTAGAATTTCTTCTTGGGTCATGGTAAAAACACCACTGGGAAGCAGACTAATTATAAACAAGCACCTTACAAACATGTTTCTCCAGAAAGGGAACCAGGGTATAACTCTAGTGATCCTTCAGATCAAACTACAGGATACATTTCAACAATGTTTCTCAAAGAAATCATAGGATCATAGTCTCATAATGTGCCTCAGAAGAGTAATGGCTTTCAGAGATATATGCAATGTATATATGCAATTATGAGATTCCAAACAAAAGTAACAGTAACAGTTCCACACCCACAAGATACTTTACATAAATACCTTTAGCATATTCAATTTGCAAAATCCTCATATAAGTAAACTAGACCAAAAATAAAGAAGGTGTTTAAGTGTGCCTCAGTAGTTTTCACAATTAAGAGTTTATGTTCCTATTTACTAATAATGGCACTTAAATAAAGACAATGTTTAGATTCAACACAGAGGTAGAGGTCTTTAATATCTAGAGATCAATGGCACCTCAGTCATTTCCCTATTTGTGTAAGAAAAACTATACCCACAACTATACTTTTTAAAAATTATGTGCCATTGGGTACTCCTAAATATAAAACTGACATTATAAAAATTAAGGGCCGCCCCCTGGGATCGTATGATTCACAGTACATGTTAGGTGACATGAGCAAGAGCTGGACAAAGTTCTGATTTTTACTCCCACACTTCAGTCAGAGCTACATTATTTCTGGGCATGTGATCTCTGAGGGAGCACACAGCCCATCACTAAATGGTGGCACAACGGTAAAGATGTACAAGGGCAATATTTACTGATATATATATTCCAGTTTGGTAAGGTTCTTTAATAGGCCACTTACTATGATATATACTATCCATTGGTAAGTATTCATTCTGGGGGTACAGTTTTGATTTAATAAGAAGCTATATTTTTCCCTACAGTTTTTATCATGTATGTACTAACATCCTATTTGCAATGTAATACTGAATTTATTTTTGAATATCTCTAACATCATTTGTTGTTTTCCTAAAAAGATATCCTTTAATAATATAGTTAGTACATAGCTGAATTGTCGCCATTAGAAAAACATAGTTGTTCTTCTTTTGTGGAAAGTGATGAGCTAGTCAGTCTAATTATTTTGAGTCACAAGAAAAGTCAGAAGTGGAACCTGCCTTTTTCTGTAAGTAAATTAAACCATTTATTCACATTTCCATGGATAATAAGAGGCAGTATACTTGTGGCAATACATATTAATAGCTTTATGTCTCATATTTGCATAATTTACTTATATATATCTGTTCTTTCATTTATTGTTTTGCATTTGTAATATTTTAGTCACAAAAAAAAACACATCTTCACAAGTATAATGCCAATATATCACAATAGAAAAAATTATGCCTTCAGATATAATCTAAAGAATGTAAAACAGTAAATATTACGCATATTGTATCCTTAATTTTTGCCTTATTAACTCAGCCATGGCGCTTTTACATCACATGCAATTACTCTCTACTCAGAATTGTAGATGCTTGTTACTGCAACTTTCAACAGGGAGCTAATCTCTCTAAGGTGACTGGCCTCTAACCAGAAATTGATTTTAACTGCCTCATCACAGAGTAAATTTTTTTTTCTATTGCTATGAGGTTAATAGCATTCAGATATAGTAATCTGACTTGCTTTCTTTTTAATTAAACAATAACACTCATTTTATATCAGTATAGAAAATGCAAATTTTATGGGAAAGAACAGCATGATTTACAGAATGGTTCATTTTGCTTTCTCCAGTAACAAGGGTGTTATTTTTTATCAGTCACTTCATTCATTAAAGCGTGTAAGTAATGTCTTCCACAAATTCAAATATTAATAAAAGCCTGAGTCTTCCATATTCCATGCTATCTGAGTTTAATATAGATTTTTAAATAGTCCCAGTGCAACGTTTATTGTACATTTGTAACCCTGCATCCCACCCTTGTTATTTTTAGTAACCTATGTGAATTTTTATGAAGGCGGCATAAAAGAAAATTTGTTTTTTGCTCAAAGATGTAATCTTGTTTTTTTTCAGCCTTGGAATTCACAATTACAACATGCAGACAGGCGCCATTTAGTGGACTCCGTTATTAAGGCAAGCTTTGCATCCTGCCGTAGTCTTGTTTCTATGCCAGTATGGGGGGACCTGATACCCATGTCTATGCACTGGTTACAAAATTAGATGGTAAGGAGAGAGGGGGAATGTGATGAGTGCAGCAACATCTAAGAAGTTTTGAATTAAAATTGAAAGTAACAGTCTGCCCCACCTCTATGCCTAAGGCATACAGGCGGGGCAGGCAATATATGATTGACAGCTGGGATTTTTAAATGCTTTTATAATGGGTATGGATGTGTTAATAAAAAAAAAATAAGTATGGGTTTCATGTTTAATTTGAAAACGACTTTTATTATACAGCTTTTTATTCCTGGGTGACAGTTCACCTTTAAGGGTGCCAATGGGTGTCACCTACATGAAAAGTTGTTCACCTTCATGAAATTTGTTCATCAGAACATATATGTATCTTGAGACTATAACCTGCCAGCTCTGTATATCCTGGATTCCCCTGCTTAGGGCTGGCAATATATTTGGAATCTGTCTTTTCCCTGTCCTAACCACAGACACCTAAACTAACTCTTTTTCATCTTTTTGACATCATTTTCTCTCATGTTAATTTTAAAATATGTTAGGAATTCAGCAGGAAATAAATTGACAAACAAGCAGAACCTGAAAAAATAAAGGAGAAAGAGGACTTTTTCAACTCTTTAATACGCTTTAGAATTTTATCCACAGGAAACAGATTACACACTTCTTTAGGTTCAGACTGGGTAAAGAGGAAGAAGAGTCAAATACAGATCATGTATCTGACTCATAGCTAGAATTCACAGTCTGATTTATAGAGACTAGTATTGATTAGCATATTGTTAACCAAATGACAAATTGTTCTGGATTATTTACTACTGTAGGTCAGCACCTTAAAAGTAGGATATAGATACTGGTTGGAAACAGTCCTTGGGTAAAAGGTGGACACAATCTGCTTATACATTATGCCTGGATTTTTTCTTCCTTTTTACAGACAATCTATCTTTGGACATTAAGGAGCAGATTTATCAACATTGGAAATTGTTTTTTTCCAAAGTTTAAATTTTTTGGCACTAAACCTCACTAACTCAAATTAGGGTTTCCAGAATTTGAATGTTTGAGATTTATTAAGAACTAAAACCTCGAATGTCAGAATTTAGCATTTCAAAGTTGGCAAGATCATGCTTAAGTCAATATTAGTTGTCCTGGCAGTTTTAAGCAATTTTTTACATTTTAGTTTTTTATTTTTTTTTAATTAAAAGACTCATTGAAAATAAATAAGCACATATTAGAATTTGTTAAAGGAGAACCCTTTTGAAATAAAAAACAACAAAAGTGGTATAAAGGTGATATCTTTATTGGCTAACTAAGATAACCATAGCAAGCTTTCAGAACATTTTAGTTCATTTTTCAAGCTGATTAAAAAGGAACTAAAATGTTCTGAAAGCTTGCTATGGTTATTTTAGTTAGCCAATAAAGGTATCACCTTTATACCACTTTTGTTATTTTTTATCAAAAGGGTTACCCTGTAAACATTTTGACCGGCTAGCATGGTACATCACCTTTTCCTGCATCTTAAAGGAAAACTAAACCCTAAAAATGAATATGGCTAGACACACCATATTTTTTTTATAATAAACTTATTTTACCAGCCTAAAGGTTCAATATAGTAGTAATAATCCAGTCCTTTAAAGTTGTAACAGGGGGTGACCATACTGGACATACTGTACACTTCTGTTAGAAGTGTCTGTGACACTCACATGCTCAAAGTGCTCTGAGCAGCTGTTAAGGAGCTAAGCTTTGAGTCTTCGCAAATTATCAAGCAAAGAAAATGATGTTTATCTGTCATATAAGCTGATCCTAATGGGCTGATGATTATAGTCTGATGCTAATAGCACTGGGTTCAGAGCTGCCATACAGTAATCATTTGTGCTAATTACTAATCAGCCTTATATTGTGTGTGACATTTACTGTATATCCTATATATACACAGTATATTGTGAGTCGGTCCCTATACTCAGTAACTGGAAGTAGCACAGAGCATGTGCAGTGAATCAGCAGAAAAGAAGATGGGGAGCTACTGGGGGCATTTTTGGGGGCACAGATCTTCATTGCTAAAGGGCTGTGGTTGGCTTGGGCTGGTACAGAAGCACAAAACATAATTTACAACATTTCTAGCCTATGTCTTTAGTTAAGCTTTAGTTCTCCTTTAACTTTTTACATTTTTTCAAATTAAAAAAAAAACCTTAAAAAATTCACAAACTTGATAAATATGCCTCAAAGAAAGAAAAATAATAGAAAAAAAAATAATCTTCTAACATAATATTGGCAATATGGTCGCTGCCTTAGACAACAATGTTTTACTTTAGCATCAAAATGGCAGCCACAGCACCAGAAACCAAAAACTGAGGAAAACAGGAAATAAGGTCACTTTCTATACAGTATATTGCAGTACTAATAAGATGTAGTCCCTCTGCATCTCTGGAAAAAAAATGTTCAGTTTACACTTTTTATTTTACTTGTTCATCTGTTTCTGGCAGTGGCACCATGTTGTGATATCATCACCCTGCACTTGTACCCAGTACAGAGCACTGGCACATGGTGCTAAATAGCAGAACACAGGATTGCCAATGTCATTAACTTATCTTTGATGTGAACCCCACAAGTTTGTTCATTACTTCTCATTACTATTAAATATAAGGAAATTAGAAGTCATCAAGGGGTTCTGTTACCAAATAAAAATATGAGGCTTTGGGCGTAGTGCGTTATATAGATCATAGTACTTCAGGGTGATTCCTGGTATATTTATATTTTGCTAAATATATTACATACACCCTAATATATTATATCCCCTGTGATTTATATTACCTAGTATTACATAGGATAGTTTGATTTATGGATGTGCTGTATAAATATGCAGTGAAGTGCTTTTAAATAGGCCACAGAAGTCAAATTTATACTTATTTATGTCTCTTCAGTCATGGTCTTTCTATGTATAACAGAGCCAGGAAATATCAATATTTTTGGGCCTCGTTGTTCAGTATGAGCATGGTAATATAAGAAAAGGTAAAGATATAATGCACATAATTTACCTAGTTTTAATAGCATTTAATTTTTACATATGCCACAGTGTGTAGTTTTCTTTTTTTTAAATAATCACTTAATGGAAAAGTATATCTTAAATGGGCTGTCTTAAGTTTTTATTATTTTTGGTTTTTGGGTCATTTTAGTTTTTTTGTTAAACTCTCCTGTTAAGCTCTCCAGATTGGAATTTCAGCTTTTCAGTAGACAATCTGAACAGGAAGAAAATAAATAAAAAGTAACAATTGCAATAAAAGTGTAGCCTCATGGAGCAATAGTTTTTTGACTGATGGGGTCTGTGACCCCCATTGAAAAGCTTGAACTGGTTAGAAGAAGAAGTCAAATATTTCACAAACTATAAGAATAAAAAAATGAAGTCCAGTTGAAAGATTGCTATGAATTGGCCATAATACAACATACTAAAAGTTACTTTAAAGGTAAACAAACCCTTTAATATATTTTGCTTTTTATCCCTTTTGTTCTATAAAGACAATCTGGGATGCATATATGACAAACAATAAGTAGTACAGTATATCCCTGATCTTATTCGAGCTATAGTTCCAACAACTGTAATTGGTCAATAACATTAACCAAGCAATACACTTTGCAACATATGCAACATGTGTATACAATGAATCCCAATTTGCAATTAATCCCTTTTTATCCTTTACAATGTATACAGTGTTTTAAGGCACATAATAACTTTTTATTTTAGTGACATTATGTCTAATTTACAGTTGAAGCAAGTAGTTCTGGCATGCAAAGAAGCATAAAATTGCCATTCACTTTGCACTTGCCCCTTTCTAAAATGCAATGCGCAGTCAGATTTATACATCCATTTCAAGTTGCAGTACTTTAGGTTGTTGTACAAGGGATACTTGTACTTGTTCACATATCATATAATTTTCCTGACCACTGAACCAATAATTTTATAAACTATTGCACTGCAGGGAAGTGGACAGGACAAGTCTGAACAATGCTCTGGTAAGTGGCCAAGAGTGGAGACACTTGTAGGACAAATAATGCAGTCCTTGATCAAATATATATTTGTATTTTTTGATAAACAGATATGTACTTGTAATAAGGGATTGTTTCATTTGCAGTTAAACTATTAGGAGTATATGCGTTATAATAATAAAACAGTTAGAATAATATAACCAGATATAGACAGTAATGGAGATATGCAAAGGTAGACCTGTAAGTCTTTAGCTGGTATCACAAAATTATTTTTAAGGAGGTTGATCATATATAGATTCTTTTGAAGCAAAGCCACACACACATATAGAGTAGGCTGGGCTGCTTCACATCTATTGAAATTCATATTCCAGATTTTCTTACTCGGAAATGACTTCCGATCATTCTATTATTCCCTTGTCAGCTATTTTAACAGTGCTTTGTTCATAAAAATGGTGCTTTGAAATGCTTTGTGATGCTCCCATCATTTCATTATTGTTGGTCATCTGAGCTGGTTTTTCATTACCTGGGGGTATGTCTCTTCAATTTATTCTTATTTAATCATTTTCTATTTTATTTTGATAAAGCATCTTTATTTTCTTTGTCAGATCACTTAATTAGACCTCCTGCAATATGCTTATCCCAGCAGTTACTTCTAAACGTTTCATCACAAACAAATCCATTAAAAACAGTTTAGGTCTGTGACTTGTATGAGCTGTAAATCTTCAGTACTGTGTCCTAAGTGAATTACAGTAGAAGAGAGAAATTTCATATCACACAATAACCGTACAGTAACTGACCTTTTGTTATAATTAAGTCAAATATAAATTGCATTTCTCCCTTATCAAAAGTACTCCTAAACAAGGTTTACTGACAGTTTTTTTATACAGTTTAATGCAACAAAGCATACTTACCCTTAATGATTTAATTTTTTTATAGCAATATAATATTAATCAACAGTGCCCTAAAATCTGCAAAGCAGCAAGAATATGACCACACTTACATGCAGAACTGTGTGATTTTTTTCAGCAATATGTCTGTGAAAATGCAATAAGGGCATTTTATGAAAATGTTAAGGATTACAGTCTATGGGTGTCAGTTACTGAAGTGCAGAGCGTAAGTAGAGGTCATGGGAGCAGCATCCTATCACTTTGGGGCAGATTTGTGTAGTTTTAGAGGTTTTTGTCTACCACAACTAAACTCATAATTTAAAATAAAGCATGAATGTGTCCTTATTTATTAAATACTGCAACAAAAAAACACAGTTGCCAAATGCTTAAAGAACGCAAATACCACAGATTATGAACTTTATATTACTTAAATAGTAAAAGTAGTAAAAGGACCGCAAAAAAATTTCCTGGGACAACTTTTGAAGTTTTGAAAAAATTGTATTTTCAGCACAAAAAAATATGACTTGCGAGGAAAAAAATAGACCTTTGATACATCTACCCCTAAGGAGAAGATTTATCAAAGTCTTAAAGGGGACCTGTCACCTTAAGAAATAATTCTAAATTGTTTTCTATTGTGTTTGTCAAGCAAAATAAACTTTACTTACACTATATAAATTATTCAAATCTTATTTTCTTCAGCATTGGAATTTACAATTGCAGCAAGCAGGCAGGCTCCATTTTGTTGTTATCAAAGCAGACATTGCATCTATATAAAATCTTGTTTCTGTGCCAATATGGGGAGACCTGATGCCCATATCCATGCACTGGTTACAAAATTACATGGTTAGGAGGGAGGGGGAATGTGAGGAGGGCAGCAACATCTAAGAAGTTCTGAATTCAAAGTGAAAGTAACTGTCTGCCCCGCCTCTATGCCTTAGGCATGTGTGGTTTTTATAAATATGCTTGTAGAAATCCCTTATAATGAATAGAGTGGGTGGGTTTTTCTGTAGTGAGCGCTTATTTCACACTGTGATAAATCTGCCCTCTTAAAGGAGAAAGAAAGGTAAAAACTAAGTAAGCTTTATCAGAAAGGTCTATGTAAATACAGCCATAAGCACTCACAGAAATACTGCACTGACTTCTCTGTGAAAGGATTTCTTGTGTCTGTAATTCATGTGCCAGAGACACGCAGCTCTCTGCTGTATCCTCTCTCCTGCTCCCCCCTTCCCTCAAGGGAAGGACTAAGAACTCACTCCCCCCCCCTTAGGAATGTGGATCTGAGCCAAGCAGCAGGAAGTGGACTCATAGGGGCACATTTACTAACCCACGAACGGGTCGAAATGAGTCCGATTGCGTTTTTTTTCGTAAAGATCGGTATTTTGCGATTTTTTCGTATTTTTTCGAATGTTTCGTTACCAATACGATTTTTGCGTAAAAACGCGAGTTTTTCGTAGCCATTACGAAAGTTGCGTAAAATCTTGCGATTTTTCGTAGCGTTAAAACTTGCACAAAAAGGTGCGCTTTTTTCGTAGCGTTAAAACTTACGCGAAACTTCGCACCTTTTAAGTTTTAACGCTACGAAAAAGGCGCAACTTTTCGCGTAAGTTTTAACGCTACGGAAAAAGCGCAAGATTTTACGCAACTTTCGTAAAGGCTACGAAAAACTTGCGTTTTTACGCAAAAATCGTATTGGTAACGAAAAATTCGTAAAGACGCCGAAAAAATCGCAAAACATATGAAAAAGTCGCAAAATGTTCGTTTTCAAGTCGGAACTTTTACAATTCGGGTCGGATTCGTGGGTTAGTAAATCAGCCCCTTAGTCTAACTAACTGAGCATGTACACTGGTCTTGCTTTTGGTGCAGGAGTGAGGCATTATGGGAACTTTCTTTACACAGCTCAGTGTTTTTTCTTCCTATTTGGCTTCTGATCATCTGAACAGGTGAAATATGGGGAGACTTAAGGGCACTATTGAGAGAACTGAAGGTATTCCTGCAGCTTGAGATTAACTCTTTATTAGCCGTTAATTCTCCTTTAATAATTTTATTTTACACACATAGTCAGAAATCATTCATGAAAAATGTAACCAATGCAGGTGCAGATAAATTGTAGGGACTGCAAATGCACTTGTGGATTCACTTTTGTGAATGTTTAGGAGCATATAGAAGATACCTATTTTAGAGTTTCTGGCACCAAATCTATTAGGTGTGCCTGTGTCGATGAAGGCCTTAGATTACATTTTCAAGTTTTCTGGTATGGGTCCCTGTGGGGTCATTGTCTAATTAGTGTAGTGGTTAGGGTTATAGCTGTCTATAGGCCTCTGTGATGTAGTCCGAGGTATTAATTAGGCTGCACTTCATTTGTATGCTGTTTTTATTATTACCAACATAGCTTCTTTGTAATTGGCTTTGAAATAGAATTGAAAGATTATTGTCATCTTAGCAGACAAATATACAGTATCACCTTTACGCCACTTTTTTATGGTATTGAAAGTTTTACCCTATAACTATAATGGTTGTAGGTGTAGTGGTTATGAAATGACTGTACCATTTAGTTACATTAGGTTGTGGATCTTTTAAAAGACTACCCAAATATGCACAAATGTGTAGGGTTAGGCCAGTGGTCAGGAACCTTTTTGGCTGAGAGAGCCATAAACACCACATATTTAAAATTGTAATTCCATGAGAGCCATACAATATGTTTGGCTGCGGATGCTGCGGGGCAAGGTAGGGTAGGTCCTGAGGATGCGATGCAGAAGAGAGCGTAGCCTGCGCTTGGCGGATAGAAGACGTGTTCAAAGGCTTAGAACACGTCTTCTATCCGCCGAGCGCAGGGGCAGGGTAGGGTGGGTGCCAAGGATGCCGGATGCGATGCTGAGGAGGGCGTGGTCTGCGCTTGGCGGATATAAGACGTGTTAAGGCTTAGAACACGTCTTCTATCCGGCGAGCGCACGCCACACCCCCGTTATTTTTTTATTAAAGATTTGGCAGTGAGCCAGATGCAGCCATCAAAAGAGCCACATCTGGCTCCCGAGCCATAGGTTCCCTACCCCTGGGTTAGGCTATCATTGCTCAACATTTTTTGTGTGGGTGGGCTCCTGGGATCCTCAAATGGGATATTTGCCCTGGGCTCACCAGCTACTCTATAAGAAGAATATAGATGAGCAAAGCAATTCAAGACATTAAGAAATTCAACACGTGAGTTAATAACTAGATGTGGCATATCTTTTTTAAGGATATTACTAGGCTTTTCTGTCCTAAAATTCAGGTTTGAAATTAAATGGGACCGTATACATTCGAAAAAGACCTTTTCTAAAAATGAGCCCAATAAATTGGACTAGTGTTAAATATGTATTAACATATTCATTTAAATTAAAAAAAAACATATTTTCTAAAAATAAATGCTCCTTCACCCTGAAACAGTGAATTTTTTTTAAAGTTTCTTATTTCCCTTTAGAATAAAAACAAACCCTTCCCTTTCCTAAGCTGCAGCCTTTGATCAACTCATTATCAGAAGGCCTTTCAGTAGACAGGTAATTTGTTTGTTTTTTTAACTTCTCCACTGCTCACCAAAATTAGGAAGTGCTAAAATGAAACTGTTTTTATATTCTTGTTTGGAGCCAGAAATAATACAAATCATAGGCAAAATGTTTGTTTAACATATGTTCCATCCATTCAACTTATGATGAAAATACTTTTATACTTTCCCTTTAAATTGCAGTCAGGCAGCAGTTTTGCATGCAATGTAAGATGACGCACATAGACGTGAAAACAAAAATAACAAATTAGCAACTAATTTTGTGTATTGTAGATTAAAATGTCACTGTACTAAAGAGAATTGTAGGGAAGTATTTTTAACAAGATGGGGAATTTAAGGTCCCGTCCCTTAGATTAATAACCACTGCTTTAGCAAACATGTGGTTTGTTATGTGTAAAAAACATATTTCTAGAAGACATGTATAAGCATATAGAGAGCAAATTAATTAAAAACTCTATAGCCCTGTTGATATAAAAATTTCCAGTAATCAAGTGTTTCATAGTACTTTCTCTTGGCTTTGGCAGCAGTTTTAATCAGGATCCACCAGAGTGCAGGGCCGCTCTAACAGCTGCTACTTCTTGCCTGTTAAAATCAATAGAAACAACAGCATAGCAAAGATCTCTGGCCAAACAACAAGCTATGCCATTATTTTCAAAGGTCAGAGGATATTTAAACTTGGATCATTACTGACTCCTTTTATACTGCAGATTTTTTCATTGGAAAAAAAAAACCTAGTTTACCTCGGCTTCCTTTTACAGACAGATATAAAAATGCTGAGTTCTATATTTCTTTAAAGATATCAGACCTTTTATCGACTTACCAGTGTTGGGATTCCGAATATCTTAAATCTGATCCAATGGAATGTACAAACCGTTTTCCCTCTATATGGCGGGACTTGGACTGCTTAATTTATTTATTACTTAAAAATGTCCAGTCCATCCTTTAAGTTTTGTTGAAGGAAATAGATAGAATAATGGAAAGGGAAAAATGTCTATTTTAAATTCTGCACTTTAAAGGAGAATGCAAGTCAAAATTTAAAAAGCATACTGCCCAATAGTCCTCCTATTGTTTAGTAAAAACTCCACACTTTTGGCTCACCTAATCAAATATTTACTCAGTCACACTTACTTCACATTTTCTAGAACAGGCAGCCATCTCTAAAAAGGTATTCTCCCTTCCTTTCCCTCCTTGCTTCATACTGCACGTGTTTAATTCCCTCCCCCCCTCTGGCAGATCCGCTTCTGATTGGCTGGTGAGCATGTGTAGCTCAGAACAGGAGACAGGATCAAGTTACACACATGCTCACAGAATAGGAAGGCTGCCGCTGGCAGCCTACTGGAAGGACAGAGAGATTTCAGTGATGTCACTGTAATCTTCACACTGCTGTAGGCTGCCAGCACCATATCTCAGAGACACAAGCAGGGATCTGGGAATTTAGATATGCAGTAAGTACTTAAAAAGAATGCCTTTAGACTTACTTTTAATTTATATTAACCTTTCCTTGTCCTTTAAAGTTAAATCTACATTATTTAACATAACGTTAAACACAAATACACACATGTAAAGGCATGGCATCTATTATCCCAAAATCCCTAATCTAGTAAACTCCCATGTGCACCTATGCCATTTCCAAAAGTGCTTGGGTTTTTTTCTGTAATTATAAGAGATTACTTTATAGTGATGCCTTTGACCTTTGGTGTTGGCAAAAAGTTTTACAGATAACGTGGGTGGCTAGGGGAAAAAACAAATGGATTATTGACCAAATCAAGCCTGACCTCCCACTTGAAAATGACCTGGATGAAGCTGTGTGATTTTATACAAAACATCAAGACCGGATACATTGAAAACAACAGGTATGCTCTTAAAAGACAAATGGAAAAGATGGGGACTGGGGAACGGATATATTCTCTTGAGAGATATATATATATATATACATTGTGGTAGGGTGTCCAAAGGAAAATGGCAAAAGGTGAGCTCTGCCCTTAAAGGACAATGAAAGGTTAATATAAGTTAAAAGTAAGTCTAAAGGCATTCTTTTTAAGTACTTACTGCATATCTAAATTCCCAGATCCATGCTTGCTTCTCTGAGATATGGTGCTGGCAGCCTACAGCAGTGTGAAGACTACAGTGACCACACTGAAATCTCTCTTCCCTTCCTGTAGGCTGCCAGTGGCAGCCTTCCTATTCTCTGAGCATGTGTGTAACTTGATCCTGTCTCCTGTTCTGAGCTACACATGCCCACCAGCCAATCAGAAGCAGATCTGGCAGAGGGGAGGGGGGGAGGGAATGAAACACGTGCAGAATGAAGCAAGGAGGGAAAGGAAGGGAAAATACCTTTTTAGAGATGGCTGCCTGTTCTAGAAAATGTGAAGTAAGTGTGACTGAGTAAATATTTGATTAGGTGAGCCAAAAGTGTGGCATTTTTACTAAACAATAGGAGGACTATTGGGCAATATTCTTTTTAAATTTTGACTTGCATTCTCCTTTAAGTTCTTCATAGTAGGAGAAGTAAGCTCCAAGAAAGGTGTTTCTAAGAGAAAGTGTTCCCTGTTCAAACAGATCCTGGAAGCTGCAGTGTTCTGGAAGGAACAGGCAGGCCAGTTGCTCCATTTCAAAAGTCCAGCTCCCATACTGGAACAGAATTTCCACAGGAAGGTTTCCTATGAAAAGGTATTTAATTGTAGTGAGCATACTAGGACGGTCTCTCTGAGCAGGGCACAGAGCAGGCAGGCTTACCTGTCTGTGTTAGGAACTAGTGATGTGTGGGCTTGAACCGCACATTACTATTAGGAACTCCCAAAGGTGCTGGGAGTTTGGGGGTATAGTTTTACTTTAAATGTGTAAATGTTTAAGTTTTGTATGCTGAAATGGGCACCCCTGTGTTTAGTGAAGAAAGTGTCTGTTCTGTGGATCCTGAAAGCTTACAATATAGTGTTATTTCAGTGGTGTCCAACTTTCTATACGCAGATGATTATTTCTTATTTTGCATTTTTGAGGTTTATACAGTGAATAAAGTATTGTAAATATTAAGTATTGTAGTATTATATACACAATATCATAGTTTCAGTGAGTCATGTGACAGAAATGACATCACTAAGCACCTATTAAAACTGTTAAGATCACTATGCACTGTTTATAAGCATATTATTTACAGGATATTCATGGTTCTTGTGTATTTTAATAAATATATCCATATATATATATATATATATATACTTACCTTCACTGGTACTCATAGGGAATCACACCAAAGGGGTAATGGTATAGTGCCCTTCTTTAAACAAGAGGAGAGTGAGAAAGAAAAGGAATAATAAAAGCAGCTAGAAGTGATAAAGAGTATTGGCACAGAAGGGAGCGAGAACTCAGTGGGTAACTTTTATCAGGATCAAAATAAGCACTAATAACGTCTACTTCTGTGCTGAACACCAGCAGGAGCACCTTATATAATTAAACAGGGGGTCCTGTATAAACAAGGTACCCCTATGGAATCAAATGCTGTTTTTTCATTTTTTATGTCAGTTGAATGCTCTAGTAGACAGCCTTGCAAGCCTTTGCATGAACTACTTGCTTGCTTCGTATTCATCTGTTTTCATGAAGTAATTTATTATTCCACAAAATAGCTGTATGCACAACTTTGACTCATTTTTAAACCAACTGCTTGCCTGAACTGTTTTATTTTTTACACCTAGCAGTTACCCATAAAAACTACTTCTCCATACCCACCTACTAATTTAAGGGCAAAAATAAGACCCAACTCCAATAAATGAAATTACAAAATAAGTTGTATACAACTTGATTTTGGCTAAGAAAACCAAATATATTTTTCAAAAACAAAATATTATATTAATATACAGTATATTATGAGCACTTAAATCATTTTCTAACAAAGTGGAAGGAGCAAAATAATGACATTTAAAAGGCTATTCACAACGGTACTTGCATCTATATACACTCCTCTATAACCAACTTGTGCTTGCACATGCAACTTACTTCCACCTAATAAATCACATGCTAATGCTATTTCCAGAGCTGTAAGTACCATCATTCTGCAAATATTGTCATTTGTACCCAAACAATCACCAGAAAAATTCAATATGTAGTGATGAGCAAAGCTGTCCTGTTTTGCTTCTCCTGAGTATTTGCAAAACGGCAAAAATTCACCAAACATAATTTCGTGGCTACCGCACAACATTTTTTTTTTACTGCATGCCTTTTATTTGTGTCCATTGGAGTCTATGGGTGTTCTTTGTGGTGAAAAATTTTGCTCATCACTAGCAATTTGCCCAAGATTTACTAATATGAACATTAATTTACATCCACAGTAGTAAAGCATGCATGCAAGTTATTCAGTTTAAGAATACACAATTGCTTTGGAACATTTATGTAATTAACAATATCCATGCTGCTAAGGACCAGGGTTATAATTGACCATTGTCTTCTTTTAAAACATCTCCAAATGCTTGGTATGAGTGTTTCTGCCTTTTTATGGTTGGCATCCTATATCTCTATGCGCACTTTCAGTGTAAATGTTTCATTACCTCTCTACCTGTTGGTCTTAAAGGAAAAGTAACACTAAAGTAAAAAAAAAAAGCTATTCTGCCCTGCACCAATAACTGCCCTATCCTGCAAACCACTTAGTATTTTAAATGCTTTAAAAGAAAATACCTGCTAAAACTTGGCTTCCTGTCAATTGAACTACGGCGAAACGGCGAAGGAAGGAGCAGCAACCACTATGCGATGATCGATTGATTGAGCCTAGCCTTCTTTCTGTATAGGAAGGAGTCAGCATAGTGGATGCTGCACCTTCCTTCGCCATATCGCCGTAGTTCAATTGAAAGAAAGCCAAGTTGTAGCAGGTATTTTCTATTAAAGCATTTAAAATACTAAGTGGTTTGCAGGATAAGGCAGTTATTGGTGCAGGGTAGAATAGCTTTTTTACTTAAAAAAATTTAGTCTTACATTTCCTTTAAGGGTCTGTCCTAGGGCCTCTTCTTTTCTATCTTTACATTCTCTCTCTTGGTGACCTCATTAAATCTTTTGGCTTCTCCTGTGACCTATATGCACATGACACACAGATCTTCCTTCTTGCCCTGATCGCAACCCTGCTATTCCGCTCCTTAAGCTTAACATGTCCTAGGCTGAACTGCTTATATTCCCACCAAAACCTTTTTTCCCACTAGCTGTTTTATATTACAGTTTAAAATGTCACCTTACATCCAGCCCCCCAAGGCAAGTGTCTGGGTGTCACCTTAGACTCTTCTGTCACATTCTAAGCCCACATCACATCCCTTACCAGTACATGTTGCATCTTTTTAAGAAACATTGCAAAAATACACCCCCTCCACTACTAAAACACTGGTCCAGGCTCTCATACTCTCCAGGTTAGACTAATGAACATATTACAGGTCTCCCTGAATCACATCTCCACCCACTAATTTCAATCCTCACTGCTGCTGCCCGCATGATCTCACCTGCATCTATGTCAGTCCCTTCCACCTCACTGCTAAAATCTAACTCCTGTATTCTGGTCAAGTGGCACATTAAATACAGAATTCTTATCCTGTCCTTCAGATCCCTTCATTCTTCTGCTCCTCTCCATATATTAATTCTTATCACCCCATATACTCCCCCTGGGTCTTGTGCTCAGCTCCGGACAATCTATAAAGATACAGTTCATCAAAACAGCTGAGTCCACATAAAACCTTTTTCATTAATTGTTCCCCTCCTCTGGAATGCTTTACTATCTTGCATCAGGAAAGCTTCCACACTAACACTTTTCTCTAAGCTCCTTAAAAAGCATCTACTAGATAAACCTCTTCAACACAACCTTTTCCTATGCACTTATTCCCCCCCCCTTTTTTTGTTTGTTCTCCTCTTCCTAATAGATTGTAAGCTCCTTGGGGCAAGGACCTCATCCAACTGTGTTTTGAAAGCTCTTAGCCCTTAAGCATTGATTTATCTATTGTTACTGTATAACTTAATATAACTTTACCCCTGTTTGTGTTTCTACCTTGTAAATCACTGTGTACAATTGTGGTATGTATGTACATACATTCTTGAATTGTCTTTTTGTTTTGCATTCAAGATTGTTTCCAAAATATTCTGATATCACCTGCATATTCCAATAGAATTAATTAACATATGTGGTACCTATTATTATAATAATATTTAAGCGGATTGGTTCTAAATTGCTGTGAAGAGAAAATATCTTTTTCAAATTTTAAACATGCCAATGCATACAAGAAAAACTGTAGCTCGATAAGTCTGTTTCTTAATGCAGAACTAATTATGAGCTGCTGATTCACAAGGGTGCTGTATTTACCGTTAAGCAGCAGTCCCCAGTACTACGTAAAAGCAGTTTGTTATAATGTATGAAATTATTTTTAAATCCCTTTCTAAGCAGGTCAGACAGCCTGTACAGCTTGGGTCATTTACTTTTATGCAAGTGAATTGTGCAAGGTATCATTCTGGGTGCAATTAACCATGTCTTTTACCCACAATCCAGCATCTTTTCCTACAATTTCAGTGTCATTGTGGCCAAACATTGCAGTTAATGAGTGTTTCTTTGGGTTCAAGTCTGTTGTGAACCCTGGATTTACCATCAAGTTCAATGTAGTGGTAGCTCCATTGTACCAATAGGCACACTTGCACAATATTTTGTGTATTAGGATCAGCCAATCTGTCCTGTTTTGATTTGCCAAAAAATTTGTGAAACTGTCAAAAACGGCGAAAAATTCACCACATGCATTGAAGTCAGTGGGAATGTTTTGTTAGACAAAATACTTTAAAGTCAATAGGGGGACTATTTATTAACGGTAAGATTTTTTAGCACTAAAAGTAGCAGAAAAAAGGTGCGACTGACGGCATTTACTATGCAACAAAGCGGCTAAAAATTCGAATATGACAATTCGCCAACTAAAACTTGTCAAGATCATGTAGAAGTCATTGACAGATGTCACTTCCCTTCCATGGAGAATCCTTCTTTGCTTAGAAACTTTAAATGTTTTCAGATTTTTGCTGCTGTTTTTTTTGTGACACAGTTTGAAAAAGTAATGGTTTTGGTACGACAATTCGAAAAAAGTTGCAGTTTAGTAACTTTGCTGGAACTTTTTCTCACACATACTTTTTCAGTTCAGACTTTTTAGTAAATGTCAGACATTTGTGGAAATTACTTTATTTATATTTTTATATTTTTAAAAATAAAAAAATGAGAAGTTTTTTTCTCATACCAAATGTATTGAAGTCAATAGGCTTTTTCCCACTCCACTCCACTAAAGTAAATGTTTTTTCTTGGTCCAAATGCATTGAAGTTAATGGGAGTTTCTTCTTGTGTTTTTTCTTTAGCCAAATGTGGAATTTCAGTGCATGCCTGACAAAGAAATTTGCACACCCACTACGAAAGTGTAATGAACGTGTACATTTAATGCATAATGTCAATCTGCCTCAGAGCTCAGATGCACTTTCAGTTGTGGTCATAAATAAGCCCTATAATTTTATTACCTATTAAAAAAAAATTATAAATAGACACTATTTAAATAAAGGCTAACAAATATTTAAAAATACAATATAAAGTGCATGATAACAACATTCTGTGGTAGTTTCCTTCAAAACTTATCTGTACCCCCGCAAATATTAAAACATTTGTTATAAGATGTGAGCATTTTTCATCCAAGCAACTGCTTGTCATTTCTACATACTGCTTAACAACTGCTTTTTAACTACCTGTACTTAGAACAAGACTGTGCTATTTAACATTGGCAAGTTGAATTGGTAGTAATTGTGTAATATGAAAAGGGCTGGTAAAACTTTTACAGAAGTAGTGGGCTGATAACAGCCATTTACTGCAGTAACTTCAGCTGTTTGACATTTTATCAAGAATTCTCTAAATTAAAGTGTACCATTAGCTTTCACCATTGTTCAACAAATTCTCCTACAATAAAATGTTTCAATTTACTGTGTGATGGTGCCTGCATGTGTGCGAGTACCTTACTGTTTTTACTTTTGCCCACTTGGCTTTTAGAAGGATCATATAAAAATAACATAAAATAACTTTACCAAACGAGATGTAAGAATGACTGACTTAAGATGGGGTTTACACTTATTTAAAATGGTTTGTTTCGGATCAAATGGAAAATCTGCACTGGATGGCATTACATATATTTAACTGACATTTAAGGCATTTCCACCAGGAAAGGCATGAGACTGAAGGCTGTAGTATAGAAAAGCTGGAGGCATGCGTCAGACCTAAGGGCATATGTACATCCACAAGTGAGCACAGTGAGCAAAGTGTATTTTTGAGAGCAATTGCCATATTTTTTCCCATGCCTTTGTGGCCAGAAGGGGACGATGGGCTTGAGTCAAATGTGCTGCATCTGGCACAATTGCATCCAATTCACCAAAATGAATGCAACTGTACATGTGATTTGTCATAAGTCTGCCTGGTGTCATTTCCAGCCATTTGCTGTCTTCATTAATGGTTTGGTGTGCTAGTGATGTGTGTCTTCTATTCTTTCAGTGGAGCCTAAAGCTTTTTCAGTTTTGTTTCATTTTTTCCATCTTGTTAATCACACCAAATCTGTTTTCTAATACTGCATAAGCACCAAAAAGCAGTAGGGTACACTAAAGAGTCCTCCAGAAGATTCCAATGACTGTTGATGAAGTAATGCCACTAATGACAAATGCTTGGACATTATCTGTTGTTTGCTTGCAGCTATTAATGTATAAAAGTTTTTTTTTACATATTTCTTTGTTAGCCTTTTTTATGATGTAATCACATGGATCCCATTCCCTAGATCCCAGACATGTAAACTAACTCAACATTCTGCAAGCATATGCTTGGCTAACACCAGTATGCAACATGTACTTGAAACATTAGACTTTGTTAAAGCAGTTTATTCTAATGGAATACTTAGAGGAATGAAAAAACCACACAGTATGGACTGGCAGTAAAAATGGGTTGGCAGTTTTCCAGAAAAGCCTGCCTAACAAAATTCAAATGCCATGCTGTAACATTTATTTTACCCATTCAAGGCAGAGGAAAGGTGTAATTATTTTTAATTCAGAAAATTAAGAATTCTTTGCCTTAGCATCAAAACTTATTTCATACAATAGACTGGGTTCTTTGCAAAAATTACAGACATACAATTTATATGTCAGCGCATTTATTAAAATCTGAAATGGAGAATCCTAATGGATTTCCAGTGTTCCAGGAACATTTTCAGAACAGTCAGGAGTGTTTAAAGCCTTTTTGCCTAATTTTTAAATGTGCCACTTTATCAGAATTGACTCAACTGCTCTCAGTCATTCAGTTCTTTTTTGTGGAAAATTACATTTTATTTCAAAATCAGAGTACAAAATTATCAGGTAAATTGATAAGGTGGGGAAAATTGGGTGTCACTTTTGAACATTTGGGGGGGTGTTTTGCATTAACCCTGTTGGTCACTTTTTTTTTTCAGTCAGCCGCAGGTAGAACAAGGAGTACACTTTTGTTTTTAGTAATTGGTTTATTGGATTTGTCAAGAAATAAGAATGTTAATAAATCAACATATGGATCAACTGTGGAAAAGAACTGAGAGAGGGGTTTATTCAAATGAAACAACAGTATAATATTATATAAAGTCCAAATGTGTGTCTGCGCTCTAATTCTAACGTCACAAAGAATTGGTGCTTCTCCAAAAAATGGTAGATACATGCAAGAAAAGATCAGCATGCAATATATGCATGTGAATAGTTCTATTTTATTTCACTGTGCATTTCAGTCCCCCTTGGGACCTTCATCTCAGCTATGTATGGGTTAGTGCCTCGTCCTTGACAACTGGCAGAAAACCCTCCACTATTAAAGCCTTCCCACTCCCCTTCCCACAGGTGTCTTTTGGACCTCAGGCAGTAAGATGATTTTTTTAAACAGGATTCATCTCAGGGCCGTGGTTTTTTATGACTGAGGGCTACTGACTTGTGAAGATATTAAATCATGGGAGCACTTACCAGGCTCAGCACTTACCAGGCCATACCATCAAGTCTATAAGAAATGCGAAGCACTGAAGTAGAGCCGTAATAAAAGCAATCCTTTTATTCAGTCATTTTAAAAATACAAAAATGCATGTACATCCATGAACTCGTTTCATGGCCTCTTACCACTTCCCCAGAAGCATCCTGCTTCAAGGAATGTCATGTCCAGTTTGGGAGAAGGGAGTTTTTCTGGTAGGGCTTATTCCTTAAATTTCATGTAGTTTGCAATGTGCATTGGTAGCGTTTCATTTTGCTCTACCAGAATCTACAAGAGGGTTTCCCATTTGGGAATGTTCCTTAATCATATATCAGGGTAATGCAAGGAACATAATGCATTTAGCTTTTGTGCTTCTCAGTTCACTATGCCTGTTAATTAGGCATGTTTAGTATGGCCCAGGGCCTGGCTCCTAGAGGTTTCATTCAGTGAGTGTCTCACTTTTGCTTTAATCTGTGTAGAATTGTTGATAGTCAAGGTGTAGAAGTCAGAGGTGCCTTACTATAGAATAATCAAAGATTTATCATAGTATCTGATACCTGTAGGTATTTGCTGAGATTTCAGGTGTTTTCCTAAACTAGGCTTGAGTAATTCACAACAATCCTGGAGTGTTTGATTCTGCGATCTCTTACAGCTTTTAAGGTGTTAGTTCATACAATTCCTGTATACTAAAGGTATGTTATCATGGTGGAAATTTTTAATGGTTGCCTTTCAATTTTTACATTTGTATGTAAATTGGATGTAGGATTTAACCTCTGTTTTGCTGTAGTCTTAAATTAGTTGCATAAGCTGGGTTAGAATGAGAACAGAATCTGTGTGCTCTGGACTTATGACAATATTCTGTAAGTTGTCTCAACTATTAGGTTTTCAGGGATCGTTTTGATAATATTTACTTTTATTACTGTCACACACAATGGCCCAAACCCCACATAGGGATGACCACCAGGGGGCCACAGGGGCCACTGGACTGGTGTTTTAAGTATAGATTAGGAGGAAGGAGACTGGAAGGATGCCTGCACACAAAAACAGTTTATTAGGGCAACATAAAGAGAACAACAACTGTTGAATAGAACAGGCAGGATAATAAAAGTAAGCAACTTACTGGCTCAGAAGGAATGGTTGAAGAACAAGCAAAAATACAAGCAGAGTTCAAAGTAACCAGCAAGGAATAGGCTATGGAATCTTGATCAAAAACCAAAGTATAGGGACAGGGTCAGGGTACCCGGCAATCAGGAACAAAGGATAGAGTGACCAGCGGGTACAGAGACCTGGCAACTGGTAACTGGCAAGGTGAGGAGCCAGGCCAGTTTGTAAATAAAGGCTCTCTGCTGGGTGGTTACTAGGGATTGGCTGCAGCTGCCAATTAATACAGAGCAGCTGAGTATAATTAACAGTACTAGGAATAGCCACAGGAACCTCAGAACATGGTAAGCCTATACCTACAAACTGCCTGAAGAAGGAAGAGGTAAGGCAATAAGGTAAGGCTGCAATATGCTGGTACCTGGTTCAAACCCAGCAAAAGAATAGACAGAGGAAAGATATGTTACATGGAGATGGCCAGGGTAAAAGGGAACATTGCATCATACTTACCGTGACTTTGCTTTCCTGGCTATCTTCAATGTCAGCAAGTTTTGTCCCCACCCTGTTCTCTATCATAAAGGAACCTGGCAGCTTGGTACTTAGACACCTGTGTAAGAAACTGAGATAGCTTTAAAGTTTTTGATAGGGGAGGGTCTTCTGCCTGGGGTCAAGGGGGAGGCACTAACTCATATGTAGCTGATATGGAATATGGCCAGGAAAGGAAAATGACAGTACGTATAACACAATTTTCCCTTATACCTTTTATAGATTAAAGGTTAAAAACTAGTACAAGAAAATGCTCTCACATTATAATGCTATTAGGTTTACACATGCAGCTCTCTATAAAAAAATTCATATACATTTCATTTCTTTCACAGTGCATTTTTAAACCAATGCCCTTATACATGTAATTAAATATTAATTAGACTTCTAATATACGCAAGTGAGTGGCACATTAATAATGCATGGTATACCTAAAGGCTGTGCCTGGGAAGCCGATTGGCCACCTTGGGTTTGTATAATTATGAAGTTTCATTATTAAGAGTGTAGGCAGCTGAAAGATATGCTTAGCTTCTGGGACTTTGAAAGCGTAAGCCATCTCATTAGGGAGATGGGAATAAGGCAAAATATGAATATTTGTTAGCAATAGAAAAAAAAAGGAAATATTAGTCTTATTTCATCTTAACAGCATTTTGTTTGGTATCAAGAACAATCTTTCATTTTTTACTGGAAATCCACATGTAGCTTAATACGTTCTGCAAGATAGCTGGATCCTGAATATAAGAGAAAGTCCAGGGTTCTTGGTGGAACGTGTGTTGTGCATGCAATTAAATCTCAAGGTCAAACAATTTACAGACAATTACTTTTCTCACATCTCCAGAAATGCCTGCTTACGCGTCTTTAATTTTAAATGATACTGATATTCCAATTCTCCCCAAAGGTTAATGCTGACTAAATCCAGCTGTGACCTGACACGATGCGACAGCGCACTGCTTAATTATCCTCTAGATAGTCATTTACGTGAAACCATTAAGGAATAGACTGAGCAAAAGATTTAGGACCCTGAAAAAATTGTTAGCCTACCTTCTTTCTTCTTTCAAAAGGGGATGGTCTGAAAATAAAAATAAGATGCCTGCTAAATGTTAGTCATTTGCTTTGATGGCAGAAAATTGTTCATCCCACTGTGTTTTTCCAGGTTAAGTTGCTAACTAGCTCATTTTATCCGTTGCCTCCGGCTGGCGCTAAATGTCAGTGACAAATTCTGTGCTTCTAGAATGAATTAAGTTATACACAAAAGCAATGAATTGTACATGGTAAAAAGTTGGAAAAAAAGAATATTTTCTATTAAATACTCCTATTATCATCAGAGGCAGATAATGTTTTCAGATGAATCTGACAGAACGCTTCCAGCACAATCCATTCATCACTACACTGCAGTTTGAAAGTGTCTGTAAAAAATCCTATAATTATTACTAAATGGTTCCAGATAAATGCAATATTGCTAATAAGCATTGTCTTTGAAACTCTAGGTTACAGAGTTTATTTTGGTTTACTCTAAAGGTAAAATGAATCCATTTTTAAAAACATTCCCCTACGCATGAAAGACTACTGCATAGAAAATAAAAAAATAAATAAACTGAATTGTTTTTAACAGACAAGTCTTATTTATATACAAAAATATATTGGTGTATATAGCCGAACCAACAAAATATATTTATACATTTCTTAGATTGGTCTATAGCAAGACTGGATCCACAGTAGAGTGGGGCTTATATTATATAGTATACATGCACCCTTGGCTCATTATAAAGTTTTAAGAGAAGACAGAATGCTAATCTTGCAGTCATTAAATATAAAATGTCTGTATTATGTACCCTTAGTATCTAATATTCTCTAAGTCTTATGTCTTTTAATATTGTTATTACATTGAATGCAGACACCAATATTGATTGCTTGACTGGTTCATATAAATCTTTGTTAAATTTCTTTATTCAGTTGCCCCTTTATTACACCAAGATAAGGAAACTAGGTTCTCAGATAAATTGGGGAAAAATTGGGATAACGCACTGCTAAGACAAATGGGTAAATACTAACAACAGTTGCTGAAGTACTTACCTTCCTTCATAAAATTTTGAATCTTTTTCTGAGTTTGAATGGGTAACATGTTGCATGTTAATTAAACTCAATAGGATTGTTTTTCCTCCAATAAGGATTATTTATATCTTAGTTGGGATCAGTTATAAGGTACTGTTTTATTACTTCATGCTGGGCAAGGAGTTAGCAATTGGTACATTTGTGATTTCCTGCTGAAGTAACAAAATACAGTATATTCATTGAATCTGAATCTACAGTTTAGCATGAAGAGAAGATTTAACTCACTGAATAGTTTCATCGGGTCTTTATTTCCTTTTAATTATATTACATTTCTAAATGCTCATTCAAAATTTTTCCTCAGCTTTAAGTTACATTTCTAATCAATAATGCTATCAATAAAAAAAAACTTTGATTGTTTTCCTCATAGTTCAATTGTTCATGTCCATAAGTTCCACATCTTTTTACTCTTTCCAGCTCGTTGATATTATATAAGCCCACATGAGTGTTGGAAAATGTCTTTCTTAGTCCACTGGATCCATACCATAGACACTTATTCATCTTTTTAAACTGAAAAGGAAAAAAAATAATTGTAGCTGACCACAACTGCACACACAAAAACCTAAATACATAAAATGTGCTACCAGTTCTTTTTACCTATGTGGTGGAGGGCTGATAATAAATGTCAGTTTTAGCCACTCCCTTTTTAAACCACACCTATTTTAAACCACACCCATATTAACACAAACATTTTAAAGACCATATCCACATTACTGATGGTAGCACACCGAAAGTGTGTGTCTTTAGCTGTTGTTGTAGCTGTACTGGAGGCTTCAGTAGTTACAGAAAGCATCTGCTAAAGAGCCTTTGAACATCACACTTAAAAGACTTGTTACATTGAATGCAGTCACTCAAATGTGAATTTTAATATGTACAAATATTTTTGTAGTTATGAAGTACAAATGAACAAATGTTATTTTTCGTCCAATAACCCATATCAACACACTGGATATTTGCTTTCATTATTCTAAATGATTCAGGACAGGAAAAGCTAGTGGATAATTTGCTGTTGTAGATTATGAATCTATGGACATTTGACCATAAAGACCCTAAAGTGCTTTATACTCACACCTTCTCTTTTCTCAATGAAAATGTAGCAACATATATATATTAGGGATGCACCAAACCCACTTTTTTGGGTTCGGCCGAACCCACCCCGACGGATTCTAACGATTCTAACGGTTAAAAATAGCGAACATTTCCCCCCCTACCATTTAACCCTTCTGAATGCTAATTAGCATGTGCTGATGTATGCTAATTAGGATTTGGTTTCGGACGAACCAGAAGGCTGGATTCGGTGCATCCCTAATATATGTATATAAACACATTCATGAGAGTTCTGCTCTGGCCATCCTACAGGTTGTAGAACTTTTGAACATGAGGTATCACAAATCTCACTTCACAGAATCCATACATTTCTCACTAATATGTCTTTGAAATGTAGAGTTTCATTTTCAAATCATACTGACGTAAAATCCCTTCATCAAATTACATGAAGAGAATAGATCTGATCTATCAACCTTGGCTGATCAATAATTAATCTTTCTTAGATGGTTTATCTTCCACACTACGCATTTGTTTAAACAGAACACCTTGTTACAGAACAGTAAGCTCTACATTTAGTAGATATTAAGCTCTAGCATTCATTGGCATACACTTAATATTACAGAGTTGTCAAAATCATTATGTGCAAGCACTTCACTCTAAAAGATTAAAGTTATGTATTGGAAAGAGGGTGGTGGGGAGACGTCACTGATAGCTTTTGTATTCAATATGCTAAATGGATTACAGGCCATGCAGGAGCCAGCTTCTTGTTTGGTTCTTGGTTGAACCAAGTGATGGCAAATAAAGAGGGCAAAAATTTGGGCCAGAAATGTAAGATGCTGCCAAGATTAGATGCAGATGTATAAAAAATTTTAACTAGGGATTAATGATTTTTTTCACTAAATAATATGTTTTAATGAAGTGCATGTATCATACTGTATGGCTTTGTAAAATGCGCCTCTTGTTCAACATTGATTTGACAGATAAGAGAAGGCTAATTTTTCTGGTGAGTTCAGTGGCTACATACAACTATAATATACTACTAGTTTAGTATGTCCGTGCTTGTTTTTATGAGCAGTCAATAAATCTGCCCTTATGCCCCTATAAAAATGCATAATAAATTATTGGATTTCTTAATGAACTAGAAAATGGGTGCAGAAAATAGATAACTGGTATAGTTGGCAAAGTCCCATTTTGTTTAAAGAACAAGGGAAGGGTTTTAAATTAAAAAAAAAATTATCCTTTAATCTATTGATACCCTAATATGGGAACATCCATCAAATTTGGATCTTGATTTGAATATGTAAATTGTTTGGTTCGGCATTCTACCAAATCTTGTGGGCAATTTGGCTTACATTTGAATCCAGGCATTATAGATTTTGGGCATTTCTGCTAATAAGAGGCCATGGAGGTCCAATGACACAGTTGCAAAGACATTTGTATGTCAGAAATTAATGAAACGATACTGGCAATCAAACCTCTGCCCCCATCAAATTCATTTTGACAGAAGAAAAAGGTTTGACTTTTAAAATGCATAAATGGAGCAGTGATGCCTGATTCCTAGGGCAGAGAAAGTGGAGAGAGTCATAATGAGATGGAAATGCAGATTCAAATACCCATAAATTAGTTTTTATTAAAAAATGAAAATTGTAAAAACCTTCCATGGTCATTTCTTAATGAGCAGGGACAAATATTCCAGATTGTGTAGTTTATGTGCATTCATTCTTACACCGAAGTAAAGATTCATTGTTGTATTAGTTAAAGTTCAATAGTTTAAATAACAATTACAGGAAAACAGAACCTACTGTGCAAAGGTGAAATATAGTATGCATTCACTAATACACATTGGAAAAAAATCTGTTTCAGCTTACGAAATGTTTTATTCTAATTCAAGATAACACATAGGGGCACATTTACTTACTCACGAACGGGCCGAATGCGTCCGATTGCGTTTTTTCGTAATGATCGGTATTTGGCGATTTTTCGGAAAATTGTAGCGAAAAAGTTGCGACAAGATACGAGCGCATCGCAATGGCTACGAAAAACTTGCATTTTTTCGCGCAAATCGTATTGGTAACGAAAAAGTCGCGACAATTTCCGAAAAGTCGTAAAGGCGCCGAAAAAATCGCAAAAAATACGAAAAAGTCGCAAAATGTTCGTTTTCCAATCGGAATTTTTCCAATTCGGATTCGTGGGTTAGTAAATGTGCCCCATAGTGATGCAAAAAACTTATCATGAAGATAAGCATTCAGTGTCCCAAATTCTACCTTTAAGTTGAAGGTTGTGATCAAAGAGAGCACCAGGGATATGGTCACATGGTTGGGTAATAAAAACACTTACCAATGTTTAGCTATAAACTACAAAAACTTTCGTAGAGACTGTGCCTTAATCAAAAGTGACCTCTATACTTGGGTGTAAGTGGGTTATAAAAAAAGTATTTTCGAATAAGTAGGGAGGTAGATGTCCTATTTAGAAATACTAGAAATTGTAGATGACAAAAATTACAGGATAATTTCTAAGAAGAATACTGCAATACGTTATTCTTACCTGCCAGCTATATAGATCTATGCCAGCAACTTATATTTTTTGCATTCTATTAAAATGAATAGGAAACGTGTTGCTAGGGAATGTATGATGTTGATCTCTGACAGTTCAAGGATTAAAAAACTGTATGATAACAAAAGCTAGATCTTAAAGAGATTCTGCACCTAAATAATATAAACTGTGGGCACTTTTGTAATTTACATGACGTTTCTATTTTAAGTCCTTTCTGAGATGTTAGACATGGCAACCGTCAACCCTTTGGCTTATTCTGCATTGTTTAGCCAGGTACTGGGGGAAAGCCATTGTGGTAAAAGCCATGGGCAGCATTAGATGTGGAGATGAATCCCTTTATGAGTCATTTTTAAAATAGTCATAAATGTGTTTTCATTTTTCATTGACTGTAAGGTTATTGCTATTTATTTATTTTTTTTTATTATTTATGTCTCTGTTTAGCCACGCTCCTGGTCATATTTCATTCTGTTTTTGCAACTGCTGCCTGGTGGCTAGGGTACTTAAACCCTAGCAACCCTATAGCAGTTTAAATTTCAAATCTGAGAGCGGCAAAGCAAAAATCTATATTAGTGAATAAAGACTAAATATGAATAGTAATTGCAGACTACTCAGTCTAACATACTTTAAGGCAAATTTATCAAAATTCAAATTATTGATTAAGAAATGAAATAAAAAAAACATAGTCGCAAAAATGTGTAAAAAAAAAAAAAAAAAGAATACCTTGAATCATGAACTTATACATTAATAGCTTGATTACCTCCTCCCAAAAATTAAAAAAAAAAATACCTTACAATTAGAGAGCCACAAAAAAAAATACCTAGGACAGCTCCCATTGACTTCTTTGTGACCTTTTTATATGGTGTATTTTTACAATGACTTTTTATGCAGTTTTGATGCATAATTGAAAAAAAATATATGAATTACGGAAAAATTGGAGAACTTTAATAAATGTGGCACTAAATGTTTTTAAAATTTTAAAATGGAAAAAAATGAGATTCTAAAAACATTCAATTTTTTAAATTTCAGTAAAAAACTGAGATTAGAGTAAATAGACTTTCTGCAGTAGTTTTAGTTTTCATCAGTTATATTCCTTCTTTTGCAGATTTAAAAAAGACACCAGAAGTGTATTCCCTGTCCCTTTGTAGTCATATGACATTGTAACAGAGGTTTAAGGAGAAGGAAAGTTAAAACTGGGGGGTGCCTAACATTTGGCACCCCCCCAGTCATACCCTGGGATGATGCTCCTATTGGAAGAAGATTACACCAGCCCAGGGTACCTGCAGGCAAGCACCTTCCTTCTCCTTTCGCTACTATCCCGAGGCTCATGCATGCACAGTAGAGTCAAAGAGCTGACTTTTTAATAAAGCATGGCTTTTATCTCTACTGCACAGATTATTGATTAGGGGTTAGGGATTAAGTCTTTTTATTTTGCACACGTGGAACAATTGCACATTTGCACTTTTCGCACACTGCGAAGTTGAACTGCAGTTCTTGCACTTTATCATGCCAACTATTTGGCCATGGTTCTACATTGCACTACATACATTTCAATTATTACATTATTGTGCTTCATTTATTTTATTCTTTTTCATTTTATTCTTAACTTCTTATATTCTATATTATTCTAATTTGAGGTCAATAAGCATTTCACTGCATATCATAATGTGTATGACTGTGTATGTGACAAATAAAATTTGAATTATATGCAGCCAGTGCAAAGGAAGGAGACAGATTGCTTGCCTGCATATACCCCAGGCCGGAGCATTTTCTTGTCAACAGGAGCACCAGCCTGGGGTATCAGGTAAGCAATCACTGAGGGTGCCTAATGTTTTGCCACCCCCCAGTGATTCAAACTTTCCTTGTCCTTTAACTAAACAATCCTAAATGACTGGGATTTTTTTTAGGATCAGTGATACCATACCATTAACATAACCTATGTATTAGACTGCATACAATATTCCACTACTATAATTTGGTATATTCACTTTTTTTCATTCATTCTTACAAAATATTACTTTAAATATTAACCCCCTACCCTGTCAGCTACGCCATAGAATAAATGATGCATATATATATATATATATATATATATACAGTATATATATATTTACAATAGCTTGACATACATTTATTTTCTTTAAGGAAAAACAAAACATGGGACAAAGTGAGCTAAAATACAGCTTCATACTGATGTTTTATGGGAATAGAATAGAATATAAATGCATAGCACTATGAAGGAGAAATCATTTTTAATGTCCAGTTTTTGACTGAAGTTACTATAGAGTGTACAAATATAAGTGCAGTTTGTTCCTTTGTCAGCGCATTTGTAATTGTTCTTAGGTGCTCAGGCAGTGAATGGCGAAAACAAGGTGATTTAACACTTAGCAATATAATCAATAACCTATTCAGGAACGCTGCTATAGAGAGGTGCTGTTTTACAATGTAATGTGACATTCCAGCAGGACTCTCCTGAGACGGAATATTTAAACAGCAAATCTTTGCTTGGTCTTTTCTAACTCGATAATTATGGTGCTTTTTTTTTTAATTTCCTTTGAGATATATAAGGCCCTACAACTGCTCAAGCACTGATATGATTCTTAGCCTTTGCCAGCAGGGGTCAGTGCAGACTAAATGGTGTTCTATTAAACTGGTCCAGAAATAATTACTTAACAGATTTGAAAAAAGGTGTGTTCTTCTTTTTTTTTTTTTTTTTACAATTTTTAATTTGACACACTTAAGCAACTAGCAAAAATATTAAGAATTTAAGATCACTCTATGTACTCTATATAAATGTTTAAAAATATGTAAAGATTATTGTTTTTACAGGTTTCATTTCTTCATCTACTGATGCACCACACGTTTTACTGACCAATCTGGTGGATTGCACATAAGATTTTCAAGCAAGCCAAATCCTGAACTGACCATATACATGCATATGATATCCATAGTACATGGATGGCTGCTATGCATGAACAGACAGTGGTATAAAAAAACCATATCACAATTCTGTGTGGGACTTTAACATAAAAAAATTCTACCTTATCTGTGCATGTATGGATATCTTACTATACATGTCTTGTTTTTCATTTTTAATGTATTTTTATTAACTTAAAATTAATTCAGCATATTTGATATTGCCTTTGCTAATTATACAGAAATGAGAATTGATAATATCCATGTACAGTATTTGTTTTATATTTTAGAATTCTAGTTATCTAAGAAAATAAATACATATATATATATATTTAAATCACATTATTGTTATATTTAACCATCTTATTTATTTAACTGTGTTAAACTGTTTTATTTTTCCAGAATGGACAAATACAGCCAGTACCAATAATAACTGACAGATATTCTGGTGACTGTTGCCATATAAACTCATTGACCTTTTTGTGCAAAACTGACTTTTGTATATCTAAAACATCTTAGCTAGGATAGTTCCATTTAAAGTTGCTTTACAACATATATACATAATATAAATGCTCCGTGGGGTTCCAAGAAAATAAATTAAATAACATAATCCTCTGTGGAACTTTAACAGAGGAAAAAGATATATATATACCTTTATGCAAATAGAGAAGAATTTAAAGGGCCATAAAAATGCAACTTAATGCTTTATTTAAAGGGATAGTGACATGGTCCAGTTTCAAGAGAAATGTGTCACTATGGCTATATACAGTTTTTTTGCACTGTGTGTCAAGCACTGTCACAGCTTCAAACAGAGCAAAGTTGTGAATGACATTGTGTCAGGGCACTCCCTCTTCCACTTTTACAACCTTTACTTTCTCCACAGAGCCTTAAGGAATTTGTTCCCAGAATCCCTTTGACTTATTTGCATACGTATGAGGTGGTCTCCTTACCCCTTTTAACTTGTTTGTGAATCCCCACTCCTGGCTCTACCTAAGCTGATCAGAAAACCCTGCACTACACTGATGAGCCCCAAGAAGGGTGAAACCGGTCTGTAGTTGGGAATCTGATCAGCTATTATACTGGCTTTTGCTTTAAAAACCCAGTGAGTAAGCTTTTGCCTTTAGGACAAACCCATGCAAATAGGATTTTTCTAAGAGCCTTAAGGAATTTGTTCCCAGAATTCCTTTGACTTATTTGCATATGTGTGAGGTGGTCTCCTTAACCCATTTAACTTGTTTGTGAATCCACACAGTCCCTATTATCGCCAGAACTGGGGACTGGGCGGGAGATTCAAACAGCTGTCAAAACCTCCCCCCTCAGTTCATAGTTCAGATGTGGCCGGTTGGCAGCATATGGCCCTTAGATCTTTGCCGTCCTAGGCCCAACCCTGCCCACAAATGCAGGCCTGGAAAGTGAAATGTAAAACCATCATCTGTCACTATCCCTTTAATGTTATAAATGGTCAAAGAACTTTGCAGGTAGCAACATTATACAGATGTAGGATGTATTATCAGGAATGCTTGGGACCTGTAGTTTTCTGGATAGAAACAATCTTTCTGTAATTTGGATCACCATACTTTGGGGCCGATTCACAAAAGGTTGTTAACACTTAACGCATAGTTAACACTTAACGCACGTTAAAAAGTGATTGTTAATTAAGTAACGATTCATCAAAGTAATTTCGCATGCGTTACTAATCATATGGCATTATTAAAAAAACATTGCGTTCGTGAAGACAAGATGGAGTTTGCAGTCGGATTTTTGTTATATTGTGAAGAAAACAATCAAGTATGTGATTGCCCTAGAGTGATGCATGCTCAAGTTTTCAGGGAAATGGTAATTTTCAGAACGGTAGTTTTCAGAAAGTAACAGTTACGTGCGTAATAGCGTGCGCTAATATCGTGTGCTACTAAATAACGCATAAATATATTGCATGCTTTAAAATATTGCTTAAAAATATGTCATCACAAGATAATAACAACAATAAAATCGCTTATTAATTTAGACAAGTGTCCTTTTGGTGAATCAATCGTTAATTCTCAAAATATGGGATAATATTTTTAGCACATGCTAAAAATAACACTCGTTTTTTCGGCCTTTAGTGAATCGACCCCTTTGTCTGCTAAAAATATTTAAACATGGAATAAACCCAAAAGGATTGTTTTGCCACGAATATGGATTTGTGCAGCTAAGATACCATCAAGTACAAGGTACCATTTTATTATTACAGAGCAAATCTATGGGAGATGGCTTTCCAGTAATTCTGAATTTTCTGGATAACAGGTTTCAGATAAAGGATCCCATATCTGTACCTCAATATTTCATTTATTTGTGATTATATAGGGTGTTGCTAACCTTTCTTACAACAAACTTCATTTTCCCAGCACAGCTGCAAACTATTTTTTTTGGTAAGAACCCTATATTTTTCATTAGGAAGTTACATTTGGTATATTGTTTGAAAAGAAAAACCATTCTTTATTAGACACTGCATTTGATCTTTTACCGTCAGTTATTTTTACTGAAGGAATTACTGGTGCCCATAGCTATATATTAAAGCCAGTAAAGTACTGTTTTAAAAATGCTATGAAACCACATACACATATTTACAGTGTTTAAAAACATTGCCATTGCCAAGTGCAATACTTGTAGGTCTTTTGAGCATCTCATGAATATGTATTATCCAATGCTTCATTATAAACAATAGACTGAGGAGGTCATTGCTTGGACAAAACATGGTTGAACACAGAAGAGTTCATAACAAAAACATTGCAGTGCAATAGATCCCCATAAATCAAGCAAGTTCAGGAATGATAACTTTAATTGTAAAGGCAATGTTAAGGTTTAAGTGAGATAAGCCCCAAAATGATCATTTGTTTGTATGTGCTGTAGGCTGCAACATTACAACCCCTAGAACACCATATATCCAGTACTTGCACCTATCCCTCTGTCTCTTGTACTGAATAGACAGTCCAGTGCAAGGTGTAGAGTTATGTGCTTAGTGGCCCTTTAAGTTAAGTACAGGGCTTTGGATATTAAATCAGCATTCAAACTTTTGTATTTGGAAATCATCAAAAAAGTAATCAAGAATCAAGACAAAAGAATCTAGGACTCAAACTGTAATTGAGAGTTAAATGTTTTAGACTTAAAAAGAGTATTAAACATTTAATTTGCTTTTTTTATACAATACTATAATTACTACTATAATACTATAATTGGACACACACATGTCACATCTCAGAAAAGCAGCTTTTACTGTGCATCTTGTATATATTTACTGAATTTATATCTGTATACATAAATGCATATTCATATCTTGAGGACCGCATGGGTGTTGTGGTTTGCTTTTCAAGTGTTCTCTAAAGTTAGTTTCTAAAGATTTATAATAACATGCTAGTTCTCTGTGGAGATGAATATTGCTATATTATCATTTTTGTTCTTATATAGTGTTGCTAATTATATACACATTACAACATGTTGTGGGTTGTATGATTCACAGCACAGAAGTGTTAGCATTCTATGTTGGTGCCTGAGATGTAGATAGATAAAGAGAAGGTCAGCAAATGTTCAGAGCTAAAATCAGACCTGAGTACAGTCAAAGTAATATGCTTGTGTAACCCTATTTTGGCTACGGTTGTACTTTTAACACGCAATCACCTGCGTGTGGCGCTACAGGAGCCCTGAGCCCCCGCTTATTATGGGGGACAGGTGTAATATAAATGAATGGCGTGCCTCCACCCAGGGTAGGTATAGGTAGAACTATATGTCTCCTCCCTGGGAAAACTCTATGAGGTCCTCCTTGGACCCGGACTCCCAGCAACTCCCGGTACCTTGCCCCTCCCTTGGGGTAGCTGCTTACCAGGCAGTTGAGGATCCTCAGTATATGAACCACCAAGACACTGGTTAAAATGGTGAACCAGATGAACTTGTTTATTGATGCAGGCAGAACACTTCAGAGGATGTCACACAGACGGCTCAAGTCACACACTCTCTCTTTGGGCTACCCCCGGTACTCCCGCCGGATGCTTCCACCTAGGAACTCACCCCGGTCCACGCGTAGGGCCCCTTCACTGGGAACACTCCCAGGTGCTGACTTGGCTCCTCTTACTACACACTACAGGCCCTTAACTCCAGCCATGAGTGCTGGGGGGTCTTAACCCCTCTCTCTCCTGTCGGGGCTATCACTGCCCGTTCTCTCTAGCCTGCCTGTCACTCCTAGAGTGACCTGTTACAGTACCTCCTGTACTAGAACACAAGCCTGTTATACGCTTCTTTACAAGAAGCAGTCCCAGGACGAAGACCTGCTGAAACTGGGTGTCAGCCCTTTTTATACTTTTAGCACAGCGACATCTAGTGGTGGCTGTTAACTTGCAGGGAAACTCCCTTTTCACACATAAACACCCAGGACCACCTTTAGGTGTCCAAATCTCATAAGGCCATCCTCATGGTGCCTGTCTAAAAGGGGAACTAATCCTGGAGGGGCCCAATTCTTTGGGGTCCCTACATTCTCCCCCGGCTGAAACTCTGTCACCTCCTGGCTGACATCTCATACACACTCAAATACTTTACACAGTACTTTTACATCACGCTTCAACAGCCTCTCCTGAGGTCTGTCAAGGATACAATGGGTTACCTGGAAAAAATGTTAAACACAATAAACATTTCCCTTCAACCCCTTCAATCTTTGTGTAAGTCCCACACAAGAAAAATTTGAAAGGACACTTGTTGCCCTTAACCAAATTTAAAACTTATTGAACTGGAAAATCAAAGTCTCCACCTCTCCTTAAGGGAGTCCATGTCCCAAGGTAATCGGTACCCTGGGATACCTCCAACCAATGGGTTGGGCACTCTGGTCAGTCCACACTCCGACTGACGAACCCTCCTGGGTCTCCTTGCGGCCGGGCATCCTCCTCTGGCCAATACAGGATCTCCCTGCTCTCTGATGCAGCCGTCATCTTTGCTGGCAAAAGCTACCAGTAACTGTGCACACGCTTTCTCTCACGCTGACTCACTCTGCTCCAAAATGGCCACTGCGACGTCACTCCTTAAGTCACGCCCAGGCCTCTTGGCGCACTTTCTCACTGATCCAGTCGGTCGCTCCACGCAATTGGGCGGCACCAATACAAACGCTGGTTACACCCCTCTCTCACACGCTTCCTCGCGTGTGCCTTCTCGGTCCCTTTGGCGCCAACAGCCCTGCAACCCGATTGGCTAGGAGCCTTTCCTCACTCCTCTCATGCCAAAATCCCTCTTGGATGTGGATCAGGGTGGCCCAAACTTTAGCACGGATGGAAGGGAGGGTGTAGCACTCACACAAGGCCTCAGTTCCCTTAGGGCCCTTTCTGCTTAATGATTCCTGCTCTCATCTCAGCAGTGCCTCCAAATGTAACCCTATTTTGGCTACGGTTGTACTTTTAACACGCAATCACCTGCGTGTGGCGCTACAGGAGCCCTGAGCCCCCGCTTATTATGGGGGACAGGTGTAATATAAATGAATGGCGTGCCTCCACCCAGGGTAGGTATAGGTAGAACTATATGTCTCCTCCCTGGGAAAACTCTATGAGGTCCTCCTTGGACCCGGACTCCCAGCAACTCCCGGTACCTTGCCCCTCCCTTGGGGTAGCTGCTTACCAGGCAGTTGAGGATCCTCAGTATATGAACCACCAAGACACTGGTTAAAATGGTGAACCAGATGAACTTGTTTATTGATGCAGGCAGAACACTTCAGAGGATGTCACACAGACGGCTCAAGTCACACACTCTCTCTTTGGGCTACCCCCGGTACTCCCGCCGGATGCTTCCACCTAGGAACTCACCCCGGTCCACGCGTAGGGCCCCTTCACTGGGAACACTCCCAGGTGCTGACTTGGCTCCTCTTACTACACACTACAGGCCCTTAACTCCAGCCATGAGTGCTGGGGGGTCTTAACCCCTCTCTCTCCTGTCGGGGCTATCACTGCCCGTTCTCTCTAGCCTGCCTGTCACTCCTAGAGTGACCTGTTACAGTACCTCCTGTACTAGAACACAAGCCTGTTATACGCTTCTTTACAAGAAGCAGTCCCAGGACGAAGACCTGCTGAAACTGGGTGTCAGCCCTTTTTATACTTTTAGCACAGCGACATCTAGTGGTGGCTGTTAACTTGCAGGGAAACTCCCTTTTCACACATAAACACCCAGGACCACCTTTAGGTGTCCAAATCTCATAAGGCCATCCTCATGGTGCCTGTCTAAAAGGGGAACTAATCCTGGAGGGGCCCAATTCTTTGGGGTCCCTACACTTGTTTGCAAATAAAATACATACAGATCAGGGCATTTTACTTACTTCCCAGTTTATCCCACCTTGTTTTATATCAAGCACAAACTTCATGGCCACGAAAATCATTCACCAATTTCTATTACAGGTATAGGACCTATTATCTAGAATGCTCGGGACCAAGGGTATTCCGAATAAGGGGTCTTTCCATAATTTGGATCTCCATACCTTAAGTCTACTAAGAAATCAATAAAACATTAATTAAACCCAATAGGATTATTTTGCATCCAGTAAGGATTAATTATAACTTAGTTGAGATCAAATACATAGCACTGTTTTATTTTTACAGAGAAAAAGGAAATCAATTTTAAAAATCTGAATTATTTGATTAAAATGGGGTCTATGGGAGACAGGCTTTCTGTAATTCGGAGCTTTTTGGATATCGGGTTTCCAGATAAGGGATCCCATACCTGTATTGGTTTTAAGTTGATCATTATTGATGGGGTTTTTGTTTGCTTTGCAAGTTGTTGCTCCTTTAAAAGTATTGTAATGTAAAGTTTGAAAATGTTTTTATTGGTTATACTGGAAATTCTATCTTTATATATGGAACTTTCTGATGTCTGAATGCACTATATATTGCACACAGATTTATTAAGGATGCTGCTATTAGTGCAGCAACCGTAGTAAAGGTAACAGGTGCAAACACAGCCCGTGTCTTGCTACTAAATCTAATTTAAGTCATATAAATTACTTCAGGGGGAACATTATACTCAGGCCCAGATTTGTGGAGAGGCCACAAAGGCCCGGGCCTAGGGCCACAGAATGCCGCCCGCCGCAACAAAATTTTAAAATTTTGCCCCCATACGGAGCAATGGAAACCTTCCCCCCCTGCTCCGTATGGGAGTTGAACTGTTTGCGCACGTGCGCAGGGGGGCGCGAGGGTGTTCACGGGGAGGAGAGGGGGGTGGCCTAGGGGCGCACGGAACACAAATCCGGCGCTGATTATACTTTGTGTTTTATTGTTTCAGTCATATTTCCATAAATCAGTATCAGTGAATTTCTTTTAAGCCTTAACTGGGTTTATAGGGGTTGTTTACCTTAAAATTAACTGTTAGTAACAAGTAGAGAGTGATATTCTGAGACAATTTGTACTTATTCATTAATTTTTTATTTGTAGTTCTTCAGTTATTTAGCTTTTTGTTCAACAGCTCTCCAGTTTGGAATTCCAGCAGCTATCTGGTTATAAGGGCCAGTAACCCCCATTTAAAAAACTGGAAAGAGTAAAAAAAAGAAGGCAAATAATTCAAAAACTTTGAAAAATGAAGACTAACTGAAAAATTAGCCATTCTATAACATAATCGGTGAAGGTAACTGTGTTGTTTAAGGTTATAAATTCAGCTCCCAATCCCAGTGTACACCCCACAGGTGTAAACAATCCAATTGATTTGCTTGTAAAAGCCACTGAGAGAAAGTCACAACTGCAGAACTTTCTGCTGAATAAGTGCTTTTATTTTCACAACATGTTTCAATCACTGAGGCTCTTTATCAAGTGTTCACACACAATGGACAACAGCTTTTTATACACAACCACATGAAGTAATGTACATAATAAACGGGTGTGCTATTCATGTTAAAGTAAATGTTCATTTAAAGTGTCCAGTAAACGTCTTTGTTAAGGTCCTCCATAAAGTCTCTGTTCTTCCATTAAATGGCCTGTCACCTGAAAATAAAGATAACTTTTTCCACAAAAACATGTTGCTTTGAAAAAAAAAAGAACATTGACCATTAGTTGTATCTTTCAATTTCATTAAAGGGCAACTATTCATTTGGAAAGAAAAAAAAACTCTATTAATATACACATTAACATCACGTTTTAAATTACATCAGAGAAAACATTTTTATGCTCCAGCAATAATTCATTCCTTTTGGACTTAATGGGGCACATTTACTAACCCACGAACGGGCCGAATGCGTCCGATTGCGTTTTTTCGTAATGATCGGTAATTTTGCGATTTTTTCGGCGTCTTTACGATTTTTGCGTAAAAACGCAAGCTTTTCGGCGTCTTTACGATATTTGCGTAAAAACGCGAGTTTTTCGTAGCCCTTACGAAAGTTGCGCAAAGTCGCGATTTTTTCGTAGCGTTAAAACTTGCACGAAACGTCGCGCCTTTTAAGTTTTAACGCTACGAAAAAGGCGCGACTTTGCGTGCAAGTGTTAACGCTACGAAAAAATCGCGACTTTGCGCAACTTTCGTAATGGCTACGAAAAAGTCGCGTTTTTACGCAAAAATCGTAAAGACGCCGAAAAACTCGCGTTTTTACGCAAAAATCGTAAAGACGCCGAAAAAAACGCAAAAAGTACGAAAAAGTCGCAAAATGTTCGTTTCCATATGGAATTTTTCCAATTCGGATTCGAAATCGTGTCTTAGTAAATCAGCCCCAATGTGTCAATTTTTCTTATCCAAAAGTCTTCCCTTTGTAATAATTGTAATTTTAAATAGCCATTCTTGGTAAGGGATTCACCACTTCTAGGACCATTCACTTTAGCTGTAATTAGTTATGGTTAGTTTCCTTAAAATGTCTTTGACACTGTTTTTTCTATTGGAGATCTTTGCTCCTCAGTGTTTTTTAATGCAGTGTTTAATTGCCCTTGCTGTCCCCTTGAAGTAAATATATCAACATACACATCCCAAATGGGCGAATGTCCCAATTTTTGGGCCATTCTATAACATATTAAAAGCTAACTTAAAGGTGAACTACCCCTTAAAGAAGCCACATTTGTCATTGTTCCAGACGTGCACAGCTTATTTGTTTTGTGAATTCCCTATGCAGGCATAGTGGGATGGAAAAAGTGAATGCTTTGCCAATACTCAGAAAAGAAAGAGATTATAATACAATTTATGTTGTTTCAATAGATACAGTTAAATAAAGTTGTATGGTACATCATTTAAATTTACATAATATTTTTCAAAATTGGTCATTGGTAGCTGCTCTGAATCTGGTTCAGATTATTTTTTTTAGAATAGTAGAATCTTGCTTGCTTGTATAGATCTGAAAAAAAGTGAAAGAAAATTCTTCATGCAATTAAATATTAGAGATCATGAACGCCTGTAAATATAAAAACAAAAAATGAACAATATGTTAAAGGACCAATGCTAAGGTGCCTCATATTTTCTGCACAGGTTTTGGAATGAACTGTGACTATTGTTAAAAGGAATAATATGACAAGCTGAGTTAATCTCAAGCTGCAGGCATAGCTTCAGTTGTCTCAATAGTGCCCTTAGGTTTCCCGTTCAGATGATCAGAAGCCAAACAGGAAGAAAAAATGCTAAAGAAAGTTCCCATAATGCCTCACTCCTGCACCAAGAGCAAGACCAGTGTACATGCTCAGTTTGTAAGACTATGAGGAAGCTGATTGGCTCAGATCCACATTCCTAAGGGGAGGGAGTGAGTTCTTAGCATTCTTGAGGGAGGGGGGAGTAGGACAGGGGAGAGAGCTGTGTGTCTCTGGCACATGTATTACAGGCACAAGAAATCTTTTGACAGAGAAGTCAGTGCAGCGTTTCTGTAAGTGCTTATGGCTGTATTTACATAGACCTTTCTGATAAAGCTTACTTCGTTCTTACCTTTCTTTCTCCTTTACTAGCGTCACAATGCACTCTTTGCACTTCCATATAGTTTCACTTCCATATAGTTGCTCAGTCCTTCCTGCCTTCCATTCCGAATCGTGCACTGCTGTGCCTATTGACATGTGGAAACCCTGGAGCTGCCATCTTTTGACCAGTCGTTAGCTTCAGGGTTCCCTCTATGCGCAGTGCTCTTGTACCTAATGTCACTTGCATGCCGAACACTGAAAATGATGCCAGATGGACCTTCACACAATTGTGTAAAAAAAAAAAAAAAAATTCCATGGTCTAGATTTACTACAAAGTTTAACATTCTCATTTCTGAATTTCTCAGTATGCTCTGAATTTGACAAAGAAAAAAAATTACTTTTATACACCCACTTTAATAGGGTTTTCTACAGTCCCCGAGGACAGGCCCCATTTTTATCACTTTGGTCCCTAGGGATAATTGCAGCTGTACAAAGTCCCCCTCTGCAGCTGTTCACTCAAGATTGTTCTAGTTTTTTTTGGCTCACCCAGCCCACAATTCTTCTATAGCGGGCTGTTTTTGCATTGACAGCATTAACAACAATGTGACAGCAGGTGCAAAGTACTTATTTTCTGTTTTTAATTAAATGAAACTTTGTGGCCATGTCCTTGAGTGTGTGGGGCAAGGGGGAGTGGTCAAACATTTTTTTTTTATTTCAATATTTTTTATTTCAATTAAAAGTAATAAAAGACATACAGACTGCTTTCCAATGGTCAAACATTTTTAACCTATACATAAAAACTTGCTTCTATTAAGCTATGAAACTGAAAGTGATACAGGACTGTGCCGTAGTGGCGGAGTGGCATGAGTGCCATAAAATCTGAAACCATCAAAATAAAGTCATCAAACAAGACAGGTCAGGCAGGCAGATGGTCAGTTCAGGCAGCAAAATGTTAAAAATCTAAGGAACAGGTTGAGTTAAACACAGGAGTACAGGATCAGAAAAGGTTCACTGTAACGCAATGATCACTTCGCAAGGAGCCTAAGGCCATGGCATACTTTTAAATGCAATGTGCATGCACTGAGTTTTAGAATGTGCAGTGCCGTAAAAACTTTGATGGACGTGTTTCTGCGTTTGAGGTCAAAGACACTCCATGTTTCTGTGTTTGAGGTCAAAGACACTCCAGGACCCACGTAGGGTAAGTTGCTTACACACTTGGAGGACAGCATGCATTACAAGTGGCATCTTCTGGGAAATTTACAACAAAGTACACGAGGGCTAAGCCCAATTGCTTAGCAAATGACTGATACCTACTTATCATACGTATGGTATATATTCTTGAAACAAAATTGACACTTACATTTTTGGCTCATTATATGTTGTATTTATAAAAAACAATTAGGAACAATTATTTATTTTAATAGAGTTAAATAAATTGTGAATGCCAAATTGGAGCCAAAAGGTTCACAAGTTGGAAAACAGACTTGGCACTTAATAAATTATTTGCTGACAGTTTTGACCTTTCTAGTTTGAGTGACTTTATGGTAAATGCCCCATGGGTTATTGCATTCAGTCCATGTGCCTTGTAAAGTACAACAATAAAGCCAAATATATTTTCTCTGGCAAATCAAAGTAAAATTGATATAGAGAAAATGTAATCAGCAAACTAAATATGCCACCAACAAGGATTAATTATACTGTACTTTAGTTGGGACCAAATAAAAGGTACTGTTTTATTACTACAGGGAAAAGGGAAATCAATTTTAAAAATCTGAATTATTTGACTAAAATGGAGTCTATGGGAAAAAGGCTTTCTGTAATTTGGAGCTTTCTGGATAACGGGTTTCCATATAACGGATCCCATACCTGTATAAATGCAGTTGTTGCTGCACAGTGCTTTTTGTGTTTAAAGGAGACTGCAAGTCGCCCACAATATTGGTATGTTGGCTGTCAGACTCAACAGATAGATACAGTATGAAGGGCCCTACAAGTGCATAGTTTCTTTCATTCAGGGCATCTTCCTAAATGATCAGAAGTGATGCAGATCCTCTTCACTGCATTTTGGAAATCCATCACCAGGATCGCAGGATTATATATCTGACTGGCCATGCATTCTTACTATGTTTGAAATTGACCATGGCCAACTTTAGGTATCTAAAGGGCAATAATCACTTCTATAATTGTTACACATATGTATTTTCCCCTATTATCATTACCATGAGACATCATTTTTTTTTGTAAAGTTTGCTAAAATCTAACAACAGAATAAATTCTTAGCCTTGTCAAAATTGATACTAATTTCTATTATCACAGAGAGAGTGGTGTTATGTGAAGTAATGGCAAAAAGTTTTATGTTGAGTGAGATAGGATGGAAGATATTTACAATTCATACAAAATATATGTTTTAAATAGTTTTAATATGTTTTATATTAATATGTTTATTAATATGTTTTAAATTACTTATCAGTAGTATTTTTAAATAAATACCAGCTATCATTCACAGAGGTGAGTAATGATTTGCTTTGTTTATTAGTACAGGTATGGGACCCATTATCCAGAATGCTCGGGACCAAGGGTATTCCGGATAAGGGGTCTTTCCGTAATTTGGAACTCCATACCTTAAGTCTACTAAAAAATCAATAAAACATTAATTAAACCAAATAGGATTGTTTTGCATCCAATAAGGATTAATTATATCTTAGTTGGGATCAATTACAAGGTTCTGTTTTATTTCTACATAGAAAAAGGAAATCAGTTTTAAAATTTTGAATTATTTGATTAAAATTGAGTCTATGGGAGACGGGCATTCCGTAATTCGGAGCTTTCTGGATAACGGGTTTCCGGATAAGGGGTCCGATACCTGTACACATGTATATTAACTTTGTTGTAAACTTGATAGACATCCTTTGGAAAAATCAGTATGTTGGACAAATTAATTTCCACTAATATTTAATAATCAAAGCAACAGGACCCATTATAAATCACACATACTTACATACCCCTTTATTTCTAAATACAAGCCATACCTTTGAACATCTCCAATACATGTATTTACAGGATTATGTTTTAGGTGAGATGGCATGTAGTTCAGATTAGTTTTTACAGTGATCTCTGTTACTTTTTTACCTGAAGTGGGTTTGTAACTAATGAAAATGAAAGAGCCTAATCGAAATTACTTACTCACAAAAAGAAAAGTCATTTTAATGGCAAAACCGAGGAAGCAAATTAAATAATTAGTATATGTCTTAATCACCATCTTTTACTCTAAACTGTTACCACTTTCAAATATATTAGTCTCTTTTGCCATTTTTGGAACAGCAGTGCAGAATACTGATCAATTACTGTGTTTCCATCTGCAGCTGTTCCAACAACAGCATTATTACAAAATAAAAATCCTGAATGTGTTTTTGTCTGTTCTTCTTACTATCTCTGGAGAGTCATCAACTTGAATCCCCTTGTGTACCACTTTTCACTGATATTCTAAGCTGACAGAAACACACTGTCCCCTGGGAATTTCCAACACACAAAAAGAGAGAAAGATGTGTACTGTCCCTGCATAGAAGGCATGTTCCGCCTTACCCCCTGGCAATTTATGCTGCTGCACAGCTTTGTACAAATAAAACTCAAGAATTTACACCTCTGTCTGCAAGAAGAATTACTAGAGCTTTGGATCTCATCCTAAACAATACATAACAACAGAACACAGCGATTTGATACTGAAGGCATTTCTTTTCTGAATTGGTGTCTTTTATTCATGACTGTTAAAAAAAAAATCCCATATAGTCTATATAAATAAGCACAGTCAGATATATATTTATATACAGTATATATATTTATACACACACACTCACACAAGTATGTGTATGTATAAAAGTTAGAGTTATTAGAAAGCTGTACAGATTGAACAAAATCACATTGCAGATTACTTAATCGGTGTAAATTTAGTTTCCATCATTACTGGTAGTTGCTTCACTGAAGTTGAAAATAGTTATAATCATTCATTAATCCAAAGTACCACTTTCCAGGGCCAGAGGATGTGTGTCCTTGCCTGTGACATGAAATATTGCGGTGGACATTTTACCCCAGAAAACATAAAACGTAAAACAGAAATAAAAGCCCACACTCAAAACAGCCACAATGTTTGTCTTTGCAGGATTAAGCCATATATGAAATTGTGTGTACATCAAATACATTTTTTCTTTTTAGATCTAGATAACATTATATTAGTATATACTGTACTTGTTTCTACCACAGAGGAAAGCTTGAAGCAATTTTGTCATGATTTTTATGGTGTACTTTTTATTTCTAAATTACACTGTTTACATAGCAAATAATTCACTCTACCATTTAAAAATGTATTCTTAAACCAAAAATAATGTGAGCCCCGGAGCATCAAGGTTGGAGGAGGGGCTGCATGACCCAGCTCAGCATCACTAGTGTGGGGATAGGCCAGTTAAGCTATAAGGGGAGGGAGAAAAAGGTGGGAGGAGAGGGTATATAGGAGAGACAGTGAGGACTGGCTATCCACCATTTTGGGAGATAACAGCTGAGGAAAGATCCCCACCCACCCTCCCTTAGCTGGGGGTTGGTTCCATTGGGTACTTCACTGTTTCTAGACATCACACATGTGGCCTTGGATGGTCAGGGGTACACGGGTTAAGTTAGCTAGTTGAAGCGTCAAGGGGAATAGCAGGAAAAATGACGCGGATGAGTGGCGTCATGGTAGTTGTCACAGCTTTGGCGGGTCCTTGTCAGTCTGCCGGGGAGGGAAGCTTGTTCTGGTATGCCAGATCAGGTAGCGTGGATGGTTTAACCCCTAAGGTGGGTGACCATTGGTGGATGGAATAAGAAAGGTGCGCTAAAAAGCTCTGGGTGGGTACTGAACATGGTTGTGGACGGGCAGACTGGCAAGGGGCTCTTGCACTCTTGCACTGTTTGTATTTATACATAAAGCTGTGGCCATTATCATTTCCAACAATGATATCGTCACGCAGTTTTTATTAATGAGTAAGGTGAGCAAGTGTAGGTGGATGCGTGGGTCATGTTTTTTTAGTAGCTGATCAGTTTCTGAGAGGGGAAAGGGTAGGAAGGGGGTGATATTAATCCAACTTGCATCGCAGCAGGAAAGAATGACTAAAGTTTATCAGAGGACATCAAGTCACATGGCAGTGGGCACCTGAGAAATTTAGGAAATTGCTGGCTTTACTTCAATTTCAAAATTAAATATAAAAAAAATCTGTTTTCTCTTTAAAAAAAATGGATTTCAGTGCAGAGAAGCTCTATTAAATTCCGTAACAATATTTCTTTAAGAAAGCTGTTAAATTCTTCTTCCTTCCTTTAACTATCTTTATGTTCTTTCTTTTCCATGTGAACTATACTATGTCCTTCCTTTCTCTTTGTACTTTCTTCTCCTGCTGTACTCTTTTGTTCCCCTTGCACATATTCTTCTTTCTGTATCATGTTAGACCTTCAACATGCATGGGATCATAATGAGAGTAATATTTATTAACAAGGCTACCATTCTCATTTAAATACGTGAAAAGGCATTTTATTGCTTATGGCATGTGGACAACATTCCTCCCCTGTAAATGCACATGCCCATTGTCCTCTGTGTACAGCCTGATGTATAGGATTGTTATGCCATCAGGGTCAGACCGGGCCACCTGGATACCGATATCTGGAAACAAATGTTAGGATTTGGTCCTGCATGGAATCCTGTATTTGATGCATTTCTTTTTGTATTTTTCCAAAGCCTTCATATTTGTAAAACATGAGTGTGCATGGTGATTTTATTTTGAATTCTTACTATATTACAGTCTGGCAAACTGTAGGTTACTGTTTTTTTATAACGTCCAGAACCGGTTGCACTGAATAAGCTTTATAATAAAGTGAACCTCTGCTGCAGTTTTCTTTGCATTTGCAAATAACGTAAAAAAAATAGCTAATTGTGAATGAATGTGTAATAGAATGTTAGTTAGAAATATATTTTCTTTTATTAGGCCCATCCCCTTTAACTGCAGACTGACATAGATCAGGTATTTTTGGCAAGCTGAACTTTCCTTAAAAAGATTAAATAAATACATATATAATATATGTAAGTATAAGACTGATAGATTAGGCACCTGTATCAAGACATTGAAGGGGGCACAGCAATTATTAAAGGGCATCTGTCACTCCCATCACTAGAAATTGTTAGTTTATCGGGAGCTGTTTAGTACAATCCATTGTGTGCCCCACACTTGGACTTCTAGAGAGCAGTCTTGGGACCTTGAGAATTTAGCCTGAGACCTGCCTTTCTGCCTTTACTTGAAATGCTGCAGTCCCATGGCAAACCTCCAAGCCTGCTCCATTGAAGCAGATCTATGTGTTTTTAATGTTATATTCCCTTTAAAGTGCTACAGAATTTGTGTTGTGAACGAAAGACTATCCACACTAGGTTTATAAGGTTTCAGAAAGCACTTTCAAGAAAATATGAATAATCTACAAAAAAAAAAATTAAAAAAAAAAATATATATATATGGTCAACAACAAGAACACGTCTTATTCCTAGGGAACTAGAAACTTAGGGAACTTGCTCTGTTTCAGCATTTGTCAATTAAAATACATAGTGGAAACATAATTTCTGATATACACAATTCTTTAGCAAATTTTGCTATAATTGTGAAACTTTCTTGTCAAATATATCAATATAGATATATATAAAGTATGCTATTTGTATATCCCACAGTGCTTGGGTGCCTCAGGCAGCCTGTAGAAGTTTCTAACCTATTCATATTCAGTGCAAAACACTCTGGGTATTTGCAACACCCTGCTCACAGTTCATAGAATTTTGAATGTCTCTCTAGATTAACCTACCTAACTTAAGTCAAGTGCTTTAACCTTGAATGTTCTGCCTCTGTATTTGGTCAATCTGCAAAGAACTTTGTAACATTGAAGCACACATCTTAGTTTCTATTGTCTGCTTGATCTTGATCTGCATGACAAAGGTTATTAAATGGGTTGTATACTCTTTCACATGAAAAATAAAAGCATTATAGAGCTCTTTTAAAAACTTAAAAAAGATGATAACTAGATTTTACTAGGATTGATTTGTGTATAGTAGGGACAAAAATAAGTTGTTATTGATTTGACAGTATGAATACAGGTATAGCATGTTAACTGAGTGACCTGGAGTTTTCCCAATCTTAATTGGGATCACCAATTTTGATCTTAATTTGGATCACCATATCTGCTAAAAAAACATTTATACATTAAATACATTTTTTTGCCACCAACTGGAACAATTCTCTGCCCCTGCGCACTCTGAGGCAGGCCTTCTGGTTCTGCTCCCCTCCACCAATAGCAGCTTCAGCGTGGGTTAAGCAGGGTTTGCATTGCTGGTGCAGAAAGTGCAATTGTGCTCTCTGTGCTAGAAAAGACAAAATTCTAATTGACACATTGCAATTTTAGCTCTTAAATTTACCAGGAGCAGCTTTCTCAACTCACATTCATGCAGCTTAGTTTCTATCAATTAGAAGGTACTGTTTTATTATTACAGGGAAAAGGAAATCATTTTCAAAAATAAGAATTATTTGATTAAAATGGACTCTCCGGGAGATGGCGTTCCCGTAATTCTAAGCTTTCTGGCAATGGGTTCCCAGATAAGGTATCCCGTACCTGTAGCATTATTTTTTATATTGCCAAAATACGTTTAATGAAATAGGGAAGTGAAAGCGAGCGATTAATGTATGTTAAATCTTGCTTTCCCAGAATGAGCCTCACTTTTTTCTCTTACTGCAGCAGAGAGTGGAGAGGCTTTATACTCTCTTGTGTCTGTTACATCAAACACATCCCTATACCACCCTTCTTCTTATTCCCTTCCATACCCTCTTTTTGCACATGTACTGTAGCTGTTATTTACAAATCTTGTTCTGCTGCAACCTCTACATTGTTCTTTAAAGTTTTAATCATGGCTTTTCTTTTTTCACTGACTGACAAGCCTTCAGTCATCTTGATCAGGTGATTTCAAATGCCACCCCTCTCAAGCGTGGCCTCCTTGCTTTCTCTATTTAACCCCCTCTGTTGATCTACAGCAAACACCACTTTGTTTCTGCACAAAAAACCTTACCCTTTCTAAATTTAGCAGTAAACCTTACATTCTCTTTTGATCATCACCTTATCTCCTTTTCTGTCTCACAGTCCTTCATCTAATCTTCCGCAAACAGTTCTAGTTTAGAATACTCACATTATTGATCCATCTTGAACCATAAAGGTGGCCATGCACAAGCAGATTTCAGCTGCCGGTTCGGATCTTTCAGACCAATTTGGCAGTTTATCTGTATCTTGTATGGGCACTGCAGATGGGCCTACCCGACTGGTATCTAGCCTAAAATTAGCCAGATCTCGATCGTGCAGGTTTGATTTTCCTGTCGGATTGGGGACCGCATTGGCTTGTTGAGTTCCTCAGCCCAAATAAGGGGTGTTTCTACGATCAAATTAAAATGGGGGTTTTTAATTCGATTGTAGAAAGTAAGCATAGAACTTCTTATATAGGGTGCCTATGCCACCTGTACTTCATTCTGATACAATTTGATGCAAACTGAACAAGTGAATGCTATTGACAGCTGCATATGAGGGAAGCCTCGTACCTGATTTTCTTATTTATACCTTGTAATGCATTACAAGTAATGCAAAAAATAATGTATCATATATAATAGTGATATATGATATTTAATAATTTATATTTAATGTAATAATTTGCTGTTAATATGGTAGATAACTAACCCCCATATGTAATAAAAGGCCCAAAGTTTGCCCAGGAGCAGTAACCCATAGCAACCAATAAGATGTTTGCTTTTAAACTGGCGACCTGCTGATTGGTTGTTATGGGTTACTGCTCTTGGACAAACTTTGTGTCTTTTATTACATAACCCTATAAATAATATCTACATTTTTCGTTAGCTTGTATTTCTCTTGAACCTCTCTACACCTCATGTATTAGTTGGATTTCTAGTATCCAACCAACCAGAAACCACATTGTTTGTGACTAAGATTTTTTGAGCCCATTCTGCTAATATGAATGACCACATCATCTACATAATAGTTTCAATTCTAAGCTCAATACTTGCACACATGTGCTGCATACATTCTGAAACAATGAAGTTCATAATTTAAATTCACAATGATAATTATAGTCAAATGAGGATTAACACTTTTTAATTTTGTCATAATTATTAAACTCAGCCCTACCAAAACAGTGACACACAAGTAATTATTAGGATTAGCTTTATTTCTTTAAAACACTAATGTAGTCAAGTGATTGTTCTACTATCGGTCAAGGACAAGGGTATATTCTGCTGCTAACAAGGATGCTTGTTATATCTGTGACATAAGATAGGCAAGGACTGCTTTGCAGAGCACGGGTACAGGAAAAGAATACTAATTGTGCCAGTAGGAAGCTAGGGGACTTATTTCCCAACTAAGTGAAGCAGTTCACACTGACAAATTGTATTTTTTTTCTACAAACTTTCCAGTTTAGGGACCCAGAAAAATGTATTTTGTAGATGGTTTCTTTTAATGAGGCATCGAGTGGTTTAAAAGCCATCTACATACACTACAGTGATACTTCTCTAGAAAGCTCAAATTCTAAAGCAATTATCTATACAATGAACATAGTGATATCCATTGCCTCTGGATGACAGGAAAAATTTCATTTCTTTCATTTGTTTAATGCAGGCTGAGGTGCCTTCTGGCTATGATGCTAGCTCCATCTTTGCAAACGTTAAAATTGCATATGAAACAGGAATAAAAGCTTTTTTAGATTGCTACCAGAACTAGCAGTGGGATGGTGATTGTTTATTCAACAATGACCCCTATGGTGGAATAAGGTGAACATGGTTTTTTTTTTTCAATTAATTAATTAGTATAGAAAAAAGTGGGAACAATTTATCCCTTTTTAGTTTTTTTTTCTTTTTTGACATTTAAAAAGGTTTTACCTTCCTTAAATTAGATTTTTCCCTTTTTATCTGCTGCTAGCATGTAGTTCACTCAACTGTTATCAATTTTGCCTATAATTACTCCCTAGTTATTTTAAAATGTTCCCTTGGACATAAGTATCCACTTGCTTGCTTTTTTCTCGTTCTCTTAAAACTGAGCCTATTGATGACGTACTGTAGCACATACATTTCTGGGTTCTAGGTTTTGCTTTACGTAAAGTGCTCTTAAAGGGGTGGTTCACCTTTAATTTAACTTTTCGTATGTTATATAATGGCCAGTTCTAAGCAACTTTTCAGTTGGTCTTAATTATTTACTTTTTATGGTTTTTTATTATTTGCCTTCTTCTGCTGACTCTGCTGCTTTCAAATGGGGGTCCTACAAATTTATTGTTATTGTTACTTTTAAAAACTTATTTTTCTGTTAAAGTCCTCTCCTGTTAATATACCAATCTCTTATTTAAACCACTCCCTGGTTTCTAAGGTAATTTAAATCCTAGCAACTAGATAACTACTGAAATTCCAAACTAGAGAGCTAACCAAAAAACTACAAGTAATAAAAAATGAAGACCATTAGCAAATTGTCTCAGAATATTACTTTCTACATCATACTAAAATGTAATTCAAAAGGTGAACAACCCCTTTAAAGGAGAACTAAAGCTTAACTAAAGAAGTTTGGCTTATTTACCCACCCATGGCCACTCCAGCTCTTTAACAATGAAGATCTGTGCCTCCAAAGATGCCCCAGTAACTCCCCATGCTCTTTTCTGCTGATTCACTGCACATGCTCTGTGCTGCTGTCGGTTACCTGAGCAATGAAGATCTATGCCTCCACAGTAGCTCCCCATGCTCTTCTCTGCTGATTCACTGCACATGCTCTGTGCTGCTGTCAGTTACCTGAGCTTATATAGAATATAAATGTCACAATATAAGGCTATTAGTAATTAACACAAATGATTACTGGCAGTTCTGAAAATAGTACTATTAGCATCAGAACTTAATAATCAGCCCTTTAGTATCAGCTTATATTACAGGCCAACCTAATTTTCTGCTTGATAATTTGCAACAACCCCTATGCTTAGCTTCTCAACTGCTGCTCAGAGTATACTGAGAATGCGGGTGTCACAGACACTTTCCAAGATGGGGAGCTCCTGTGCCAAGTTTGTACACCTGGATCATTGCTGCTATTGAGATGCTGAAACTACAGTATATAAAATATGACATTTTAGCATTATTCATTTTTAGGGTTTAGATTTCCTTTAACCTGCTGAAATCACCAGCAGTGAAAGAATAAAGTTGCTCTATATTATTTTCCATAAAGAATCTTGCCATAATGATGCAACTTTCTTTTAATCATTAAATTTTCTGTCTTCTTACATTACCAAAAATATTAACCATAGTGGTTACTGCAAGGCATTCTAACAGATTTTTCCTGCAGCAGTAAAAATATATTTTTCTATTTTTGCCAATTATACTAAATTGTGCAAAACTGTATATGTTTGATGCAGGATGCCATTTTGAACTACTTATACACTAGATGGTAGTGTGTTGGGGGGTATCCTTAATTGAAAAGGATTTGGGGGTTTTTGTGGATAACAAACTGTGTAACTCTAGGCAGTGTCACTCAGTGGCTACCACAGCAAAGTGTTGTCTTGCATATACAGTGGCAATAACTCAAAGTATAAAAACACAATTTTGCCCCTTCATAGATCCTTTTTACGGCCTCATTTTGAGTATGCAGTGCAGTTTGGGGTTCAGTCCTTAAAAAGGAGATTAATAAGCTGGATAGAGTGTAAAGACATGCAACTAAACTGGTAATAAACTATGGGGAAAGACTATGGCGGCTAAAGGTTGTTTTCTCTGGAGAACAGGTGCTTGCAAGGGGACATAATTACTCTTTACAAGTACATTAGAGGACATTATAGATAGATAGTGGGAATCTTTTTTCCTATAAAAAATGGCAAAATTTTAGGATTGCAGGTTCCATTAATGCATTTAAGTGTGGCTTGGACAACTATTTGAACAAGATTATCCATATCTATTGTGGTCTCAAGATCTACAGTTTATAAAGTTTTCAGTATATGTATAGTTAACATATGAGTGCATATATTGGGCTATATATATATGTTTATATATATGCACTGGGGTGCATTTGGAAGGGTTGCACTTGATGGGGTTTTGTTTTTTTAACACAAATTAATTATGTCTCTTTGTATCAGTGTCACTTTATATGTATCCAGGCATATGTTATAAATATAATGCTGACATTATATTCAAACTTTTAGAAGTTAATGTAAGAATCTGTCTCAGGTCTGCTACTGGTCTAGAAAATGCCATAGAAAATATATGAAATTCTATTTGAAGCTTATGTTATGTAAAATTGTTTATATCCCCTTTTCTGGATTCTCTCCTTTAATTCAGAAGACTTTTTTAGTTAGTCAGCTTCCCAAGAACAGTTTCTTCAGGAACTGACCCCTATGGATGTTCATCATGCCCCTTCCTATCTGTGGGTTTATGGTCCAATTTGCTTTCAATGGTTTTGCCCTATGGAAAAAGAGCTAAATCCAAATAATGAATTTATTTGTTTCTTATCTTAGCTGCAAAGGTCAAATTCCAATAATTTATATTACAATACCCCATAAAAGATGCAAACTTATAACTCCATATAAATAATAGATCATCAATGTACCTAGTATAAAAACAAAATGTTCCCTAAACTTTATTGGTCCCCATACAGATATGTGTCATCCCAGAGAGCCATATATAAATTGGCATATAATGAGGCAAATTTAATATACATGCTGTGCCCCTTTTCTGTATTAAATATTTATTATCAAGCTTAAAAAATTATAGCTGAGAATGAACTCGATACTTTTCACTATAAATGTTTGTAAAGGACTGGAAAGATCACTGAAAGGCCAATTTATGCCCGACTGCTTCCATCCTAAATAGGGAATGCAGTTATGCAGGGAAGAAATGTCACAAATTAGCTCTGAATCCTTCCAGGATATATTTCAAAGTTTATTTAATAACTATGTGGTGTCAGATAAGTATGATTTTTGTTTAACCACAATGTCCTGTAAATAAAAATCAGTTATTATAACAGTTATTATAGCCCCATTTCCAACAATGTATAACATAACTTTAGTGTAAGGGCACTCACCGGCTCCGCCGCCGCCGCCGCCGAGTCCCTTCAGCGCATAGCGTTCGGCGAATGGAACGCATGCGCCATTTGCTTTCCTGCGCGCGCGTGCGCATGCGCGACGCTTGTACTTGACGCACGCGTGCGCGATGACGTCATGACGCTCGCTACGTCGGCGGGAGATTTAAAAACCCATTCAAAACAACACACTTTGCTCGGTTATCGCTTTTTGCATGCCTAGCAATTCCTTCTGACTTGAAACTTTGTGATTTTGACCCTCTGCCTGACTCTCCGCTTCTGAACCCTGCTGCCTGCCTTGACCCGGACCTGTTTTGACTACGCCTTCGCTTACTCCTACGGTACTTCGCTATTTGGCCTTCCAGCCTCTCTCCACTGCTGCGCTTCCTGTCTCACTCTCAGGTTAAGCCTCCAGCCTAGTGTGAGGTGCTTGTGGGTGGCAATCCCGTCGGACTCGCTTGGCTTGACAGTATAACCGAGCCATGGATCGTGAGGAAGATACTTCTCCTCTCGCCACGTTGACCCAGCAGATTGCCGCCCTTGCTCACGCTGTGAGAGAGCTCCAAGCGGACTACAATCAAGTCCAAGAGCAACTACAGGCCATTCAGCTCCCGGCTCCGCCTCCTGCTCCCGTGGCAATGCCTCCTCCTCCGCTAGGTGCCACAGCCCCAGAACCCAAGATACCGTTACCGGACAAGTTCTCTGGAGAACGCAGTGCTTTCAGAACTTTTGTTAATGCCTGCAAACTTCTGTTTATGCTCCAGCCACAGACTTATTCCACTGAACAGGTGAAAGTTGGTGTGGTTATGTCTCTACTACGGGGGCAGCCGCAATCCTGGGCTTTTCGGTTAATGGAGCAACAGAGCACCGCCCTGCATACTGCGGATGCTTTTTTCCAAGCAATGGCCGTCCTGTATGATGATCCCCATCGAGTCGGTACAGCGGAAGCGGCCCTGAGGAACCTCCGTCAAGGAACCCGTCCTGTGGAGGATTACACCATTGACTTCCGTAAATTTTCAGCTGACACAGATTGGAATCAAGCGGCACTTAAACATCAGTTCCGTCTTGGCCTTTCTTCCCTTCTAAAAGACGAATTGGCTAGGATTGGAATCCCGGACTCTCTGGAAGGCCTGATACAATTATCGATTCAAATCGACCAACGCCTTAGAGAAAGGAGGTCGGAAAAGGCCAGTCAATTCCAGTCATCCTGGGTGTTACCAAGGGCCTCGCCGCCAATTCGAGTTGACTCCGGACCCTCTACATCCTCAGAGCCCGAACCTATGCAAATTGGTGCCCTTCGGCCTTCTCTATCCCCTGAGGAACGCATTCGACGGAGGAGATTGAACCTCTACCTTTATTGCGGCCTGTCGGGTCATCTTCTCAATGGCTGCCCTACTCGCCCATCTCCTCCTCGTAAGGGTCCTTTGCTACATACATCTGAGCCTCGGCCTTATTTCGCTCCCTTGCTCACTTTCTCTCTCTCTCTACAGTGGGAAGACAAGATCCTGGAGCTCCCGGCCATCCTGGATTCCGGAGCTAGTGGCTGTTTTCTGGACTCTAAAATTGCAGACTATCATAAGATCCCCCTATTGCCCAAGCCACTCCCTCTCCTCATCCGAGTAGCAGATGGTTCTCCAATCAGTTCCGGTCCTATCTTGAAAGAGTCCATTCCCTTACGTGTCATTATAAATAAAATTCACTCTGAAGAATTAAGTTTTGATGTGGTAACTTCCCCGTTCTCACCTATTATTGTTGGGTTGCCATGGTTACGCAAACACAACCCAGTAGTGGACTGGGATAAAGGCAGGATTACCTTTTCTTCTAGCTTCTGCCGCACTCATTGTCTACCTCTTCCTGATCTACAAAAATTATGCTGTGTTTCTTCAGAGAGACTGTCAGAGAAGTTTCCCAATCTACCTCCGGAATACTATAATTTCCTGGATGTCTTTGACAAAAAGGGAGCAGACACTCTACCTCCTCACCGAAAGTACGACTGTCCTATTGAACTTTTTCTGGGATCCCAAATACCTTTTGGGCGAATTTATCCCCTAGCTGAGCCTGAGTTAAAGGCCCTGCGTAGCTATCTGGAAGAAAACCTAGCTAAAGGTTTCATCCGCCCATCAACCTCCCCTGCGGGAGCTGGAATCTTCTTCGTGGAAAAAAAAGATCACACATTGAGGCCTTGCATTGATTACCGAAATCTTAATTCCATTACAATTAAGAACAGGTATCCTTTACCTCTGATTCCGGAACTCTTCCAAAGACTCAGGGAAGCAAAGATCTTTTCTAAACTTGATTTAAGAGGCGCCTATAACTTGGTCAGAATAAGAGAAGGGGATGAATGGAAGACCGCTTTTCGTACCAGATACGGACACTTTGAATATCTAGTCATGCCCTTCGGTCTCTGTAACGCTCCAGCAACGTTCCAGCATTTTGTTAATGATGTCTTCAGAGATTATTTGGACGTTTTTGTTATTATTTACTTAGATGACATCCTAGTCTTTTCCAAATCGGTGGCAGAGCATCGAGTCCATATGGAAAAAATATTCTCTCGGCTCCGTTCTCACCAACTGTTTGCTAAATTTGAAAAATGTGAATTTGACAAGACTTCTATTGAGTTCCTTGGGTTTATCATCTCGGCTGAAGGAATTCAAATGGACCAAAAAAAGATCTCAGCCATTCTGGACTGGCCGGTTCCTTTGTCCCGAAAAGACGTCCAACGTTTTATTGGATTTGTGAACTTCTACAGGAGGTTTATTAAAGGTTTCTCACAGATTATGTTACCTATTACACGGTTAACCAGCTTAAGTACGAAATTCCACTGGACACCTCAGGCTCAATCCGCTTTTGAATTGTTAAAAACTCTATTTACCTCTGCACCTATCCTTCAGCATCCAGATCCGGCAAGACCTTTCATTTTAGAAGTCGACGCGTCAGAATCTGCAGTGGGGGCCGTTCTCTCTCAAAGATTTCCCGCTTCTGGAGCACTTCATCCGGTCGCCTATTTTTCACGGAAGATGAATAAGTCTGAACAAAATTATGATGTAGCTGATCGAGAACTCCTAGCCATCAAACTTGCCTTAGAAGAATGGCAGTATCTCCTGGAGGGTGGTCCTCACCCCATCTTGATTTATACTGATCATAAGAATCTGGAGTATCTCCGTGTCGCCAAGAGACTTAGACCTCGACAAGCGCGATGGGCACTTTTCTTCATGAGGTTCAATTTTCATCTTACCTACCGTCCAGGCTCTAAAAACTCCAAAGCAGATGCATTATCCAGAATCCACTCTACTCAAGAAACTGCTCCAACCTCACCTGAGACGGTCCTCTCACCTCAAAATTTTTTGTTCATTCAATGCTCTTTGATTGACCAGATTAGGCAAGCCTCAGTATCCATTCCCTCTGGTTTGGATTTGACCTCTAAGGATGGACTATTCTTTTTTAAGGACAAAATTTTTGTACCTGAAAGTCTTCGTCTAGAGGTCCTTCGTACCATTCACGATTCTAAGTTGGCAGGTCACCCTGGTATTAAAAAGACTATTGTTCTAGCCAAAAGATTCTTTTGGTGGCCTAAATTAACTTCAGATTGCACTAAGTATACCAAGTCCTGTGAAATTTGTGCTAGATCCAAGGACTCACGTACTAAGCCTTTGGGTTCACTGCTTCCCCTTCCAGTTCCTTCCAGACCTTGGGGATCCATTTCTATGGACTTTATTTCAGACTTACCTCCGTCTTCAGGACACACAACTATTTTTGTCATAGTGGATCGTCTAACCAAGATGGCTCATTTTATTCCCCTTCCCAAGCTTCCCTCTGCTGCCTCCACCGCAGAATACTTTATTAAAGAAATTGTCAGATTACATGGGGTGCCCGATGAGATAATTTCTGATAGAGGAACTCAGTTTACGTCTCAATTTTGGAGGTCCTTATGCCAAGCTTTGCAAATCAGGATGTCTCTTTCTTCGGCTTTTCATCCTCAAACTAATGGGCAGACGGAGAGAACCAATCAGACCCTAGAGCAATATCTAAGGTGTTTCACTTCCTATCGTCAAGACGATTGGGTTTCCTTGTTGCCCCTTGCGGAATTTGCATACAACAATAGTTTGCATCACTCCATCCAACAATCCCCTTTCTTTGCCAATTACGGCTTGCATCCTGCCATCTTTCCCTCTTCGTTTAATGAAATCTCCGTTCCTGCTGTAAAAGAACGGTTATTATTTTTAAAAGAGAACTTTAAAACTCTGCAGGAAGCTATCAAAAAAGCCCAGGACAGCTTCAAGTCTTACGCGGATAGAAGGAGAGGTAAAGATCCCAATTTTAAAGTAGGCGATAAGGTTTGGCTCTCTTCTGTAAACCTTAAATTATCTTGTCCTACACGGAAGCTGGGTCACCGTTTTCTTGGTCCTTTCGAGATTCTCAAACAAATCAATCCTGTGGCGTTTCAGCTTAAGCTTCCTAATTCCTGGCGTATCCATCCAGTTTTCCATACTGCTTTATTGAAACCAGTGACTGCTAATTCTTTTGTTGGACGGGTCCCTATCCCACCTCCTCCCATCAGAGTCGACGGTCAAGAAGAATTTGAGGTCGAGGACATCCTTGATTACAGGCTAAGGGGGAGACAACCTCAATATTTGGTTAAATGGAAGGGGTACGGTCCGGAAGAGAATTCTTGGGAACCAGCTCGTAATATTCATGCACCTGAGATATTACAGAAGTTCCACCGCAAGTATGGTTCTAAAAGCAAGGTTCGCGTCCGGAGGCCGCTCCTAAGGGGGGGGCCATGTAAGGGCACTCACCGGCTCCGCCGCCGCCGAGTCCCTTCAGCGCATAGCGTTCGGCGAATGGAACGCATGCGCCATTTGCGTTCCAGCGCGCGCGTGCGCATGCGCGACGCTTGTACTTGACGCACGCGTGCGCGATGACGTCATGACGCTTGCTACGTCGGCGGGAGATTTAAAAACCCATTCAAAACAACACACTTTGCTCGGTTATCGCTTTTTGCATGCCTAGCAATTCCTTCTGACTTGAAACTTTGTGATTTTGACCCTCTGCCTGACTCTCCGCTTCTGAACCCTGCTGCCTGCCTTGACCCGGACCTGTTTTGACTACGCCTTCGCTTACTCCTACGGTACTTCGCTATTTGGCCTTCCAGCCTCTCTCCACTGCTGCGCTTCCTGTCTCACTCTCAGGTTAAGCCTCCAGCCTAGTGTGAGGTGCTTGTGGGTGGCAATCCCGTCGGACTCGCTTGGCTTGACACTTTAGCAAAATCCAACTGCTTCAGTAACTAACTGATATTCAGAAAATGTGTACTGTTGAGGGTGTGTCCACTGGTCCGCAAATTTAGAATTGCAAGAATTTTAGCAATTGTCTACAGTGTCTTTCCCACCTACAGTATATTGCAGACTGTATGTGTATGCACAGTTTGTGTTGACCCAATATAATGCTTTGCTATTCTTGACTATCTTCCTTTCTCTCATTTTGTAATACAAGGAAAATTATGTAGCAATTGGGAAGAGTTTGCAAGTTTTCAGTAACCACATCAACAAACCTATACATTTGTTTGGAAAAGGAAAAAATTATAGAATAATGAAAGCCGATCTGATCTGATTGGGTTTTGCGGACTAGGTAAATATTTACTTTTTACTTTTTTATAATTACTGTATAATTTTTATTCTTGTCTTAAGTGAGGATCTACTGTACATGTGGACTTTTCCGAATTAAAAAAAAATTAAAAAAATTTGAATGCTGATAAATCTGCCGTTTACTGTGATTTTGTCATATAAATCTCACTTCTTGCTCAAAGGTTGCTTCTGCTGGTTTGTAATGTTGGGATATTTAGCTGTTTAAAAACATAAACATTTTGTTCAACAGAAAGGCATATTATTTTATGCAGCAGTATAAACACATTCAATGCCTACACTCTGGAATATTGCTACTGTGTCGTGTCATTGAACAAGTTTCAACTTTATTTTATATCCCCATGAACAGTTTCCAGCTTTTAGGTTTTAGTGTATAACAATTAATGGTATTTTTTTCTCTAATCTGTGCTCAAATTCTATCTTGCATCATCATAAAATTCTATCTCTATTTCTTACCTTTATTTATAACTAGAAATAAATAATAAAACTGTGTGATTCTTGGATATTTGGCAGAAATGCCGGATAGTATGTTGGCATTTGGTATGCAGCAAAAATGCAGCAAGGTGATATTGTGGGCTCTGAGCCATTATATAAAATTCAGAAAGTGTTATTTTCCACAGAGCATTTAATTTTACAAGCTCTCCAGGCAATAGCTTGTTGTTTTTGTTTCCTGTTAGTAAAATGACTATTGGGCAGTGCCTGCTAAAAGTTGACAGTAATTCATAAAAAAATTGCCAGAATAACAAAATATAGTCTGAGTAATGGAAATGCAGATATTCATGGGTATAACAGCCAATAAGCAACCAATTCTCATCAATTTAGCAGCTAGAATAACAAAAAAAAACTACTGCTACTGTATATGTATGTTATATGTGCAGTGTGGCACTTATGTTAAATATGAAACAGAAATAGGTACTAAATCTTGTACCTATAGAAGAATCATAAATATGGTACAAGCATGTATTAGTGTAATACATGCAATTTAAAAACACATTGTAATAATAAAGGGTATATCTGTAATAAATGTATATTCATAGCTGCAAACATACCATTTCACTGAATATGCCCAACTGAATTCAAAGTTAGTTATACAGTAATATTTATAGATAAATTCTGAAAAGTCCACATCCAATACAGTCAACTGCAACTGCCTCAGCTGCAACAGTGTTTCTTAATAATGTTTACAATTGGTCACCTGCCATCATCCATTATAGTCACACGGTATAGATAACTTATTAATAAAAAAGTGGGTTCTATTAGATTATTCCCCGCACACCCATTTGCAAGTAGTTGATAGCTTTGATGATAGTTGCAAGTGGTCTTTTTACCTTCACCAAATTGTTCCTGTGCTCACTGCCAAGTGCAAGATAAGTAAATCTGGAAAATAGATGATAAAATGAAAAGCCATTGCTTAATCATCCACTGCTGTCTAAGACAATGTTCTTACCATTACATGGGGCTTACCAAGGGCCACAACATCACTATCCAGCATAGTAATAAAATATATATTATTTCAAGCAACACCATTTTATGGGTGGTCCCTATCATGGGCCATGTTTATTGCAACACATTCTTAGCCATTGATTGATGGTTTCAGGAACCATATTTCTTAATCGGTTAACAGATACAATTGTTCTTTCTTTGAAACATCAGTGTCCAGAGACTCATACTCATTCACCCAGCATCTATTTTAGGAGCCATGTTTAAAACTAGATTAACAGACACAAATGGTCTTCTTTCAATAAAACAACTACAAGAGCATACAAACAGTACATACAACCATACTGCGTGTGATTTAACGGCACGTAAGGCCACATATGTATAAATACACATACATAAATGTATATCCTTATCTCAGTTACTTCCTGTTCTAATTTAGTAACTTCAAGTTGTCCATAAAATACCAAGCCCACTCTGTATAGACCCACCCTTTAACCAACAAGAACTAGGAAATGGGTATCAATGATCCACCTGCATGCTTTATTTTCTCTCTATTTGATTGAAGGATTTAAAAAAATGGTTTGAACACCATCATACCACCAGGGTACAAAATGTTTTCCAGTCCTTTGCCTTAGACTCAGCAAAGACCAAGTTAGGCTCAAAAAAGGCAGTATTCTCTCTAATGTGGGTTCTCTCCATATATGCTTCCTCAGATACAACCCATTGAGTCTATTGTCTTTAGTTAATATTGCCCAATATCTTTCAAAATGCTTTTAAGTTTACCCCCAGTAGCAATTATACTCACAAGTAAATCTAAATGTATATCTTGTAGCATTCTGCTTGTCATTATTCTTCTGATATGCTCTACCAACTTCATAGAACTAACATAGAAATCTCACATTAAATGGATTCATATTTAGTCTGTCCAAACCTCTTAATACCTAATACTTAAATCCATGGCTTTTTACTGCACAATTAGGAGGTGCAGTGAAGTAACAGGACATCTTATCCTGTACTGTAGAAAGCTTTTCTGGCAGCTTAACTGAAGTATGCTCGGCCAGTTTCTAATGGTTGGTGCATAACAATTTGATTTCTTCTCCCTCCCAACTGGAGGCTTTGGGGGGTTTCAAAGTTAGATTCATCCAACTAAAAGTAGATGGAAATGCTAAATCTAAGAGGGCTGACGGATACTTGCATTCAATAATGATCAAAATACTTATATTTTTATAATTACAGCACCTTATATAATTTGTATACACATTTTAGAAGGTAGCTACAGATGATCAGCATTGTAGAGCGGTGGAAAATGATCCTGTCTTTAAATAAACCACAAGGTCTTTGTTAGTTAGAACTGAGGATTTTTCTCTGGTCATTGAATACTTTGAAACTGAGTTCAGTATAACCGTGTGATTTTAGTCACTGTTGAAACAGGTAATACCAAAGTGAAGCTTCTTTGTTGCTATCACTGTAAAGAAAAAACAATACGCTTCACAAAGGGGCATAACTTTTCATATTATCATAAACTTTCCACAGCACAAAATGCTTGCTATTGAAGAAGATCTTAGTTATGATTCTTACTGCAGGAAATTTACAAACCACATCAAGCTTAGGGGCAGAGTTATGATTGCTCGAGCCTTTCACCTAAAAGCTTCTGAACCTTTTCTTATTTAAAAAAGCTTGCTTGGAGAAAAATACCTCAACTAACTAGGTTTTTTCCCCAAAACCCCACGTGTGTTGCTCGAACAATCATAGAACTGCCCCTTGGTTTTGTAGGATGAACAAAGGTGAGTATCCCTCACTAGTAAAAGGGCCTATATTAAAGATATTAGACAGACCTGTTAATTTCTTTAAGTTTCTCAAGGATATGAGCAGTGGCATCTTGGGGTTTCATCTATTGACCTATGACCCATCTAATGACCTTGAAGCTAGGAAAGCGATTATAAAATATATAATACAATAAATACATTTAAATAATACATTTGGAATCACACATGCTTTAAAATTTAATCCTCTGACTACATTATGTTGAGCTAAGTGACTATATTATGTTGGCATTAGTTCTGGCAATGATCATTTTGTTCATAAGCCTGTACTGGGTAGTAATGGGTGTCGAAACATTTAAACAAAATGCAAAATGCTAATTAATATAGTAAATTCTGACTGCCTAGCTAACAGAATTGATTGTATAAGCATTATAAAGATGTACTGTATGTAAACTGAATGGCCTTTTTAGATTGATACACAGCATTTAGCTAATAAATAACAACTACTAAACCATGTTTCCAGCAGTAACCTTTTCACAGGGATTGTAGCAGTTCATTTAAGTTATTAAGGCAAAGGGGGGGATGGGGGGATATGCTGTATCTTAAATATGCATCATAGATTCCAAAAATGAAAAGAAATTGGATTTGGATAGCACTTACTCAATAGGCAGACATGATACATGGTAAGACGTTGCACTATCTGCCCTGAGATAGATTAAACTACTTTGTAGGAAAATTACTGTGAACCACTCACTATCACCACCGTGGTTAAATCTTTAATAAAATTCTCTTTTATTCACCAGTGATTGTATAAAGTCCACAGCAAGGGGAGGGTGTGTGTGTGCAAGCACAGTGCCATTTATCAAACACAAGCAAGCTCTGCAATCTTGGGCAAAATACTTCTTTTCTACTTGATTTATCTTTATTAATATAGTTAGTGTATAGATTGTAGGAAGGACATTAAACTCTGTTTTATTTGGAATCTAAAGAATGAGTTGCAGTGTTGTTATTTTATTTTGGTTTGGTGAAACTTGTTTTGTAGTTCATGTGTTGTATTGAAAACATTTCATTTCTTACAGGCATAAATACAGGCCTTGATTGCTATTTGCTAACATAAAACTATGTTTTCTATGACCCCTGGGTGGCACTGGTAGGTCAGAATACATAAGGAAAAGAATAGAAAAAAAAGAAATTATATACAATGGAATTACTATGGAATTTAATAATTAATATTATTGGTTTAAAAGCTCTTCATAATACATTTCTGCTTATGCCAGCAACCCCTACAGGATAGTGATACAAACTTTCACTGTAATCTATATGCAAGATTGGAGTCTTTTTCTTTGAAATCATCAATGTATGCTAATGATGTAGTGTCATTGTAAGACTAGTGAGGCTATCACTGTAAATGTTATGCTCCCAGAGGATTTGGTTCTCACAGTGCTAAAAAACCTACAGTTTTTTTCATGAAGAAAGGATTTGATTACTTACTGTTGTATTTGTTTTTAAAGGGCCAAACACATTTTTCAATTTAATTGTTTTCAAACAGTACATTAGAAATAGTCTTAATTTTGATAATTTATAGTTACATTTTAATCCCTTTTATGTTTTGCACGAGTGGTTTAGTAAGGAGTTTGTCTACTTTTTAAAATCTGATATATTTGTTGATAATAATTTAAAGTGCTATTCCCATGAGCTGATGTCCTGGGGATAGCACTTTTTTTCAAGCCCAGATGTACAGCCTCAACACTTTCTCCCATATATAAAAATTTATTCTAGCGCACAGTAAACAATTAGTACTGTATTTTTGGCCAGCTGTAGATTTAAGCGATTCTGGTGATAAAGTGCAATCCTAAGGGCATTGTTTTGGGCATGGCATTACTGTATCACTTAGGGCCTGGTTTATTCATTTATGAGAATGTGGTTTGCTGCATTTAAATGAAGGCAGAAAGCGATTTTAAACGAAGCAAGGCAAACAGAAATTGAAGCCACTCCATATTTCTAACTTTGTGGTTCTTTGCCATTAGAATCAGGCATAATGGATATCTGCTTATAAAACAAAACTAAGAAAATATATATTTTTAATATGCAAAAAAATTGACAGACTATGTTTTTAGTCTGTGGTTTTATTTATTTTAGCAATGTTGAAAAGAGTTGTGTAAAGGTTGCAAAGGTTCACTCAAATGGCAGAAGAGGCAATACCAATGAAGGAGATGGGGACACCCAGTGTAGTTTTATGGAGGTGTGAGTCTGTTTTTTTAGTCACAGTAGAGTTTTTCACAACATAAGACAGTTTTGTATTTAGGGCAGGGGTACACGGGGAGATTAGTCGCGCTGCATCACAACTCCGTTGTCGCGGGCGACTAATCTCCCCGCAATGCCATCTCACCGGCTAGAAAGGAAGCCCTGAAGCTATAAACGCAGGGGCTGCATGACAAGGGATCCGAATGACCAGCAGCCAGATTACACTGGTTTATGTTTAAAGATTGGAAAAATCAGATGCAGCTGTGATTGGGTGAGAAGCAGTATGTTAAGGAGGGGGAAAGCTGGGCTGGGGGTGGAGAAGGATAGGGATATGATGTCACAAAAGAAGGAGTTCACTTCCTATCTTCTGAACAGGTAGAAACATCCCACCCACCCTCCCCTCTTTTTTGTATATTTTGTAAAATGCCAGGATATTTTCTTCTTTATGCTCTCATATTATCTGTTAATAACAGAATGTGAATGTTTTCCTATATGCACTGTTATATTGTGGTTTCGGTAACACTATACAGTATGAATGTGAGAGTCTGCATGGTATTATTTATTTTAAATAAAAGTCAAATCCTTGATCCAGGGAATTTTCCGATCGCCAGGTGGGGTCAGGAAGGAATTTTTTCCCTCTTGAGGCATAATTGGCACAGGCTTCAGGCTGGGTTTTTTGCCTTCCTCTGGATCAAAACAGTGGATAAATGTTAATGTATTTTAAGTTGTTTCTGTCACAGCAGCAGTAGGACCTTGCCAGAGTACTGCACAGGAAATTTTAGAAGAGGGAGAAAGGAGCTTCTCTCCTTTGACTGCACGGTGGGTTGATTGATACAGACGCTACTACTGCTTGTGCTAGGTGACAGCCTGCTTGGATTTCCTATCATCGAGGCACTGCAGATTCAGGACCGGCAGCAGGGCTGCTGAACTTCTCTCATGGTGGGAGATGCAGCTCCTGCTGGTAGCAGAGTTTGGGGCCATCCTCTCTGTAGGTAGAGGCAGCCTAATACTCAGTGGTGGATATAATGACATAGTGCTGATCTCAAGTCTTCAGTAAGGAACAGCAGAGCATAGTAGCGATCTCTTATGGAATTCTGGCTTTGAATATTGCCTTGGGGTGAGGCTGGCAAGGTCCTATTTATTTGATAAAATGTAAATAAATGCTGTGGCCTCTTTTTTCCCATTTCCGTCTCCTGGTGTTTTATTAATGTATGTAACAATGGGGTTCAGAGGGATGGCTGAAGGCGAAAGGAAATTGAGGAGTCCCCTTGTCATGTAAAAAAAGTTGCCTTTAAAGGAAATTTTGGGCTACTTAAGCAAATCGCGGTGCCGTGTATGCCATCCCACCGGCGGTTTACATTCTAGCCGGTGGGATGGCATTGCTGGGAGATGAATTGCCCACAACAATATATGCAAATATTGTACCCTTGCCCTTAGGGCTCTGGCACACGGGGGAGATTAGTCGCCCGTGATAAAACTCCCTGTTCGCGGGCGACTAATCTCCCCGAGTTGCCTACCCCTGCCATCCCACCGGCGAACATGTAAGTCGCCGGCGGGATGGCAGACGCGGCGGGGCGATTTCCGGAAATCGCCGAAAAAGACTCGCGATCAAAAGATCATTGAGAGCTAGTGTAACTCATCGTTTAAACATCTAGTTGGACAAACATCTTCAAATATCATTTTATAGAACATCAATGTATTTATTTCATTTTTTAAATTGTATACTGGTGATTACCATATTCATAGGCAAACATATTTATAGCAATTCATAGCTACTTTTCAATTGCTCTTTGTTTTTTATTATAGTTTTTTAATTATTTGCTGTCTTCTTCTTCTGACTCTTTATTATGCTTTTTATTACTTTTTATTACTTATATCTTTCTATTCAGGCCTCTCCTGTTAATATTCAAGTCTTTACACCACTTCTTGGTTGCTAGGGTATTCTGGTCCCTTTGCAACCAAATAGCTGTTCAACTTTCAACTGAACTGCTGCTGAACAAAAAATTAAGGCCCATAATACATTCACATTGCTTTCCTCAAATTTTCATGTGAATTTGGATATCCAGTTCTACTGGTGCAATTATCTATTTAGCAGTGAACTCTGTGCATGAATATTCTTGATATATACGTATATATTCTTGAATATTATAATATCTTAATAATTCCATCTTAGAGTATTAGTGCAAAATTGTTTTTTGACATATTTCAAAAGAGAAACATTTGTATTAATAAAAAGTTTTTTTTTAATTATCACTATGGAAGTGTATAGTTTCATTTAGCAACTATATCTAAGAACAATTTTCTCAAAAAGAAAAAAATACTCCAGAACTAATAAAAATCTGCAAATATATATTTTTTCAGGTTACAGTAAATAGGCTTATTAATTAAAATCCCATACTAAAGGCACAAGGTATTCCTTCATGCTAAGTTACACATCACTGTACTGCACATCGCTACACCCTGCACCTTGGGTCAGTTCTTCCTAACATGTATGTCAGGTTAGGGGGAAGGATAGCCTACCACTTGCCCTTATAAAAGCATCACCAGCAAGCACTGTCAGCACTGCATATACAGACAGCAACTGTTTGTACTCAATAGTGTACATTTTTTTTTTGGAAGTACTAGTGTCTGTTTTTATATCATTTTCATAATGGTGCTTATAGTCAAAACATTCTGCCTATTCAACTGAACTATATAGGCTGCATTGGAGCCTTTTCCTTACCACCTGCTCTAAGGCAGATGGTAAGGAAAGGGCTGAGGTGTGCCTCCTGACGCTGCTCTTTGCACAGAGCGCTTTTTATTAATCTGGCACTCCACACAAAGAGCAACTAGCCCTGGGGATGCAAGTGCTGCCAAATCAGCTGTAAGTGACACACTCATGCACCCCATAGTCGTCTTTAGCTTGCGCCCACAAGGGTTGCAAATGAGGCCTATAGGATTTCATGCTTAAAATAAATTATAATTATGTTGTATAACCTAACTTCTTTTCTAAATATCTCAGACCTCAGTTTATAGTGTATTTTTGAAAGTCATAGTGAGTGATAACAAGGTCAATTTGTATTTTATGTAATGTAATAATAAATATGTAATAAATAAATAATATTGTAATAAATATGTAATAAATACAGTAAATATGTAATAAACCAGGTTTTGTTGTGCAATAATGCAATAATGATATTTCAGGAGCAGAGTATCACATAAAGTACCTGAAATAAAGTCAGAGAATCAGAATATGATGGCAGAAAAGACCACCTATCGCTTCCAGTCTGCTCATTTACTCTCATCTATTAACAGAAATTATGTAAGTATCCTAAAATATTTTTATTATTTAACTGTTATGGCTCTAATTTGCATTAAATGACATGTAAACCCTATCATGTATATAAGTAGGGCACATCTTCCCTGTACTGCCCCAGCAGTTAATATTGTACATTATGTTTTAAAGTTAATGGTTTCCATGCATATCCATTGTTACACTGCCACCTAGTGACCAAGGTCACATTGCAAGTTGTTTACTTCTAAGTCTGTACACCCTCCCATCTCCCTTCCTTATGTGTGATGTCAGTTCCTCCGATCATGCCATTCATGTTGCTGCTTTCTATGTGTGAGGAGCTACTCCAGGGGTTGGGAAAGCAATATTCCTTTTGACCTCCAGTATTTGTCCATCCAACCCAACGTTTGTTAACCCACAACAAATAAAGAACCCTTTTGGATTCCAAGTGTCTGGTGAGTTCTGCTATGGTTGTGCCCAACTCCATACAGGCCCAGGGAGAGAGGTCTCAGGGGAAACTCAGCCATTATCACAGCAATTGGAGACAGAATATTCCCCACCCAAACCACACAATTTGTACTACATATATTCCCCCCATTCGACAGCACCATCACATTTTCCTAAGTGCTGCTTTCACCCAGCATCCATTTTCCCTCTGACATCATCAGTGACATTTACATCTGCAAACAGTACATGTGAACTGTAAAGTTCAAGCAGTCAAAAATGCAGGCTGAAATTACTTTGATAAAAAGCCCTGCATGGATTGAGCCCTGTAAGAGTTAAACTGTGCTCAGGAGAACAGGTTAGGAGACAAAACGTGTTTCTCTAGCAGAATGGACAGCTAAGGCAGAGTTTTAATGGAAACCACCAGTGCCATCTCTTCACTGACTTCTAGACTGGAGAGTGTGTTTGGTAACCTGAGTTGAGAAGAACTGAGCATGTTTAGTAGCCAAGATCCCGTTCCTAAGGGAGCGGGGAGTGAGTTAGAAAAGAAGGAATCCCAAGTGGTTATGGGGATGCTGCAGCATTACTATTAACCTTTGAACAACAGGAGCGACAGGATTTTAAAAGATTTCAAAGAGGCTGTTCACTGATTACATTTATGTGTGGGGGGGTTTACATGTCCCTTAAAGGGTCAACATAAAAGAACACATCTAAAAACCTCCAGTTGTGTGCAGTCAGTTCTACAAACCAACATCTGGTTGATAGGGCACAGTTGAGAGAATACAAGGAATACGTATTTTTTTATTCTATTAATTGGCTAATTGTCATCATCATCAAGAGTACTCCATATTCACTGGCAGATATTTATAGAGAATATTTTCTGCTGTGCTGGTTCAAACTGCTTATATTAGTGTCTAGAGCTCTTAACAACAGCATATTGAATTCCAGTGAAGTAATAGAATGTCAAGTGCAGGGTATACTTTTGTTACCTGATATAACAAAATGTAAAAGGTAGATAAGTCGTTTGCTGATGGAGCAATACATTTTACTGTTTCTTTTCACTTTGTCTCACTCTACCTTCAGTTTGCAGTGGTCCTAGCCCCACAATATATATATATAAAAAAGAGCATAATTCATTTGCTCCTTACATCTTCTGTCTATGTCACTGTTGTGTAAATCTTGGGCTGTGCTGACGTACAGTATTTCCGCTAATCAATGAATGTTTGAAAACATGCCGATGTTTTTGCTTGTGCATTTATTTGAATTGCAAGTGGAATGTTTGCATATTGTATGTCACGCTTATTTAGTAGCAAAGCTTAGTATATTCCTTTTACATAATTTTGTTTTCTTCTACAATTCTACCTTATTTAGAATTTAGAATCCTTACTGTCAAAATTAGCTTTTGCTTGCATTTCAAAAACCCCAGCTGAGAGGCAATTATTATTATTATAGTTACTGTTTTGAAGATACAGTAACTCAATAGCTTTGGAATCCCAACAGTGCATAACAAAGCAGTTGTGTCTGCATGGGACTGAAAATCATCAGCAAGGGACCAGGGACACAATGGAGGGGAGTTAGGCCTCAGTAATAAATATGTTTGATACCTAGTTTTTAAATAGCAGAAGTCAGTGTGAAGCTGTGAGTCTTATGGACTAATGTGAGAACTTTATAAATGTATCCCTCACATAAGCACAGGGTAAATTTTAATGTCCATTGTCAGTCTAAATAAATCCCTTAACATTTTAAAAAGCCATAAACATTCCATAGCAGTTTTGGTCCACCCAAATGTAACTGGATGTCAGCTGTAGAATTAGCAACAAAACACATGGATACTTAAAGCATACTGTACATAAAACTTTTATCAAGCTTTGATGCAAAAAGGTTCCTTCAATGAGAATGATCCCAGCTCTAGCTCTGGGTACACTTGGCTCACTGTTCTTTACCGGTGTCATTAAAACATTTAACATCACTATGCCTTCCTTCTAATGCATGATTATAGTGTAGTAATATCCAGCAAAAAATCCTCTGTATGCTTACTATGTTAGATAAATCCTGATTCCTAATGGAGGATTATCTGGCATCTGTAATTAAGTTAGCAATGATTAACTTGGAGAGCTAGGGCACAATTGGGAGAGCTTAAGTTAAGGTTTATGTTTGTATATTTCACAAGCTGTATTATGGTGTATTAGGGTGAATGTAATATGCATTCTGCACATACTCTACAAAGTGAGGTTGTTCACTTTATTAAGCATTAGTTTTTATTGATTTTTTTTGTAAGGGGTGAGTTTTTCTGCTTTTAGTGTGATTTCCCCTTCTCTAGAGATATGAATACGGTTGATACATTTGTCTGAATTGCCTCTAATCACTACTTTTTGAATCAGTATTAAAGAGTTATTAAAGAGTTGTTTCAAGCAGTATTTAGAGAAATATTCACATAGAATGTCATCACAAGTTCTTATAATACGCTGTACCTCAGTTAATCAATGGTAAATTATGAAGAGAAACTGCTGCTACTTGCTGCCCTAGTTGCTGCCAACAGTTGGACTATTTATGTAATAAAAAAGTAATTAAAAATATGATACAAAATTGTCCTGAGGAAAAACACATTTATCAACCTATGTTAAATACTTTTCAGAATTCATCAAAGAGGTGTACAGTATACACAGTAATGTAATATGTTTGTGTAATATTTTTTTTTCTTTATTTGTATATTTATATTCATATTGTACTACTTATGCACACAGTGCTGTACAATAGAAACATACCTTAATAGAAAAAAGTGGTAAAAAAATAATAAAATACAAATGAATGCAAAATACATTCACAATAACGTTTAACCCTTTAAGTGCCACAGGATGTAGAATCTACGTCCTGTGTATAAAAGTACCTAAGTGCCACTTAGGTACTTAGGATTCTACGTCCTGCTGCAGTTCCAGAATTTAGACCAGAGGAGTGGCTTTTAAAGTCGCTCCTTTCACTCCCGTTCATTCCCCAGCCCCTAGACAACGAGCAGAAGTGGGGGATGAGTGGCCCCTGGAGCTCGTTCGCCCAGGGGCCCCATAGGAAAAGCCAGCTATGTAGATTCTACATGCCTGGCTTTTCCTGCTCTCCCCCTCCCTTCCTCCGCTCCCCTATCCCTTCCTGTGCCCCCCACTCACCGGACTCGACTGAGAAGAGGTCTGCTGCTGTCCCTGCGATCTTCAGCTTCTTGTCCCCAGGTTAGGGCCAGATACACACACAAACACACAATCACACACTTATTACTCTAATACACACTTATACTTACACACACATACATTTTGGGGGGGTGGGGGGGTTTCACACATTCACAGCACTTACAGCACTCACACTTACTTGCACACACACACAACACGCATTTTGCCAAGTGTACTGTACATGCACACTTACAAACTTGGGCAATTTTCTGTATTTTTTTTTTTATTGCATTGTTTTTTTTCTTGCCAGAAAAATGTTTTATTGCCATTGCATATTCACTAACCGCACTGCACAATACCTTTTGTGTATTATTTAAGTGTTTTTACTACATTTTCTGAGATTTTGGTGCATTGTTTGGTATTTTATTGCATTTTTTAGCCTTTTTATTGCATTTTCAGTTATGCATAGTTGTTGTTCACTTGACTTGTCTGTAAAACTTATTTGCCCAAGCCAAAATACTCAAACTGTTATTCTGACCACAGATATTGCTAGGCAAAACAACCTCATTGATTTTAGTGATTTTTTTTGGATTTTAGCAATTTTATTGCATTTCACATTGTTTTTTGTTACTTGTCTTTGCACATGGACATTTTGTCTGCTGTATTTCAATTTGGCTTCCTCTGTACACCACATAGTTTGGTAAATCTATGCACATTGGGCATCAAACTGTTCACTAGACCCCTGGCATTCATATTTAGAGTATTTTATGTTGATACGTTACAAAATGTGGGGGTACAAAATGAGGTAAAATGCAAGCTTTATGACGATTTTAAGAAATGTCATAAAAACCGTTCTGTTTAGCATAGCTTTGTAGTTTGGTAGTTTGCAGTAGCAAGTTGCATTTACCCATCTTTGTTTTGTCAGAATGTGTACTTTCGAAAAATATATGGTTTTCTAGGGTGTCCGTACTGTTAGGGGGTCTTATGGCACATAATACACATACCAGGTGCAGAATTTGCACGAGCCGTAGCGTCATATGTGAATATTCATATGCACTATTTTTATTTGGGTGTCCCTGTACACCTGGCATACATATTTAGAATGTTTTATGTTGATACGTTACAAAATGCAAGCTTTGTGACTATTTTCAGAAATGTCATAAAAACTGTTCTGTTTAGCATAGCTTTGTAGTTTGGTAGTTTCCAGTAGAAATTTGAATGTGTACTTTCGGAAAATGTATAGTTTTCTAGGGTCTCCATACTGTTAGGGGGTCTTATGGCACATAATACACATGCTGGTAGCTTATATTGCAGCGTATACACTTTGTATGCACTAACTTCCTTTTGGGGTCTCTAAATGCCAGATACATTGGTGATCCTATGCACAATGGACATCAAACTGTTCAGTGGACCCTTGGCTTTCATATTTAGGATGGGTTTTCTTGCTACCTAATGCTATGTGGGAGATAAGGTGCTTGAAAGTGGAAGATTTTATATGGTTTTCAGGTATTTCATCTAAATTGCCAATTTTGGAAATGCTTTGCGACTCTGTAGTTTGGAGTAGAAAGACATGGGTACCAATTTTGAATTTGCCCAAATGTGTACTTTCCAAAAATATATGGTTTTGGGGGGGGGTCAATGTATTTTTTTGTTTTTTTACCCCACAGAAAAGGCAGTAAACGTGTGGAATTTTCAGTAGCTAAAGAGATCTCGGGGGCAATTTGTATGCACTGACTTCCTTTTGAGGTCTCTAAATGCCAGATACATTGGTGATCCTATGCACAATGGGCATAAAACTGTTCAGTGGACCCTTGGCTTTCATATTTAGGATGCATTTTCTTGGTACCTAATGTTTTATGTGGGAGATATGATGCTTGAAAGTGGAAGATTTGAGGCGATTTTTAAGAATTTTCATAATTTTTTATAGAAACTGCTAAATTCAGGAAAGCATTGCCATTTGGTACTTAGGAGTTGGAAGACATGAGGCTTTCCAAATCCAGTTGAATCTTTGTCCATAAAATAAAATATGTTTCTGGTATAAATCCCTATATCATGAAAATAGCATTTTTTCTTTTTTTTTTTTTGTTATTTCAAGCTCTAAATCTTGTTCCAGAAGTGGAAATACACAAAGACTCAGGCAGATTTGGAAAGCTTCAGGTGGTTCTCCTGAAAAAAACAATATATAGTTTGCCTACCTAAACTTAACCCTGCCCCCAGTAAATGGCTATAAAACGAGAGAGCACAAAATGTCACTAAACCATGGTTATCGTAATACAGGTAAGGGGTCTTTCCGTAATTTTGATCTCCATACCTTAAGTCTACTAAAAAAACAATAAAACATGAATTAAACCCAATAGGATTGTTTTTGCATCCAATACGGATTATTTATATCTTAGTTGGGATCAGTTACAAGGTACAGTTTTATTAATACAGAGAAAAAGATAATCAGTTTTAAAATTGTGAATTATTTGATTATAATGGAGTCTATGGGAGACAGGCTTTCCGTTATTCGGAGCTTTCTGGATAACGGGTTTCCAGATAAGGGATCCCATACCTGTACAAAGTATCATCCCTGATCTATGTTACGCTCTGTTGTGAATCAAGTAATTCTGCACTAGATATTTTGGTTACAAAAAGTAGAAATTATGTGTATATATTTAAACTGCTAAAATTATTTTGATTTTAATTTAAAAACTACATACAGGTATGGGACCCGTTATCCAGAATGCTTGGGACCTGAGGTTTTCCGGATAAGGGGTATTTCTGTAATTTGGATCTCCTACCTTAAGTCTTCTAAAAAAATATTTAAACAGTAACTAAACCCAATAGGATTGTTTTGCCACCAATAAAGATTAATGATATCTTATGGAGTCTATGGAAATGGCCTTTCCGTAATTTGGAGCTTTCTGGATAATGGGTTTCCGCATAAGGGGTCCTATACATTTGCAGTTCTGTTTGGTACTAATTGTTATATCTTTGAATAACAGTCAACAATTTAGCAAGAGAAATTTAGGTCACAGTAAAATACTTTCTGGATCAGTTTTAATCCATACAATCATTTTGATATTTTTTTAAATAATTGCATATAATTTATATGGAACTTTTTCTTATATCTTTTAAGAAAAATAAAGTTTTATTGCTGTGTTGATTATGACCAAATTTATATGGATGGAAAATATGACATAATTTGAGCAAAAATATAAAAAAGGTTTCTTAAGAATTTTAAAACGCATATGCTCTCAGCAAAAATAGATTTATTGACGAGCATATAAAAATATTACTAATGGGAGAAGGCACAGTGCTTTAGACAGCACTGAAAAGCTTTTAAAAACATGAGAAATCATACTGTTTTTTCCCATAACTTAGTTTTATAGTTCCCTCATAACTCATGTGTTTCTTAAGATAACTGCATTTATACTATGTTTTTCTGAGGTGACTTTTAAAGAGAGCAGAATTACCAGTAAGAAAAAGGACATTTTTTATGTTTTCATACAAACACCACTCTCTCTCTCTCTCTCTCTCTCTCTCTCTCTCTCTCTCTCTCTCTCTCTCTCTCTCTCTCTCTCTCTCTCTCTCTACAATATATATATAATCATTGCACATTGTCTTAGTTCTGCACCTCATCATAAAAGAATATTTAAATTAAAACCAATTTGTTATGCAGTGCTTTAGAGTGATTGTTCTTCTTCACTACACCAGTCAGTTTATCTACCTGTATGTTTTGAAATGTAGAAGGAAGTCGTCACAGACAAACTCTTTTTCAGATAGTACCTAGGTTGGAATAAACTGTATATTTAATTTGCTAATAAAGGCATCCCATCCTTTCTTAAATCATGCGACACCACAACTTTAAAAAGAGAGGTACACAGCTTCACTGCAACAAAATAGAGAAAACCTACATTGTCTGATTTGAAAATTAATATCTGCCTCTAAGCAGTGTCAGTGGCTGCTAAAGCTAGTGTAACTATGCATCGCGGCTGCTGCAAAAATTAGAAGAAAGACATAGGTTCATGAACATGAAACAATTTTTACTGTCACACACATCAGAGTTATATTCACATACCTTTTGAGGTAGAACAATTCAGGCAGATACTGTATATTCAAACCAGAGCAAAACTGTGGAAATGCTTGGTAAGTTTAGGTTGCCAGTTAGTGGTCTGGGTCACCTTCAGTGGAAATGTTCATGGAGTAAATACTAAGCCTGGATCCCTTCACACTGTGGTCCCTTTACATTAGGCTAGGGCCTAAGGGAGAGATACCTCCAGCTATCAACCCTTAGGTGGAGCACAAAACTACTCCTAGCTATTTCTTACTATCTTACTTTCCTAGAATGTACTCTGACAAAGCTAGTCCTATATCTGACTAAGCCTAGTCCATGTTCACTGACTTCTCACTGACCACTCCTTTCCAATGGCTAAATCAAATCTAACAGGAAGTGGTCAGTAACTCTGTGGGCCAATAAACAAATAAATCCCACTTAGATTCAGTATGAAGAATTAACAATAAAAGAATTTCTATTTGTAGGGGATTTCCAGCCATAGGGACAGTTAAGCCTATGGGTCCCTACACTAAGAAAGAACTTTTTGGTAAACAAAGGGGCACTGAAGTAGTTTTTTTTGGTTTGATGTGGGCTAGAAATGCAGTAGATACCCTGAGTGATTGAAGTTAGGCAACAATGTCATTAATCCAAATTAACTATTTTCTTGTGTAACAATATAAGAAGCCTCTGAAATGGCCCATAAATGTAAAGAATTGCAAATTTGTTCAAAACAGAGCAAACCATGCTTACAGCTATTGAAATGTAACACATGCATTTAGAAATGATTAACTATAATATCTTTATGTTGCAAAGCTGGTTACTAATCCCCCAAAGCACCTATGCAGTACAAATCTAAAATGTGCATTTACCAACCCTACAGAATGTGCTCTTCATAACTGTTTTTTTAAAAGCTAACTTTTTAAAACTGGAAGGGCAAAGGAATTACATATGCTGCAGAGCTGAATAGCTATTACTATATTTCAATGACATTCTATGTGGTTGCATGGATTCCAGTATAGCCTGATACAGGTAGTTTAATTTATAACCCTGAATATTTTTATTTTATAGTAATTTGATTATTCCTTACACTGGGACATATACAAACCTGTAGAGCAGCAATAGTCTATGGGCGACTTATGCAACATTATTTAAATGCACCAACATTTAGATAAGTTAGCTGCTTAGCATATTCTCTTATTTGGTAATACATAAAAAAACAATTAACCTGTTCCTTTATTTAATTAATTACATGCAACCTCTTGGCAGTAGTTGCTTGGAATTTCTATTGCTTGTTATAATATAGTTCATTCTTATACCCAATCAAATTTCTTGCTCTGGAATGCTTTCAAAAAATGGTGGCACTCTGCGTCATGAGTTTGAAGAGCATTTATGGGCACAAAATACAAATTTTTTATAGTCATACAAAATTTATAGCACGCTAAGCAGGTGATGCATGTTTATATTTTAATGGTAAGGACTTGGTATTCCTATAATGACATTATAAAAAATAGGGATATTTGTAATCTTGCTGAGTCTTATGTTTACTGGAACACCAGCATATCACTTTCTTCTGCTGAACCTGGAAGCATCTACCTTTCTCAAAGGGGATAATTTAAAACCCTTCCCAGCTACTTCAGCCCTGGAGAGACCTGCAGAACATTACTTTGTCAAGGATTGCAGGCTTCCCTGGCACTTAAGTAGTGCTAAGGCAAAATGAGAGCTGCTGGAGTTTCTAACAAAAAGGGAAAAAAAATATATCTATATAACCATATCTGGGAAAAGTCATTTACAGCCTTATGCATGAGCTTTAGAAGTATGCAGCAATTTATTTGAAGCCGAGGCAGTGTGAAATTTCAATAGAGTTATGCAGTGCTTTTACTAGCAGAGCTGAACCGAAGCAGAGATTTTTACTAGAATTTCCTGTCTCTTTAGAGAAGAAATATGCTGAATTAGTCTCACATGCCTCCAGCCATTTAGCTCTCGACCTAACAATCTTCTCTCGCTTTATATGTATGTACACAAAATTTTGCTTGCTTTATGACTGAAATAAAGCTCCTCTTTTACTAAGTTAGTTTTGAAGATATCAGTAAAAATAATAAATGTTGGTACGTATAGCTAATAAAATTGTATGAGCGTTTGACATCTTATTTTCCATGGTGCTGAAATACGTTTACATTCTCATTCCACAAGCTTCACTAGGTACTCAAATCGTCTTTTTAAAGGGTCAGATACCATACTGAATTGATCTTTGCAGCCCTGGGCCATTTAAAAAGTTTAGACTGTTAAATGATAAATGTCATGTTTTCTTACTATGTAGATGTCAAACATGTATCGATTTGTTCCCATTTGTTGCTATTTATTTTTGATATATTAACAATATAATATTGATGCTAAATGGAATCATTGAATAAAGGTGCAATCATTTTCTGCAAATGCCAATATATCAAATGTGGAAATCACCCTAATACATTGCGTTATTGTTATACAGCTTGTGTTCTGAGTGGGCAGAAGTGGGATTGATCCAACTCTTCTCTACTTCGATCGTAAGTTTTTTTTTAAGAAAGCTACGTCAAAAGATCGGTACACTTGAGCAAATGTACCTTGTATTGCCTGGCACTTTGTCTCATACATACCTGCAATTGTTGATAGTATTTGAAAGAAAACTGCACCATTTATCGACAATGTATTTATTTTTTAACAACTTGTACCTAGGTCTTTAATACAAATGTAAGAAATAGGACATTCTTTCTTTCTTCAAAGAAAACCTCAAAGATGACACCTGATATCTCTTGCACATTCTCTCTCTCTCTGGCAGCAGTCAGATTTGTCTGGGACTCCAAACGACATGAAAGTGTAGCTTGAAGGAGATGATGGCTATAGTAGCTCAGCGGTAGCACAACAGGTTTCATATTACAAGGAAAATGTTTCAGGTACTATTATTTAGAATAAGGAATGTATTTTCAGTTTTTAAACACCTGCTCAGTTTAACTGTGAACAGCTATATTTTTTTTAACATTTACGTTCTCCTACTCAACAGGCTATTCTGAATTTTACTTTTTCTTCCTATGTACACAATTCATATACTCAACAACTCAGTTGTCACAGTAGGGCAGGTATTTATAGGGACACTGTTTATAATAACTAATACAAAAGCAATTAACAGGCTCTGTTGATTGTATTTAAAGGTGTTTAATCTTTTAGACATAATTATATTTATATTAGAATATTTACCATAATAAGTTAATTGTTTTCTCTATAATGTATAAGTAATTAGATTGTAGAAACATGACATTTTCTAAATACTTATAAAGAGAATAAATTATACCAGTGTTTAATCATTAATTACAGTTTAATGTTGCCTTTTTATAGGTCCCTGGTAAGGCCTCACCTTGAGTATGCAGTGCAGTTTTGGGCTCCAGTCCTTAAGAAGGATATTAATGAGCTGGAGAGAGTGCAGAGACATGCAACTAAACTGGTAAAGGGGATGGAAGATTTAAACAATGGGAAAAGACTGCCATGGTTGGGGTTGTTTTCTCTAGAGAAAAGGAACTTGCAAGGGGGCATGATTACTCTTTACAAGAAAATTAGAGGACATTATAGATCACAAGGGATCTTTTTTCCCATAGAAAAGATCAATGAACCACAGGCCACTCCTTTAGACTTGAGGAGCAGTACTTTCATTTGAGGCAGTGAGGGTGTTTTTTCACAGAGTGGGCAATGAGACTGTAGAATACCCTGCTGGGGGATCTGATGTCAGATCCTATTAATACATCTGTGTGTCATGTATGGCAAACCTGAACCCCAAGTGGACTGACTGGATTCTGGTGTAGGTGTGCTTTTCTGCCTACAACAGGCCTCGGGCCTAGCCCTTAGACACTCAGGTGCCGCCAAGTCTTACCTCAAGAGAATCCAGAGACTCCCAAGCAAGCAAGGAATCTAAACGTATGATGCAAAGAAGGAGCTAGTAAGGATAGAACTAGACACTATAACAACTGCAGAATCATGAGACAAACTCAAAATCAGGAATAGTGATGAGCAAATTGTCCTGTTTCCCTTTGCTGAAAAGTTTGAGAAACTGAAAAAATTTGCGAAACGGCAAAAAATTTGGGAAACGCAAAAAATGATGTGCGTAAATAACGTGTGACAATTCTTTTTGCTGCATGTCTTTTTTGCTGCAAATCTTTGCGCCCCTTTTGTGAATTTCACCACAAGTCCATGCTTGACAAAAAATTTCATAGTTACATAGTTACATAGTTACATAGTTACATAGGGTTGAAAAAAGACCTGTGTCCATCAAGTTCAACCCATCCAAGTAAACCCAGCACACCTAACCCACACCTACCAATCTATACACTCACATACATAAACTATAAATACAACCACTAGTACTAACTGTAGATATTAGTATCACAATAGCCTTGGATATTCTGATTGATCAAGAACTCATCCAGGCCCCTCTTAAAGGCATTAACAGAATCTGCCATTACCACATCACTAGGAAGGGCATTCCATAACCTCACTGCCCTCACCGTGAAAAACCACCTACGCTGCTTCAAATGGAAACTCCTTTCCTCTAATCTAAAGGGGTGACCTCTGGTGCGTTGATTGTTTTTATGGGAAAAAAGAACATCCCCCAACTGCCTATAATCCCCTCTAATGTACTTGTACAGAGTAATCATGTCCCCTCGCAAGCGCCTCTTTTCCAGAGAAAACAACCCCAACCTCGACAGTCTCACCTCATAGTTTAAATCTTCCATCCCCTTTACCAGTTTAGTTGCACGTCTCTGCACTCTCTCCAGCTCATTAATATCCTTCTTAAGGACTGGAGCCCAAAACTGCACTGCATACTCAAGGTGAGGCCTTACCAGGGACCTATAAAGGGGCAAAATTATGTTCTCATCCCTTGAGTCAATGCCCTTTTTTATACAAGACAGCACTTTATTTGCTTTAGTAGCCACAGAATGACACTGCCTGGAATTAGACAACTTGTTATCAACAAAAACCCCTAGATCCTTCTCCATTAAGGATACCCCCAACACACTACCATTCAGTAGATAGTTTGCGTTTATATTATTTCTACCAAAGTGCATAACTTTGCACTTATCAACATTGAACCTCATTTTCCAGTTTGCTGCCCAGTTATCTAATTTTGTCAAATCGCTCTGCAAAGCGGCAGCATCCTGCATGGAACTTATAGTTTTGCACAATTTAGTGTCATCAGCAAAAATAGAAACAATACTGTCTATGCCCACCTCCAGGTCATTAATAAACAAGTTAAACAGCAAAGGCCCAAGGACTGACCCCTGCGGTACTCCACTAACCACACTGGTCCAATTAGAAAATGTTCCATTTACCACCACTCTTTGTACTCTATCCTTCAGCCAGTTCTCTATCCAATTACAAATATTATGTTCTAGGCCAATATTCCTTAATTTGATCATTAACCTTCTGTGAGGTACTGTATCAAACGCTTTAGCAAAGTCCAAGTAGATGACATCAACTGCCATTCCAGCATCAAGGTTCCTACTCACCTCCTCATAAAAGGCAACTAAATTAGTCTGGCAAGATCTGTTACGCATAAAACCATGCTGGCACAAACTAATAGTATTGTGAACTGCAATGTATTTAAGTACCCTATCCCTTATTACCCCTTCCAAAAGTTTTCCTACTACTGATGTCAGACTAACAGGCCTATAGTTTTCAGGCTGAGAACGGGATCCCTTTTTAAATAACGGCACCACATTAGCAATCCGCCAGTCTCTTGGCACCATGCCAGACCTCAATGAATCCTGAAAAATTAAGTGAAGAGGTTTGGCAATCACAGCGCTCAGCTCATTTAATACCCTGGGATGAATCCCATCCGGCCCTGGACCTTTGTTTACCTTTACATGTTCAAGTCTCTTTTGAATTTCCTCCCGAGTGACCCATGCGTCAGTAGCTAAATTACTAGAACTGGGCATATTACAAGGGAAGCCTTCATTATCTGGCTCCTCAGATGTATAGACAGATGAAAAATAAGAGTTCAAAATTTCAGCTTTTTCCCCATTTTCATCAACCAACGTACCCCCCCGTGATAATAAAGTTCCCACCCCTTCTTGCTTCATTTTTTTACTATTCACATAATTAAAAAATAATTTTGGATTCTTTTTACTCCTAGCTGCAATATCCCTTTCCATCTCTATTTTAGCTTGCCTGATAGCTTTTTTGCATGCTTTATTTGCTTCCTTGTACCTGATGAAAGTTTCCGCTGTCCCAGCTAACTTGAATGCCCTAGTCATCACTAGTCAGGTACAAGCTGGGGTGAAAACCAGGAAACAACACAGGGAACGGGCCAGGAAAGCAGGAACCAGGGAACAACAGTTGCAAGAATCAGAGAACTTAGGAACAAGCAAGCTTGACCTATAACAGGCAATGAGTGAGACTCTTTTATGCCCGTTTTTCAAAATAGGTTTCCCAAGCTAAATTACAGAGGATTCGTAATCATTCATTCAAGTGCTATGTTATCTAATTGTTAGCTAACATGTGGATTACCCTGATGCTATTTGCCTGCCATAATTATGCCTAGAAGGGCAAATTTTGTGATGAACTAGAAAACACATGATCATATGAAACCAAAAAGAGAGACTCACATGGAAATAACAGTAAAGTAGAATGTATTCAATAGGAAATTTGTTCTAAAGTTTTTCTGCTAAGGAATGACATGAAAAAGGTAATGTTGTTTCTGGTTTCTTCCTGAGTAGAGAGACATCAGCATTGTTCTCAATTTTCCTTCTTAATATATTCTCCTCGACTGTACAGTTAGAAGAATGGTGGCGCTGTTGTTACAATATTCAGTATATTAGTATTTTATTAACAGCCCAATAGCTTTGAGAGGGGTGAAAATATATATAAATAATATAAATTGCAAAATGCTTAGAAGAGAACCCTGAGCAATTTTACATTCATTTTTTAAGGTTTACAAATGCTTTAAAACTATATTTTCCAATAAAATGCACGATTTCCCATTCTTGTTCTGCTTGGAAGCATTAAAAAAATTACTTCTAAAACAAAACAAAACTTCTAAAAACAAAATGGCTATATTCACACGTCTGAAGTTTGATTTAAGTGTAACATTGGCAGACAAAATACCATATTAATCTATTGCATTTTTAATTAATAGTTAATTAATAATTTTGTGTGTGTGATTCACAAAAGGGTGTGCTAACTGGCACATCAGACATTTAAGTTGCAATGCACTCTACTTAAAATCCATCAGCTGAAATTATGGGGAAAGACACTATGGTGTGAATAGAAACCATGGCAGGAAACAGAAAGCAAATTACCATGTTTTGCCATTGGCAGATTTTTACATGAAACAGCTGCTAAAATTTGGCGCACAACAAAAAAAAAGTTGTGCGCGTCATTTTTTTCCTGCACGCAACAATTTTTTTTTACATGCAGCAATTTTTCCCCTTTCGCAAATTTTGTTACAGTTTCACAAATGAAATGGGACAGGTTGCCTGGCTCCTGTCTGACACTTCTATTCACCAAAGACTTAATTTAGCCAGACACTGGCAGTGGACAAGATACAGTAGACTGTCCAGGAGAGCAGAGAGTATCTTCAAAAAAGGTCCAATTCACTACCAGCCCAGCTGCAAGATACCAGAGTGGTGACATATGCCATTTTGCAGGCCTGTCAGTGAGCTAGTCTCTCAGAGTGTGCCATTGAATAGATATATCATGGACATTGAGTCTACTTATCACTTTCTTAATTAAGTTATACTTCAAAAACAAACAAAAATTGACTACCATGTTATTGACAGGCTTGGATTACAAAAATATTTATACAGTAATTTGTGGACAAAATTGCAGAGCACTGTGCATAATAATCTATGCATATTAGTGACCTGAAAGCCAATGAGTAGATTGCCTGTATAGCAGAGTTACAAGTGTGTGGACAGGTTCCACATAGAGATATTTTAGGGAAGTTAGCACTTAAGAGCTGTAGGGAAGGGACTTTATGCTAAGGCTAAACATTGGCTTTAATTAAGCCACCTGGAGCCAGTATGGGGTCTTTACCCCATTCTGGAATGTACTGTTCCTTTAGTTAATGAAAGGCACTGTGTTTTCCATTTGCTGAATTTGTTACCTTATTAGATGATTGTTTGCATTGCCTTTTGCTATATAAAGTTCATAAGATTGTTCTATAATTCTCAATTTCATCCACTCATGTAATACAAGGCACTAAGATTGCCCAGGAGCAGTAACCCATAGCAACTAATAAGATGGTTGCTTTTAAACAGGTGACCTATAAATGCTTCCTGCTGATCGTTGCTATGGGTTACGGTTCCTGGCCAAAATGAGGTGCTCATTTACTAAGCATTGATTTATTTTAAACTCAATTCGGATTTTTTTCAAAAAGTTGCAGAGAAAAAACACTGTGCCTTTTCTGAGATTTACTATGAGTCTTGATAAGATGCTAAAAATCTGAATTTGACAATTTGCCAGATTAAACTTGCCGAGTTCATGTAGAAGTCAATGACAAAGGTCCCTTCCAAGTTCTTTCTTTTGTCTCAAAACTTAAGAGGTTTTGCTGGGTTTTGTCCAAAAATCACAACTTTTATGAATTGTCACAGCGACAATTCGATAAAGTCTGGATTTTTGTGGCAACAATTCAAAAAAGTCAATTTTTTTTTTTAGTAAATATCAGACATTCAGGAAAATGAATTTGAAAAGTAAAAAAAATTAGAAGTTATGGAGTTTTAGTAAATCAACCCCTTAGGGGGAGATTTACTAATCCACGAACGGTCCGAAGGCTTCCGAATGCGTTTTTTCGTAATGATCGGTATTTTTGTGACTTTTTCGTCGCCGTTATGACTTTTTTGTATGTTCTGTATGTTTTTTGTAACTGTGCTTCTATTCTGGTAAAATTTGGCCTGTATAGGTAAACCATTTAGTCTTGTAATTGTATACCTTTACTTGCATTTGTATCCCTTGAGTCCAAGACCATTAGTTCAGAGAGCAGAAAACCATCAGCAGTCAAACAAAAGGGCCTTCAAACACACTAGGAATCCACAGGGTCAAAAAATATAAAAATAATCTTTTTATAAATGTAGAATTAAAAATTAACATCTCCAATAACCCAATTAATAATAGGCTGCATATTGTTAGGCTGCCCATGATTAAGTGCCTTTGGGTGCGAAATGTGTAGGGCTGTTGGAGATGTTAATTTTTTACATCTACATTAATAAAAAAGTTTTTTACTTCTATATATTTTTGGTCCTATGGATTCCTTTTGTGCATGAAGGCACTTTTGTTTGACTGCTGTTGCTATATCTACGTCATAGTGTTTTATTTATTAGCAGCATTCAAATAAGTTTATTTTTTATCATCTATTAGGTAAAGACAAAGTTTGATAAAGAACCAGGTTTCCTAGTCTCATTTATGAATACTGCAAGGGTTCCAAGGTCTATCTCATCTCCAGCAGGTAGGTACCCTGTGCATGCTAGGGGTGTAGTCCTGTGCTTCTGAATATTACCAGAAAAGGGTTACATCTCTATATGTAATCTTTATATAGCACATTTTAGTGTAATATGTTTTCTCATAGTTTATCATAATCCCATCTCTTGTAGACTTGTATTTCCACTGAAATTCACTCATTGATCAAAGACAGATTCAAGAACAGTGATGACTCCTAAACTAATATATGTTAAATACATAAAAAGGCTGTTCTGGGTGTTCAGTTCATGGTTAACCGTTCTAAAGACGCCTGCTGTGTTACAAAAGATGAGATGCTGAGAGCTAAAAAGGGAATTAATGAGAGGATTCTGTGTAGAGAATGCGTGCCCATAAGTCTCAGCTCATTATGGATTAGAATTAGAAAAAAAATGAGAAACTAAAGAAGAGGTGATAATTCAGGGTGCTGGTGAAAAGGGTTAGGATTTATTTATTCTATTTTACAATTGTTTTGTTACTCTTCTGTTTTAAGCTGCATTCCATTATCAACTTTCTTGTTATTCAAGTACATTCCTTCCTGTTTCACATTATCACTACTATATATTGAAATCTGCCACCTCATTTGGATTTATTAATTGGGTTCTTTGACCTACTACTTATTGTTTCTCTTCTGCACTGTATCTTTGTGACCTCCTTCAGCAATGTCCTGCTTTTCACAAGCAAGGTTATTCTCATTTTACGTGTTTTATGTTCACATTTAAGAAGAACACTCTATGCCTGATATCTGCAGCATACTGATCTGGAACAAGATTTTTCTGCCTCTACATTTATTGTGGTTTTTTTTTGGCATTTAAGGTGTATTTTGATTAGATTTAAACACATATATGCAAAGGCTGCATTTTATAAATAAAAAATATCTCTTAAGTAGTATATGGACATAAACAGTGCCGGGCCAAGCTGGACATGCACCTTATGCAATGTAGCTGGCACATCTCTCCTTCTCCTGTGTGCATGCATGAACAAGCATGTTAAGAGGTTCATGAAAACTATGGAAACAAAGTACATACCAAATACCCACCACCATTGTTCCTTTTAATTCCTTCTCAGCTATGTATGCAAAAAAATAATTTTGTGAACATTTTTAAAAAATGTGTGCTCAGGTAAGAAAAAAATCTAAAATGTTGTGTTCTCATACAAATTTCTTTGTGGGAACCATAATTGTGCACAGCTGAAATATCTCAGTGCCTGATCCTGAGCTTTCACATTTACACATTAGAACTGCTTTCAGATAACATATTGTTTCTCCTACTCAATGGAGGAGTCATAAATTGAGTGAGCTAGACTTTTTAGTATTGGGTGCTATTCCTTTATCTGCTATTAGGTGGGGCATGGGAGCATTTTTAGCAATGCAGGTGTCAGGGAGCTGCTATCTTGCTACCTTCCTATTGTTCTGCTGCTAGGGAGAAAAGGAGGGGGGTGATATCACTCCAACTCCAGCAGTAAAAAATGACTGAAGTTTATCAGAGTCACATGGCTGAGGGCACCAGTGAAGCTAAGAATATGGCTAGCCCCATGTAAGATTTCAAAATTAAATATAAAAAAATCTGTTTTCTCTTTTAAAAAATGGATTTAAATGCAAAATTCACCTTGACGTGACAGAATCCTTTTAATGTTAACTAAAACTGAAAAAATCTTCATTCACAGGTTTAAGGCTTATTTTTTTTTTCAAGTATGCTTTACTTAAGTCATTCCAATTTTCACGTAAAGGAACAGTAACACAAAACATGAAAGTGTATCAGAATTGTTAGTATATTGTGTACTATTGCCCTGCACTGGTAAATTCTGTGTGTTTAGAAACACTATACACTTCTAGTGTATATAAGCAAGCTGCTGTGTAGACATGGGGGTAGCTATTCAAATTGAAAAAAGGAGAAAAATCACAGGTTTCAAAGCATATAACAGATAAGCTGTGTAGGTTCTCATTGTATTCTATAGAACTTATCTGTTATCTGCCATGTAACCTGTGCCTTTTGTTCTTTTTCCAGTTTGAACAGCTGCCCCCATGGCTACACAGCAGATTATTTGTGTACACTATATGAGGGTTTCTGAACCAAACACAACTTTTACCAGTGAGGGGCAACAGTACATTATATTTTAATTACTTTAAAGTGTTTTATTTTTTTGGTGTTCCTTTAACACCTTTGAATAATCTCTTTTTCCTCTCTGTGAATGAGCCTAGAAAATAAGAAGTTGTGTACCTGTGCTTTGCTACATTAGCATCTGATGCAAATACAAATCAAAAAATGCAATACCAGCTTAGTCTAGGCTGAAGTTAAGAAACCGTTTAACTTATTAAATTAATCATCGCCTTGTTTTGTATTTCTAACTAACTTTATATACAATTTACTTGCTAGAAAATTACATCTGAGACCAGTTTTTCCTTTAATTAAAAAAGTTATTTTATTCTATTTTCACTCTCCCGCAAAGTTTTAAAAAAAAACCCCAAAAATAAGTCAAGTTGAAACCATATTTAATTCAATGTAATTGCATATTATTGTTTTATAAATAATATATATTTGCAACAAAATTGAATTCCACATAACACGCCTTTTATAGTCCAGCAGAGTTGTACATTTTCATTTGCAGCAGCTATATGTATTAAAAGAAATTGCCTTGCTCAATGATATCCATTGCCTATTTTTTTTTTTTTTTTTTAATCTACCTCTTATATTAAAGGCTTGTGAGTGTAGAGAGGGTTGCTTGTCAATCCTGTTGCTTAGTATAAGGGGCAGATTTATGATTGCTTTAGCCTTTTGCCTTGCATCTCAAGCAATGATAATGGAAACCCTGCTTGAGTTAAAGAGATACTGACCCAAAAATTAAACATTTTTTTCATCTATCATAACATTGTATTTTTATCATTTTGCCTGTAAAAATATTTGTCCGATGCTTTTACATTACATATCTGATCCCCATGTCTCTCCATGAGGGGGCTGCCATATTTGTGCAGTCTGTTACCATTATAAGCCATAACTGACAGGCTGAGAAAGGACAGTCAGGTTGGCAAAATAGTCAGGTTTAGGAACTTCAAGTAACAATTACTCACAAAAGCAGCCCTATCAGCAAAAAAACCATCAGCATGACCTATAGGGAACTTTTGTGTACATAAATATTTTGCAAAGTAGTTTTTTAGGGTCAGTATCACTTCAAGGAAAGTGGTTTAACTGCCTATAATAAAGCTTCCTTGATTCTATTTACTTTTGCCTGCTCATGGGATCGCTGAGTGCCTGCCCTATGTATTAAAGTATATATTCTATTCAAACTATAGGCCTGGGGCATGTGCACACGGACCCCACATATACTGATGAGCTCATCCACTTTTTAATTGTGAATATACACCAAAACAATATATATATTTTTTTAACATCACTTTAAGGAACTCACGCAGGGTTTTGAAAAAAAAACAAACCTGATTAGTTGAGGTATTTTTCCCTGTGCAGGCTTCTTAAATGAGAAAATAATTTTGGCAGCTTTTAGGTGCCTAACTGTTTCTTATTTAAGAAAGCCCACTAGGGGAAAATACCTAAACTAACCCTCCACATGAGTTTCTTAACTTATGTGGAGCTTCCTTTATGATTGCTCAAGTTGAGAGGCTTAAGCAATCATAAATCTGCCCCTAAATGTAGGAGGGCTATATGACACATGCAATTCATATGATAAAATGGGAGTTAGTGAGTCAAAATTATACTCCTGAAAAACTGAGATGATTTTGGGTCTCTATTAACAAACTTTAGATATGTTGATCCTCAGAAAGATCCCTTATCCCCAGGTTCCTAGTGTTCTGGATAATAGCTCCTATATCTGTATATATTTTTCTAATAATATGTTTCACTAAATTATCCCAAATTGAAATGTGGTCATTTAAAGTATTGCAGACAATCAACGAACAGTCGCGTGTCGTTTGCTCATTCCTGCTGAGCAGACACACAGACCATCACAACATGGTGGCTCATTGTAAAATGGTACATGTTAAATGTTAAAGCTGATTTTTTGTCAAAACATATTGATCCCCTTTAAGAATAGCACCTTTAGCTATTTAATGGATCAAAATGGTTTCTTCATAAATGAAATACCATATATAGTCAAGTATAAGCCGATCCAAATATAAGCCGAGGTACCTAATTTTACCTAAGAAAACTGGAAAAACTTATTGACAGTTATAACAATCAAAATAAATACCAATAAAATTACATTAATTGAGGCATCAGTGGGGTATATGTTTTTAAATATTTATTTAAAAGAAAAACAGTAAACTAGCTCTGTAAGCGGAGAAGAGGGTCAACAAAAACAATATGAGTACTACCCCACGCTCATTGCACATTGGCAAACTGGCAGCAGACCCAGTCCTGGAGGAGATGTAAGGGGTAATAAGTATTGCTAGTGGGAGCCTAGGCCAGGGCACTGGAGGGTCTGGTTAGCGGTGGCCTAATTTGCACACAAAGGAGAGAGGGTGCTAGTCTAGAGGGACCCATGGCACCCGACTCGAGTATAAGCCGAGGGTGACTTTTTCAGCACATTTTGGGTGCTGAAAAACTAGGCTTATACTCAAGTATATACAGTACATTCCTTTTATAAAGGATTTGGTGCAGGTAAAGTAGCTTAACTGAGGAGACCTTTGGTGCAAAGTCATTTATAAAGTATTTTATATTATAAATGTCCTTGAAGACTTAAGCATCTGGTTAAACACTTTAGGCATGTTAAATGTCAAAGGTTTAGAAAATTAGTTCATCTCATCTCAAAATGTTATGGTTCTCTGCTTGCTTCTTTAAAAGCAAAGTACGAGAAAAACAGGTATTACTAGCATGTGTAATGTCTTCACTTTACTGATCACTGAAAATAAGAAGCACATTCAGTGCCCCCTGTTTAAGAACAGTAGACAAAGCTGTTCTACCACCTTAAGGTAAAAAGGCATAGCTTCCTGCAGTGACTCATGGTAGAAGAGGTATATGTTTTTAGATCATCTCTCTACATACTGAAATAATTGAGCTGTTTGATCCTAATGGGCCAGAAAATGATATGCCCATCCTGCATTAGCCGCTACATTGTTACTAAAGAGTCTTCCTCTACCCATATTATTCTGTGCTACAACTCTCAACATAAATAATAATAATAATACATATATATTATCTAGTTTAAAGCATCTGGGAGCTGTAATCCAGCATTGGGGTTTAAGGCTTAAAGGAACAGTAACACCAAAAAATGAAAGAGCTTTAAAATAATAAATATATAATGCACTGTTGCCCTGCACTGGTAAAACTGGTGTGTTTGCTACAGTAACACTACTATAATTTATATAATAAGCTGCTGTGTAGCCACGGGGGCAGCCATTCAAGCTGGAAAAAAGGAGAAAAGGCACAGGTTACATAGCAGATAACAGATAAGCTCTGTAGAATACAATAGTGTTTTATCTGTTATCTGCTATGTGCCTGTGCCTTTTCTCCTTTGAATGGCTGCCCCCATGGCTACATAGCAGCTTATTTATATAAACTATAGTAGACTTTCTGAAGTAAACACACAACTTTTACCAGTGCAGGGCAGCAGCACATTATATTTAGTTACTTTTATACACTTTCATTTTTTGGTGTTACTGTTCCTTTAAAGCAAAAATCGCTCGATAAAGCTTTACAATAGTGCCAAAAAGCTAGTAGCTCACCAAATGTAAGAAAAGTCTCTTCCAACAGGAGATTCCTGGCACTAGAGCCGTAAACCACATTATTTTCTAGCACTGCACACCTAATCAACACAATTCATGGTAAGGAGAGAGAAAAAATAAGGTCTGTCCTTGGAAATGGGGGCAGCGAATAAAACTGATTTTTATACACAGTATTTTATAGCATTTTGTGTGAGTATAGGAAATATTTCCTAAAATAAATACTTAAAAATAAGCTAAAGTTTTCGTTTTATTGTCATAAGTAATATAAAGGAATATTGTGAGTAAAACTTTTTCTTTTTCTTGAAATCAATAACAAAATGAGTTCATTTTACACAAACATACATCTATGGTTTCTTGACAGACTAAAATGTAAAAATGCCTGCAGAGGATATGAGTTTATTGAATTTCTTTACTTCACTGTTTCATGAACTATATCTGAAGTAGATGAAGTAATCTAATTGTTGTGAGAAAGTGGAATATAGGATTTTATTTTAATGCTAAAAAGGTCAATAGCTCTCTAACCTAAACTCTTTACTGTCTTTATTACATCTCACTGACTACTGAAATGAAATACAGTTTAACTAATTTACATGTACGTATCCATAATTAATTTTAGTATAAAGTTTGGGATCTTGCATATCCTAAATGTGGTTTAATTTACTAAAGAAAGGAGGGAGGTCATTGAGCTAAAAAGTGGACCATAAAGAAGAGTGAGTAAGAGGGTATTTATTTTTTGAAACATGCAATCAATGCCACCCTATTAAGGCATGCTAGTTCTCCCCATGAGTGCCTGATACTTTTTATCAGCTTTTTCATCCACCTAAAGCCTATCAGCCCTCTTCATTAGAGATGTAGCGAACCTCACAAAAAAAGTTTGCAAACCCGTTCGCGAACTTCCGCCAAAAATTGCGAACTTTTGCGAACTTTGCGAACCCCATAGACTTCAATGGGAAGGCAAACTTTTAAACCTAGAAAAGCCATTTCTGGCCAGAAAACTGATTTTAAAGTTGTTTAAAGGGTGCCACGACCTGGACAGTGGCATGCAGGAGGGGGATCAAGGGCAAAAATTTCTCTGAAAAATACGTTGTTGACACAGCGTTGCGTTTTGTGCTGTAAAGGGCAGAAATCACACTACATTTCTAAACTTGTGTAATAAACTGCTTTAAAACGTCTGGCGTGTACATGCCAATCAAGTCGTGTAAAGGTTACAGCCGGTTCACACGCAAAGACAAAACGCCGCAGTAGTGGATACGGAATATATTATTGCTGGTGGAAAAACATCGCTCGGGTGATTTTATTGCAATGCAATGTCACTACTATGTGTAACGTGTTTGGTGCACTACTATGAATAACAGCAAACAGCACTGGACACGTTAAAGAACAGTAACTTAAATTAAAAATAAAAAAATTAATAATAAAAAAAAAAGTGATCTCTGGTTGGTGCTGGGGGTGAACTACTAGGAGCAGCACACCAGTCCCCCACAGCTAGACTAATAGCACTGGGCTCTATAAATTACAGTAGCAAAGTAAAAAAACACAAATAAAAAAAATGATGTGAATGTGTGGTTGGTGCTTAGTGCACTACTATGAGCAGCACACCTGTCTCCAACACACACAGATGGAGCTGCAGTACACAATGAAAAGAAGAGTAACAGTAATCAGAAAATAAAAGCAGTCCTTACAAGGACTATTGGGTTACGGAAGATGAGATCAGCAGGACAGCTGCCCACAGCAGCTACATACAGAGCAGTAGAAAGTATATTACTAGTCAGCAAAGCTACCTAAACTGTCCCTCAAACCCCTGCACAGCTCTCTCCCTATGCTAACTCATCAAGCACACACAGGCAGAATGTAAAATGGCTGCTGGGCTTCGGTTTATATATGGAAGGGAGTGGTCCGGGGGTGGTCCAGGAGGGAGAGCTGCCTAATTGGCTGCCATGTATCTGCTGGCTCTGGGGTGAAAGGTCAAAATTTGGCTCCAGGCGAACCCAAAATTGCGAACTTCGCTAAAAGTTCGCGAACTTGCGAACACCCGATTTTCGTGCGAATTAGTTCGCTACATCTCTACTCTTCATGTCTCTTCAATCTACCAAGCTCACAGAGTGCTCCTCCACTGCCAGGTTCCACCCATCTCCATGGCACCTCCTCCAAGGCCCGCTCCCTCTTTTCCTCCTCCTGTTCCTCCTCAGCACTCCCCCTCTAATTAACACACAACCCAAGGGTGTCTGGGTTCAAACCAAGCCATGGCCTTAGCATCTTTGTTTGTTCCTTAGCCACACCCACATTAAGCACCTCCTCTTACAATTTTATTCCACCCACCTGTGGCCTCCTCCAACCATCTATCCTGGACCTATTCCCCACTTTCCAAGCCCAGCTGTTATTAAGTTAGAGAAAAAAGTGAAACGTATTCACACACTCAAAATAAATATAAAGAAAAATTGTATTAAATACAAAAACACATTACATTTTGTAAAGTGTTTTTGTATTTAATAATATTTTTCTTTGTATTTATTTTGAGTGTGCGGATACTTTTTGCTTTTTTCTTGACTGCTGTTGGAGTAACTGAATGGATTTCCTCCTGTGTCCCTGCACCTCTTTTCTTTTGATGTAGAGTAAGGTGTGCGCTCTTGCATTTTGTAATGTTATTAAGTTAGAGAACTGGCCAATATATTAGCAAGTAAGGTTCAGCGTTGATAAATAGTAATGTGTTTGGGGCTCCCCTAAATTGAGAAGGATTTTTTTTTTGTGGATAACAAACAGTGCCACTATAGGCAGTGTCAGTTAGTGTCATCCAAAGCAGATAAAGTACTCCTTTGCATAAAAAATATTACAAAAACATAATTTTGCCTCTTTATAGATCCATGTTAAGGTCTTACCTTGAGTATACAGTCCACAGTCCTTAAGAACAATAGCTTTGCCACTGGAACCAGTTGTACCTCCTGTTGGAGTGGCTCTAGCCTCCAAGGTGAAGATTCCTGACCCTCTCCATTATGCAGGGGATATCTACTGTGGGTTTCTGAATCAGTTCAAGATTCAAGTCATATGTTATTTCTCTGGTCTTCGGAAAGGCTCTTGCATGGGCTTCCGCTCTGTGAAAGAGTGATGATCTTTTTGTTCATAATGCTGCTTTTCTTACTACACGTGCAGCCAGCAAGTTTTCACATTTTATCTCACCATGTCCAGACGCCATTTTTTGAGTGTTAAATCCTGCCTCTAGATGGTTATTGAGTGCAACGACTTGCCAGCAAAACTCACTAGAAAATTCCATAGACCATTCACCTGGTGGTGAATTTTGGTATTTTTTTTTCTTTGAGTTAACTGGAAGAGACATAATGCAACAACATATTTAAGGAACATGACTGCATCTGTACCTTCCAAGAGATCTTTGATGCCCCAGGTCATAATATCAGTTCTTATTTTCTTCTTTATGAAGATATTCCAGATCTCCTCTTTGCTGTTGAGTATGACATTTTCTTTAGCACAATGGCACATTCGTACCTTCCAAGAGATCTTTGATGCCCCAGGTCATAATATCAGTTCTTCTTGTCTTCTTTATGAAGATCTCGTCTTTGTTGTTTTGTATGACATTGACTTTAGCACAATGGCTGCGGAGGTTTCAAGGAACAATGACGCATTGGTGGTGGCATTGTGGCAGGGGCTAAATGATGAACTAAAGGATGACTTGGCCGCCAGCTTTGCCATCATAATTCGAAGAATTGGTAATCTTTATTGACACCAGAATGAAAGAAAGACATGCAGGTGCATGTGTGTGTTTGGAGGCGCACCAAGTTGCACACATGAGCAAAATAACATAATAAGACTGTGCCAGTTTCCTGGAGGGCCTTACAGTGGGGATCATTTGTATAGGTTAAACTTCATTTCAATCAAAATAAATTATGTAACTATATGTGAGCTTTTAGGAATGCCTTTTTCCATAGTTGTATTTAAACAAATTATACTTGGATTTCACTGATTTGCTATTTCTCAGTAATAATAAGACAATTCTTTGTACTTCATTAAATTTGCTGTTGGCAAAACAATTGATTTCTTGCTGGTACTATGTCTGCGCTAATCCAGTCTTATAAGAAAAAGTAAACTTAAAACAGTATGTTTTAGTAACTTTTAAAATGTTCTCTTCCCTATTACAATTATGTAGTGTGTTCCATTATGTCTTTAGCAATGCTACTTTTCCACATCTTGGGTCATAGGTAGCAGTGCTGTTAGCATATCATTACATAAGAGCCTTGCCTGAAGGATATGTTAACATTTTGGGGAAATTTGTTTCACTTGGGAATTCGAAATGTGTTGGATGAGTAAAATAAGAAATGTTTCATAGCCAAGAAAGATGAAATTGAAGATAATTTTACATAATACGAACGGTCTCACAATCATTCTGTAATAATAATAATGCTTCTATTATAATGCCATTTCTGTAATAATAGCACTTCTGTTATAGAAACACTATTATTACCGAAATGCTATTATAATACAAGCGCTGTTACTTAGAATTGCTTCTAGAAAAAAAGTGCTAAATAAGATGGCTTATATTATAGAAAATTATTGTAAATTTTCTTTCCAAGGGAATGAAAGTTTTAGTGCAGTGTAAAGTTTTTCACAATCATGTGACTGTCTCTTCCTATCCTGAAAAACTACAGCTAACTTGCACATGGAAATCATCACAGCATCTATAAAAGGTAAATGAACACTGGTAACATTCCTAATGCTGGCCTTCCTAATGCTAGAAATTCATAAAATAATCTTTTTCAATCTATAAGAAATAAAAGCATAAAAAGTACAATTTTGGATAAACAGAGTGCAGGTGATTTTCTTCTGTAGTCTGTGACATTTGCAATGCACTTAACTGTCTTGCATTTTAAAGGACAACTGTAGCACATTCAAATAATAATAACATAAATGATGCTATTATATTGTTGTGTATTTGTGCTTGCATGCTCATTTTTTAAGGCATACATTGATTGGTTTTTTCAAGAACCTCTTCCAGAGTTACAAAAGGACAGAGTATACTTTTATTGTATCTCTGTGATCCATGCATTCAGTTAGATAAATCCCAATGTTTGAGAGTTGCTGGTTTTACTAAAAATAAGAAAATGGCCAAATTATTATTGAGGCAGTTCTCGGCTGCCAACTCAGCTTCTCCAAACAAGACCCCCTGCTTGTGTATTATCTCATAATACCCCCTAACTGTAGAGACCCCAGAAAACCATATATCTTTGGAAAGTTTTTGTACAGTCTTTTTGACTACATACATTTTGGTTTAGCGCCCCTTTTGGATTTTAATTTTTACCAAATGGCAATGCTATGTTAAAAAAAGCAACAAACAACAATGCAAGTGTAAAACTGCAATAAAATCACAAAAATTAAATAAAGTATCCAAATCAATGAGATAACAAAATAAATAATTTGACAGCATGGTTACTGGTCAGAATGGCCACACTGTGAAATTAATAGTTTTTAGGGGAAAAACAAAAAAAAATGATGAATTAAAAAAAACAAAAGAAAAAAGTATATGTCTGTTTGTGTATGCTTGTGTGTATACCTCTAAAAAGTTTGTGAATGTGTGTATATGTGTATGTGAGTGTGTAAATATATGCAAAAGTGTGAAAAAAACAGAAAAGCAAATAAAAAGCTAACTTTAGTAAAATGTGTATTGTGTATGTGTGCAAATCCATGAATGTGTGTAAAGAAGGCCTACTTACCATTTTTGTGAGCAGAAGGGTCCTTTCCAGTGTTGAGGGTCCCGGGTTCGCAGGTAGGAAGTGCGTGAGCAGGTGCAGGAGGACTAGAGAAGGAAGCAGACATGTGTGCTGGTAGAAGACAACTTGGCAGCCCACTTGGCTTGTTGCCTAAGGAGTTGGGGGCTCATCTTACTATCTGCGACAGTGGCAAAAGCCACCAGTGCAGACAAAAAAGATTTTATTGCAAAGAACGTATGTGATACATGCTTGGCAGATAAAGCCTTTTCCTGCAAGAATGTATTACTTACGTGGCGGTAAAAGCATTAAACTGGGGAAATTAAGACCAGGAAAGTGGGCCAAGGTTTCTTCTCAGCATGGATGCAATATTGTTACTGGGTGAGGATATCCGCAAGTTGGATTACATTTTGATGGTAAACTGAAAAATAGAATATGTAAGAAAAAGCAGTAATGTAAAAAAAGCATTTTCATAGGTTCCGCAACTCTTAAATAAATATTTAGGTTTCAGTTTGGTAACTGTTTGCATTGTCTTTATTATGCCTTTGTATATTTTATCTTGACCACTTGCAAACATAATAAAGTGACAAAACGTTTCGTGAAAAACATGGAAGGGGTTCAAAGAAAAAAAACACAGAACTGGAATTACCTTTGTATTCAATTCTGAACTGTCTATGGCCATCTTCTAAACACAAAAAAATAAATGCATCTTAGCAGAGAGATTGCAAAGACTTTTGCCATATGACGACTTGGCATACAGCCAAGAATCCTCAAAGGAGTAAACTTAATGAAGAATGAAAATCTGGATACTGGGAAGGGTGTACAGTATGAAGAATTCAGTTTAATTGGAAGAAGATATTGAGGCAATTGTTTCTGTTTTTACTAGCAAAAAGAAAGTAGGTTGTTAAGTAATTGGAAAATGAGAATGTGTGGAGTTGTTTAACTGAGGAACAGCATGTGTTTTCTATTAAACAAATTTAGGACATTATAAAAGATGGATTTACTTGAAAAAATTGTCAATTTTCTCACATTTATATGCCTCTATACCAGGGGTGGGCAAACTTTTTGGCTCAGGGGCCACATTCACTTACAGCCGGGCCGGGCCAGCGTTAAGCCCCAGGCTGCCATCAGAAATCATGAGGCCTCTCAGCTCCCCCCCAGCATCCCACAGCTCCACTCCCCAGCATCCTGCACCTCCCCACCCCAGCATCCTCCCTAACATCCTCCAGCTCCACTCCCCAGCATTCTGCAGCTCTCCACCCCAGCATCCTCTCCATCATCCTCCAGCTCCACTCCCCAGCATCCTTGAGGCTCCCCCCCAGCATCCTCCCCAACATCCTCCAGCTCCACTCCCCAGCATCCTGCAGCTCCCCACCCCAGCATCCTCCCCAATATCCTTCAGCTCCTGCTCCCCACCCCAGCATCCTCCACCTCCCCACCCCAGCATCCTCCCCAACATCCTCCAGCTCCACTCCCCAGTTTCCTGCAGCTCCCCCCGCAGCATCCTCAAGCTCCATTCCCCAGCATCCTCCCCCCAGCATCCTCCATTACCCCCCCCCCCCCCCAGGGACCTGCGGATCCCTGCGGCATGGCACGTTGCGGCTCCCTGCGGCTGCTACGGCATCCTCCGACTTCTATCCCCACCCGGCATCCTTTTATATGGTTGCGCCCCGTGCATGCTGACATCATGCGCGCGCATGAGTGGGGGGCCGGATTAAAAAGGCTAGCAGGCCGTAGTTTGCCCACCCCTGCTCTATACCAATATGAGGGCTTACCAATACTGTGTAGATAACAGCAAATATCCTGTATGTGACTAGGAACATATGGTAGCAAAGACTCCTCACCCAAACAATGTAATATTGTCCAAAGCAGTGGAGCAAGAAGCATGGCATAAGTTGGGGCATAGGGGGTAGACAGGTGTAACCAATATGCATCTGTATCACTTAGATTCTAGTTTGGCATCTCTAAAGATAGAATTCAGTCATGTGTGTGACAAAGTTCATTTTAATCTGCTTTTGGATGCTCCTCTCTGTTTTTATATCTACATAGGATATTGCCATGTATAAATCATATAAATAAGGAACCAATACTTGATACAGGTAAATTAATGTGATCAAAGAAGAATAGTAAAGTCAAAAATTACATCAAAGCAATGTTCTGAACAGCTGAATTACTGGGCACATCATTAGTAGTTTTTATGAAAGGTGGGTAGGCCAAGCTTAGGTTAAAGGTTAATAAACTTCTTGTTTATTATTCATCCAGTAGAAGATAGCTGGGAGTCAGAAGAGATCTGTATATAAATTTAAGATGATTTCTAAATGGACACTAATAAAATGGATATTGTAAGTATAGAGCTGGAACAGGTACTTGCCAGTGTAGCAAATCTTTAACCGGAGTTTGCAAGTTTGTTTATCCTGGAAGCCCTCTGCTGTAGCAATGCTTGTTCCTCTCCTTGTTAAACCACTTCTTAATATTATTATTTCACTCCAATACTGCCAACCAACCCATGCTATCCCATTATACATATATATATATTTAAAAAGAATGATGGAAAAAACACAGTTTTAAACTATAACTGAAATGTTAATTTAGCCTACAAATGATTAATTATATAAATAACTACACATTTAAATATATACACATTGTTAGATGTATTTTGTCTCTTTATAATATCACTAGCTAAAACTAACTTGCTTTGTGAACTAAAGAAATCCATGAGGCCTTATTTTAAATGAGGTGTATTTTACAGGATTGCGCTGCATAATGTGCTCACTTAGCAGCTTTGAAGTGGGGCTATCTAAACTTGTCAATTTTAACAATGAGCCAATGAGGGAAATTAGTATCACAAGTTTAAAATGAAAAAAACAAAAAACAAAGTTCATTATATTTAATATTCCTATGGACTATTTGACTATTTTTTCAGTCTGTTCTTTGTAGTGATTTGAGCTTTTATTTTGTAATTTTTTAAAAAGGACACACTATATAGATCTGCCGGAAGGCTGAATAGTCTGAGAATAGGTCTTAAATGTAGGTGAAATCTGTCCAAAACTCAAATGGTGATATTTAAAACAATCCTTACTCGACTGTTGCCACTTTTGCATCACGGTGTGTTTTTAAGTTGTGTAAATCTTTGCACCAAGAAAACACTGCAAAGAATGTTGTAAAACATGTATTTTGTGAATAAACCCCCATGCAAAGTGATCACAGAGCTAATCCTTTACAAAGAATGAATTGAATAATTTATGATGGAGTATTTTTTCTTAAAGGAATATAGTCATGGGAAACATTTTATTTTCAAAATGCATCAGTTAATAGATCTTCTCCAGCAGAACCCTGCATTGAAATCTGTTTTTTCAAAAACAGCACAGATTCTTTCATATTTAATTTTAAAATTTCACATGGGGCTATCCATATCCTTAATTTCCCAGGGTGCCACAGCCATGTGACCTGTACTCTGATAACCTTCAGTCACACTTTACTGCTGAACTGCAAATTGAAGTCATATCAACCCCCCCCCCCCCCAGCAGCGATCAGCAGAACAATTGGGAGGTAGCAAGATAACAGCTCCCAGTAGATATCAGAATAACACTCAATAATTCAAATAAAATTAAAAGAAATTCCAGCTTGGGACTCCTCCAGTTACATGTAAGTAGGAGAAACAATAGGTTACCTGAAACCCGTAATGTGTAGCGCTGGGTCCTTCTAAAATATACAAAACTTTAAATCATTATAGAAAACTTAAAAAATGTGTATTTTAGCTAAAAAAAAGTAGTTTTTAGTACCCCTGTGTCCAAAACGTAAAGCTCAAAATGTGTGCAGGAGAATAAAACTCTATTCAAATACATTAAATTCACAAGTTATCTTTGCACATTATGGACTAAATATAAAAAAGCATTAATGGAATGAGCAGTGTCTCAAAGGACTGCAATTCAGGCATAAATAATCCCAGACTGTTACCCAGAAAACACAGTATAATGACATATGCAAAGCATTTTATATAAAGTGCATACATAATAATGATAATAGCTGTTGATGAATGTACTTGAAATGGAAGATGCAGTAAGATGCAACGAATAGATAGGTGCTATAGAAATTCCAAATAAAATAGAGCATCTACAGATCAATCTATCCTACTCAAGGAATGCATAGACAGATTGCTAACAGTCAGTAAGAGTGCATACACAATCTCAGGGCCTGCATGTTTAGGGATTTCTAGCTTAGTGCCTGCCACACTGTGTTCATTAGTGCCAGCTCTGAACTGCTTTCATGGTAATATATCAGAGGAACTAGAACAGATGCAACAGGCTTAACTGGTATACTGTATATGGTACCCAAAAGTCTAGTTTACCTTTCCTGTCCATATACAGTTCATTGCATATAGTTCTTTACTGATGAGTTTTATACTTCACTGCATATTATTTTTATTAAGGTACATTATTTTTCTAGAATACTTTTTTTTTATCAAGTGTGGAAATCCATTGGCATAGACAGTGACTGTTGGTGTTACTACACACCTTGATTGCAAAACAATTATCATGCAAGTCCCTGTTTGGTGTTGATCTAGGTCTATCTTTGAAAACCTTTCCTTTTGTGCCTTACATTTGTAACTTTTGAACTTTTCCTGTTGTTTGAATCAACTTGAACCTAGACAATATCCACTTGTCAGTTTTCTGGACCGAGCTTTGACTGATCATTGGTTAGTTTACCTACCGCTGTATTTTTTTTTTTTTACTGTACACTAAAGGAGTACCCCATGATACAGCACACTATGGCTATGAAATATGGCCCAGGCCAAGCCACAGTCAACAACTATTTTGCATTTTCTAATTGGAAAAAGCATTTTGACCCCTCCCCCCAGTATTGCATCATGTGGCCTTCAGTCCATAACTTCAAATTCTAGAGTTTAGATTTTGTTCAACTTGAACACTAAAGATTAAGCTGAACCTGAATCCTGCAAAAGAGATAGGATTTGGCAAATCCTGGATTAGATGAATCCCTAGTAAACACTTCCATTAGTGTCTCTTTTATACCAAAGTACCTCCTCCACATACACACTATTAGACACTTTGCCAAGTAACCCTTCATCTCTACCATACAAATGCACATCAGAAATTAGTTGATTTACTTTTCCTGGTACCTGTATAAAAAACGTTTACACCTCTACCCCTGCTCTTTCATCCCTACAACCTTTTTACTTCTAGTTTCTATTATTTTATGTGTCATTTGAGAAATGTGTGAATGTGTGAATGTATTCAAGTAGCCATTTCCTTTTAACCATTTCTCTACTGTTCATGTTACTTTACAGTGCATCTTTGTATATTTCACTTCCCTGTTAACAGATACTTCTATTTTCTAGAAAGTAATTATACAGACATGCAGAGAATTTATGATTCATAAATGACGTGAAGCTCGGACAGGAAACATGATTTTGAAGTTTGCATTGAAGTAAAACAATATATTGGTTAACTAAGGTATGGAAGTCTGGAATTAACTAAGGTATGGAAGTATGGAAGTTAACTAAAGTATGGAAGGTTATTAATATTTATACCTTTTCATCAGATATATTAATAATTCTAGGCCAGATAAAAAGACTGAACTATTAATTATCTTAACAGATTTTTGAGAATTTAGTCTAAATGAATGGTAACACTTGAAAATAGAACATAGTACAGGTCTTTACATACATGCCAGGATAGAAAAAGTGGCAGTACAGAAAATACTCTGGTAAATTTGCCCTTTAAATACATAAATAGCTATTAAGCTGTAAAAACAGTAAACTACTGTGCAAACAATATGCTTGTTTGGTTGGACTGAATCCTTTGTTGAAATCAATGTTACCACAAAAAATACACGCACAGTTTAAAATATTCACATATTACGTTACTGATTTAGTAGTTATACTGTATAATACACATAGATTGTGCCAAGTCTCATAGACTGCCTTCCCTTGCATTCTAAAATCTAAGCACTTGTAAATGAATGATAAATGCCCCTCTTTGTATTCCTTCACACTCGGATCAATTTGACAAGAATATCATGTAATGAAGATAAACAGCAAGAGATAACTAGTGATATCACATTTGTTTCCCCCCATTCTCCTCATGTAATTTCCATGCTTTTTTAAAGTAATCATTTTCAGATTTCTCTTCATTAAGCTTTTAAAATGCCAATTTTTCATAAATGAAGATGGAATATTTTTCTCAATACGAAGTGTTTCAAGCTTTCTGCTGCTATGTACTTTTAGACATGTAAGTATCAGCTGATTTATATCCTTAAAAGTGAGGAAACGTCATGTATGCAAATCATTTTGTCCTCTTAACAAAATATTACCATATGGAGATGGGACTCTTAAATATTTATAGCCTGGAATGCTTTTCCTAAGTTAAACATGGATTCAAATAGTTAAACTGCAGCAGAGTTAATGAATCTGCACAATTCCTGTATTCTGCCAGTACCCATTAGTCTCCAGCAGAAGCCATTGTTGGATGGTTAATGTATGGTTTCTAAGACATTTAAAAATGTGCAATATCCTTGTTTTTCTTGTTTACAGCATGTATGTGTTAAACTAGCTGACATTTTTTAAGAGTTTTGTATTTTTATAATTATTAACAAGCAATATTAGCTCACGGTACCCAGAATCCTTACAACATATACATCTTAGTTTTCCATGTTACCCTCTCAAGCTAGTACATAAACAATATACCATAACTGACTTCTAGTGAAAAATTCGCTAGGCACGGATTTGCGTTGAATTTCTGCATTTCGCCACTGGCAGATTTTTTGCGAACCGGGCGACAAAATTCGCTGTGCATCCAGTAATTGTTACGAGCATCTAAAGAATTGTCTCTAGCGTCTAAAGAATTGTCGTGAGTGTCTAAAGAATTGTCATGAGCATCTAAAGATTTTTCACGCTTCAAAAGAATTGTCGCGCGTCAAACGTATAGTTGTGCGTCAAAAGAATTGTCTCTCTCATCAAAACAATTGTCTCTCATGTCAAAAAGAATTGTCTCCTATCAAAAGAATTGTCATGTGCCAAAATATATTGTCTCTCTCATCAAAAGAATCGTCGCACGCCAAACATATTGTTTCGTAAATTTTTCCCTGTTTCGCAAATCTTTTGAAAGATTTGCAAATTTTTCGGCGAAGCGAAACAGGAGAGAATCGCTCATCACTACTGGCTATGATAGGCTTCCTTTACTAAGGTAGAGATTTATCAATGTTTGAGTTTGTTATTTTTTCATGATTCAAGTTTTTTTTTATATATTCTTTATTTTTTAGATTTCAACATTAGGGGAAGGGGTACAAAAAGAAAAAGGGGGGGGGGAGGGAGGGGGATGCATTGATTCTTTTACAAACATATTCTTTGTTCCTAAGCTAACAGCAAGTTCTTGCTACCTTTTAATGCAATTTAGGCACGTTCCTTTGTATGCAACATCCGTACACATTGTTTATAGCATCATAGGTACATACATTTGTTTCCCTTGTGTGGGTTAAGGGGTGTCATGTTATATCTTACTACACTAGTGACAGCTCCAATGTCCTATTACCGATCTAGGCTATTCAGAAAGTCTATCCATGGTGACCATATTCTGAGATAAATTTGACTGTTATTGTGTATCAGAAAGGATAGCTCTTCTAGTTTCCTTATTTCTTCTACTTTTATTAACCATTCCTTATATGTTGGGGGAGAGGAAGACTTCCATTTCTGCGGGATCAGTGATTTTGCTGCCTGCAATAAATGTAAGGTGAGTGAATCTGACAAGGTAATATTCTTTTCGGGTATGGCGTATAATAATATGGTGGGTGCATTTTCTATTTTAATAGGAATCTGGGTTACTATATAAGTTGTGTCTAGTATTTCTTTCCAGAACTCTTGAATCTCTGGACATGTGAGCCAGATATGTGTATGTGTGCCTTCTGCTTTATTGCACCTCCAGCATAGAGAAGAACTGTTAGGATACATTCTGTGCAGTCTAGCTGGCGTATAGTGCCATCTAGTAATGAGCTTGTATGTTGCTTCATTAATTCTCATGGCTCTTGATGCTTTGTGCGCTAATTTATAAATTTTGTTCCAAAGGTTTGGAGATATTACAACTTCTAGTTCCTTCTCCCATGCTAGGCAATGGGGTTCCTGTTGTGGGCTAGGAGTTTCGATTAGAGTTTTGTATGCCTTAGATAGTGGTTTGTACACTACTGTATTTGGTTCAATGGATTCTATGATTTTTTCCCATGGAGTGAGCGGTCTGTCCCATTGCTTATCTTTACATGTATGGATATATGTGTGTAGCTGATTATAGTTCCAGATATCTCTGGGGTGGGTGCCCCATCTTTTCTGGATTTCTGCCAAAGATATTACCTTGTTGTTTTTAATGAAATCGCTAATTTTTGTGTTCCTCTCTCCCCACATACTCCATCTGGTGAATGATCCTGGTTCCATGCTAGGTTGAAAGTCTGCATTATACATTAAAGGCTGCAATACATGGGGGGAAGTTGATAAATTGAAAGCTTCTTTATTTTTGTGCCATACCTTCAATGTTGCTTCAATTAGAGGGTGATTTCCAGTACTCTGTGCTGTTTTATATTGTGTCTGCCACAAGAGGTTTTCTAAGGGGAGAGGTACAAATGTTTGTTCTATGGTGCACCAGTCTTTTATTTTTGTTTTGGTTTTCCAATCTAAAATACGAACTAAATGGGAAGAGATAAAATAAAAGTACACATTGGGTAGGGCTATTCCCCCTTTTTCTTTTGGCTGAGTTAGTAGCCTATATTTAAGCCTGGGGTTAGAGCCTCCCCAAATGAATCTTGTAATCATAGATTTTATCGTTGAAAAGTAAGTCATAGGAATGTAAACTGGTAGTACTTGTAGTAAATACAGAATTTTTGGAATGAACATCATCTTAATAGCCTGTACCCTTCCAAACCAAGACAGCTGTATTTTATTCCAATTATTTAGCATTTTCTGTAGTGATAATAACAGAGGTATGTAGTTATTCTGGTAGCAGTTTCTTAGTTCAGATGTAATTATAATTCCCAGGTATTTAATGCCCTTATTTGCCCATTGGAAAGAGAAACTTTGTTTTAAAGGTGAGATATTTTTTTCTTGGATATTAATATTTAAAATTTCTGATTTTGAGTAGTTAACTTTGAAATTGGATAGGTCCCCGTATGTTTTAAGTAGGGCTACTACATTGGGTAGGGAGATGATAGGCTTCGTGATATACATGAGTAAATCATCTGCGAATGCTGCACATTTATACTCTTTTCCTCTAATGACTAGGCCGGATATGTTTTGGTCGTGTCTTATGTGGCTCAGTAGGATTTCCATCACTAGGATAAAGAGAGTAGGTGATAAGGGGCAGCCTTGCCTTGTACCGTTAAAAATTTGAACTTTAGGGGAGAGTGTTCCGTTAACCCTTATTCTTGCTGATGGATTCTGATATAGAGCTAGTATTCTATGTCTTGTTACCTCGCCTAGTCCAAAGCCCGCTAATGTTCTTTCCAAAAATTCCCACGAAACCCTGTCAAAGGCCTTTTCGGCATCTGTAGTAAGAATCAGTGATGGGATATGTCTTGTTTTTGCATAATGTATAAATGAAATTATCTTAGACGTATTGTCTCTTCCTTCCCTTCCAGGTATGAACCCTGATTGGTCCGGATGAATCAGGAGAGGTAAGTGTTGTTTAATTCTATTACTTATTATTCTGGCATATAACTTCATGTCTAAGTTTATTAAGGATATGGGCCTATAGCTGGCACAGTGCTGGGGATCCTTGCCAGGCTTGGGGATGATTGTTATGTGGGCTTCTTGTGCCTGAGGATGAAATCCATTCCCTGGCGTTATAGAATTAAAATAGTTCAGGAGTAATGGGCTTAATTCTTTTTTAAAGCATTTATAATATAGTGCTGTATAGCCGTCTGGGCCGGGGCTTTTTCCTGAAGGGAGACTATCTATACTTTTCTCAATTTCCTCTAAAGTGAAGGGGAGATCAATTAGTTGGCTGTCTTCTATTGTTAGTTGTTGTATTTTAGCGTTTTTTATAAACTCATCTATTTTGTCTCTGTTGTGTTCTGTGGGTGTATGTTCCTTTATTTTGTATAGTTGTTGGTAATAGTTTTGGAATGCTGCTGCTATTCCCTTAGTGTCATAGCTTATTGTGTTGTTGCTCCCTTTAATAGCTGTAATGTGGGACTGTGGTTGTATTTTTTTAAGTATATTTGCAGAGTGTTTGTTACATTTGTCACCCAGTTCATAAAATTTTTGTTTGCACCTCATATATGCTTGGTATGTTCTTTGATCTAGTTTTGCTTTTAACTGAAGTCTCTTGCTTTCTAGTTTTAGTAAGTTATTCTGGGATAGGGACGCTTTGTGAGCTTGCTCTAAGTTGGAGATTTCTTTTATTAACCTATTAATTTCCTTGTCTTTTTCTCTTTTCAGATTGCTCCCTATCGAAATGAGATGTCCCCTCAGGACACACTTTAAAGTTTCCCAGAGAGTACTAGGAGAATTGGTACTAGAAATATTGTCTTGTAGCGTGTGATTTATGGATGCCCTGATCTGGTCTTTAAACTGTTCTTTATGCAATAAGTAATCATTCATCCTCCAGGTGAATTCGGATTTGGTTGTTTTGGGAATAACAAACTTTGCTGATATGGGGGAATGATCTGATAATATGCTGTTACCAATTTTTGCTTGTGAGAACAGATGTAACCAATATTGTGATGCCAGTATATAATCTATTCTCGAATAAACCAAGTGTGTCTTAGAAAAGTGTGTAAAATCTCTTTCTTTGGGGTTCTGGGCTCTCCACACATCTATGATTTGTAGTTCTGAAAACAGTTTTTTAACTTCCTTTAAACCCTTGTATGAAATGTTGCTTTTCCCAGAGGAGGAGTCGGTTAAGGGGTTCAACACCATGTTAAGGTCACCTCCCAGTATGACTAGACCTTCTTTAAAATTTTCGAGGGCTTTCACAAATTTTTTTAGATAGGTAATTTGCCCGTGGTTGGGTACATAAACATTAGCCAAAGTGCATATCAGTTCTCCCAAACAACATTTAATAAGTAAGAATCTTCCCTCTTTGTCTGCACGTGTCGCTATATGTTTAAAGGGTAACACTTGCTTATAGCTAGGACCTTTGTAGGGTAGGTTATGGGGGGATTAGCAGGGGGAAAAACAATAACCTGAATGAACATATTTACAATTATGGTTAGAACCATCTGCCGCAATAGACTTATTGGGGACTTGCCCCGTGGCTGAGAGTATTTAGCAGCGGCTTGAGTACTTTGTACTCTTTTCATGGGGGGTGCGTGGTTGGTTGGAGGGGTGGAGAGTTATGGGTGATATTTCTTTAGCTTGATAGCAAACTCCCGATCCCTTATTCTCATAATCTGAGAGGGAGATGGGGAATGTATATTTTAACCATCAGCGGTAAATTGCCTGATGATTGATTACAAGTGTATAATACTCCAGTGGTCTGTGGTGGTATATCTCCCTCAGCCACTGGGTAGCAAAGTAGGGAACCACATAGTTATTTTCATGTAAAAGTAAAATCAAAACCGTAGATAAATCAACCATTAACTTTGTATAAAGAGAGACTTTTTAGTCCCATGTCAGACCCAATTATGGTAAATATCAAATGTTAGAGGATGCTTACTCGTAGCTATCCTCTATGTTTATTTTTTACCAAAATTATTAATGTCTCATAACCAGTTACCATCCTTCTCAAGTGTGGGTCGGTCTGATCCTGTTTCTAGGTGTTCTCGGGGTGTGTGGAGTGCGTCTAGGAGTTGCTTGAGTCCAGTTCCCTTGAAGGTCAAAGGTTAGGTTCGGAATTTTCCCATGTTCAGGGGTCCAGCCTGGTAGATCCATCTCGTCTAGATGTAGTTTCTTAATGAAGTTAGCAGTGTCCATTGGTGTGCGGATAATAGCCAAAGTACCATCCTTAGTAGCTGTGAGAGAAAACGGGTATCCCCACCTATAGGGGATGTTGTTTTCCCGTAAAGTGTCAGTGAGTGGTTTTAGTAATTTCCTCTTAGTCAAGGTAGATCTCGAAATATCCTGAAAGAGTTTAATGTTGCTTTCTTCAAATGTCAGGTTGCTAATGTCTTTTGTTTTCATCAGAATTTCTTCTTTTAATACAAAGCTGTGCAGGCAGCATAGGATATCTCTTGGTGCATTAAGGGGTGCTGCTTTAGGTTTCTGTACCCTATGCGCTCTCTCAATTTTGATATCTGAGTTGGGCTCTTTTTTGAGGATACTGTTAAAGATTTGTAATAAAGCAGTACGGATTTCTTCATTTTGTATTGTCTCTGGGACCCCTCTTACTCTTATATTATTCCTCCTGCTACGGTTCTCTTGGTCCTCAATCTGCCTCTGTAATTCTAATATAGTGCAGTCCTGTTGTTGTATATGGGTATATATTGCTTTTTGATTATCTGTAATCTTACTTTGATTCAGCTCCATGTCGTCAGCGCGAGAGGCCAGGGAGATCATATCTCTCTTTAAGTCCAGTATTTCCTCTTTAAGTGTGGCTGTTACCTCTTGCAGCATTTCCTTTATATCTGCCTTGGAGGGTAAATTAGCCAAGTATGCGGGTATATCAGGTGCCCCTTCGGAATCGCTTTCCTGATCTGAGGCCTCCCTGTTTGTTTCAGCTTCCTCCTCTCTATCTTCGTGCGCGGGCGCCATTTTGGATACCGATCGTTCCGACTTTCTTTTGAAAAACATCGGTGTAAGTTCCATTTGTGCCATCTGTTGTTTTTTCCCAGTTACTTTCTCCTTCTCCGGTCTAGCTTTATGTGGTTTCCCCATCTCCTTTTGCTCTGATACTCTCTGGATCGGGTGATTGCTTATGGAGCTATGCGATCACGCTGCCATTCCGCTCCAAGGCAAGCCACGCCCCTGATTCAAGTTTTTTTGTGCTAAAAAAACTGGAATTCAAATTATGTTTACAAAACTTGAATGTCTGGAATTTATTATATGCAAAAAAAAAAAATCTAAAAATTTGAATTAAAAAATTCACCATATAAAAGCTTAAAAGTTTCTATAGTAGTCAATGGGAGTTGTCAAAGTCAAGCCATTTTTGCAAACTCAAGGTATTTGTGTTTGAATGAGTTTTCCTTATTAGTAAATAAGGGAGCATTCAATATGCAAGCTGATTCAATTTAGAAAAATAAATGCAACTTCACAAACTTTAAAACTGATAAATAATCCCTTTACTAAATGTATGGTTGTTTAAATGTAGACTTCCTAGAGCAACTGTCTGCTGGCACACCCAGTAGATGCAGGTATTATCATGAGCTGTCACGTTAAGAATTGATTAATGAGGATTTGACCTCCTCTAAAAGCAGCATTCTAGTGTATTGTGCAGGGCACCCCTGGGATTCTTGGGGAAGCAAGGAAATAAGCAAACAACCAGTTATTTGGCCAGCCCCCAGACTACATGAAATAGACATCAACATAGACATAGATACAAAGCTTCTGTGTATAAATAAGCCTTATTTTTAATATAAGTGGCAAAGTCAATATTACCTGCTTCCTACTGTCAGTTTTTTGTACTTACAAATCCTAAAGGAAATGTGAAGCAATTCATTTATTAAAGGTATAAAGACCTAGAGTGAACAGAGAGAGTGATTGAACAGAACACAGCTCACTTAGGCAACATATAAGGCAGATTATAAGGTAGCAGAATTACTCTATTGAACGGAGCATTCTCCAGATATGGACAGCTGGCCAGATAGTAATATTTCTGAGATTCATTTTATCAAAGATACCATTTTTTGGTATAAATAAAATAAAATGCTTTGTAAAAAGAAACTAATTTTTAAACTAAAAGCTATTAATGCAATATAAATGCAATTCTAACTACACTTTGTATAAAACATTTGCATTGTATTTGAGAGGCAGGTTACAGTTTACAGGTTACTAAGCATCAATACCAAAAGTAATACCAAATGCTTTAATACCTATTAATTCCCTAGTTGCTGATTTATGTGTGTCCAAGTGTATTTATTTTGCATTTAATAGTTGTTGTTTGGACACTTCATTACTTCATGTGAACAAAAGACACATCATCCATATAGTCAGAAAAACTTGATAATATACCCTACTGTACCACCACTGTGTCACAAACTGGTACACAAGAATGATTGAGTTTTTGATCACAAATTTACCATTTTCCAGGGGGGTCCAGCCTTATCCTATACAAAAACCCAACATATGTTGTAATTGAGATTGAGAATAAACATCTCCCCCTCTTTTTTTCTTTCTATACAAGGAAAGAATATGCCCATCCCTGATATAAAGGAGACAGATAGGGCTATATTTGGGTGTTATGATTAGTGATCTCACAAAGTAGCATAATATAATTTACAGGAGCTTGAAATATTATGATATTTCAGGTTTTTGTTAAGTGCTAACAGTAATAAATCTATTTGTAAGCTAGTGGATTGTTCCACACTGCCTAAATCTTTATACAGCCAATTACATGCAAGGCATATTGCAGCCAAACAATACAAAAAATTGTAAAGCAGAAACTATTTTACTTGTGCTTTAGCATTACAGTAATTTAAAACTGTAATAGCAACAATACAAAAGATTACTTTATATTCAATGGCATGCTACTTTACATAAATAACTTTCTTTACATTAATATGAATTGGAGATAACCAAGCAGAGCATTTCAGACAGAATGTTACATCTGAATTTATTTGGTTTAATTTACTGAAAGAGCATTAAGCCTTTGGTCTGTAGCACATTGGCCAATTAATCCATTGCAGCATAATGCAGTAGCACTGCTGAAATTAGAGGATGGAATCCTTCTCTTCAGTTAGTTGTTTAAGAAAGGATTCTAAGAAAAGAGGAGTTTCAGGGCACTGGCAGTTTCTCAGAGGTCTTGTTAAATCCTATATTTGGGCTGCACAAGCTGCTTCTTATTAACAATAGGATTGACAGACAGCAGATGTTAGGGCTGGGAGGTGATGTTATGACACAGAAACTAAGTAGTGTGAATATAAATTAGAAATCCAAAGAATGATATTTGAACTTTTATTGCATAAGTAAGAAGCAGTGTCACATCCATACCAGCAAAATAGAGATATTACTGTATGTATTGTGCCCCCTTGATTGTTTAAAGAAAGCTGGGAGGAGGAATATCTATGTTTTAGTTAAAGGCTGTCCATACTGTAACATAGAGTAGGTTTCTTCTAGTATGTGAGACCACTTTGCTTATTGTATGTTCCTGCATGGATTGTTTTCATGTAGGACACATTTGTATGTATTATGACATCTTCTTGTCTCCCCACTTTGTTTAATTCTATGATTCGGCCAATTGCGAAATTAGGGGACTGTGATGTGATGGGGCATGGATGGATAGTTAGTTCTTGTCCAAGGCAACGTATATTTATAGACTGTCTAATAGGGTATTTGTAACGGTACAGAAGCGATTTTAGCAGATCTTCAACAGTTTTTACCTTGACATATAGTAACGCATTCTATCTAAGGCAAGCTGTTGAAATGTGGCTATATTCCATTCATTTGACTGAATTATGAAGTAAAATTATGGGTCAGGTCCAGTAATTTAAATAAGAGTCCATAAGTTGCTGTACTGTTCATAACCAACTGAATTGATTAGGGGGGGCACTGGCTTATTTACTTCAACCACAAATATATTTATTCTGGAATGGGGTCAAGTGGTAAGACAATAAAAGTTCTAAAGGTCATATTGTTTTACTAGCTATCAGTATCTAGGTAATGTTTTTCCTGTGACCTGATCACATCCTTGCAGTCCATATTAAAGTGCTTACCTTGTCTTCTTCAAAATAAGATGCAGACCTGAATTAGAATATGATTAATGTTATTTATGATAACTGAGCATGAAGAGGCTCAAAAGCTTGCCTTGCACTCTATATCACTCATCTTCATAGCTCCACAGACATGTCTGTAGAACTTGTAGAATTTACACCACATTTGTACGTGCTTTGCATGTTTTCTAGTTCACTCAATCGATATTTGAAATTCTTCTACTGTGCTTCATTGCATCATGGCCTAGGTGTTAGAATAGTTACTTTTTCCCAGGTCTTTGGAATTACATACCTTATAGGTACATCTCTTGGATGTCTTATGTATTCCTGCTGAGGCCAGAGTACGACTCTGAGCTTTAGAATAATTCATTTTTATTTTTTCACATTCACCTTGGTTTTTTTTTTATTTGCTTTGTCTCAGCAGTTCACACTCATTCCTTAAACAAACAGATGTGACCCTGATAATTGGTCACAAATTTAATGAAGAAGGAAGTAACACTAATTGACATTAAGCAGCAAACTTGTGTCAGTAAGCACTGGTGTATCATTCCTGCTACACTAAATTTCTTTACATTTTCTAACGCATTGATACATTTTTTAGAAATATTGCACATATATCTGCTGTAATTATACAACTTTTCAGCAACTCATCCCTATGTGAATGTTACTGCAAAAACTACAGAACTCTATAGGGGTAATAAGAATCAAATCATAAATAAATGAATATAATTCTTACTAACAGGCTGGTGGCTGGTTGAATCAACTTGCTTTCATTTCAACAAAAAAGGGATAAGTATTCTTTATTAACTTTATCAAAACCATTGTGTTTTTTTTTTTTTTTAAACTGTTGGGTTTTATTTTTTTTTCCAAAAGTAATTGTTGTTTTTGGTGCTAATTTACAAAGTTTGTGGGATCCATAGGCATACAGCAGGTTACATTCCTTTGTAATTACCCTCAGTTTAAGGGGGTGGGGTTTGATTAGTTGACCTTTACAGACTGTTTAAATAGAACCACTGGCACTCCAGTGGAGCTTGCTCTGGTGGTAGGTGCTCTGTAAGTGTTTGCTCTTTAAGTGGGGGCTCTGTAAGTGGAGTTATAAACTCAGGGAGTTAAACACTAAGGGAGTTAAAAACAAGGTAAAACAAGGTATTTACTACAAGCCCTTTCACCTATTTTTGTTTAACTGTTCTTGTAACTGGGAGAATGAGTGGTAGCAACATTGAAGGTCTGACACAGTGCACAGCCTGCCACATTAGAGCATACCTCTGTTGTGGATGTGAGCGAATTGCCACTTTAGAGGCTCGCGTTAGAGCACTAGAGGAACACGTTGCAACACTGCGTTCAATCAACAATCTTGAGAGAAGTCTCTTGCTAACTGAACAAGAGCTAGTGGGGTCAGATAGTATGGGGGAGCGGAGCAGCAAAAGGATGATAGGGCAGTAAGCTGGGTGACAGTTAGAAAATCTAGTGTGGGTAAAAGGAAAAGGGAGGCTGCTCCAGGGTTTGCGCATCCCAACAGATTTGCCAGATTGTGTGAAGAAGATAGGAGTGTGAACTCTGGACTGGCGGTTCTAGGTGAGGCTGATCTCTCTAACAGCCGGGAGAGCAGTTTCTCTAGTAGTGGTGGGGAGGAGAGCAGAGCTAGGCCTAAACAGATGGTGGTTATAGGGGATTCAATCATTAGGAAAGTGGACAGGGTAATCTGTCAATCGGATCGCTTCAACCGGACAGTTTGCTGTCTTCCTGGTGCCAGGGTTCGGCATGTGGTTGATCGGGTTGACACATTATTGGGAGGGGTTGGGCATGACCCGGCTGTCTTGGTACAGGGATCTAGGCTCTAAGATTAAGCAAAGGTCCTCCAATGTCATTTTTTCGGAAATTTTGCCAGTGCCACGTGCAAGTTTAGGGAGACAGCGGGAGCTTAGGGAGCTAAATGTGTGGCTAAAGTCTTGGTGTAGGAGGGAAGGGTTTTGGTTCCTAGAGCACTGGGCTGACTTTTCCTTGGGGTACAATCTATACAGCCGTGACGGATTGCACCTCAATGGAAGGGGGTCTGCTGTGCTAGGGGAGAGAATGGTTAAGAGGTTGGAGGAGTGTTTAAACTAGACAAGGGGGGGGTGAGCTAGAGTTCTATGGGAAAATTAGTGTAGATGGGGCAGGGGGACTAGCAAAGGGTTGTGGGGGAGGAGTGAGGGGGGCATATAGTTTATCAGATAAGGAGCTTCCGTTACAAGGAAAACAGTCTAATATTTGCCTTAGCTCTAACTCTCCGTTAGCTAATGTAAACATCAGAGGGAGAAGTAGTAATCTCCGCTGCATGCTGGCTAATGCACAAAGCTTGTCGGGTAAATTAGGGGAGCTGCAAGCTATTGCATGTATTGAAAATTATGATTTAATTGGTATCACTGAGACCTGGTGGGATGAAATGCGACTGGGCTGTGAATTTAAATGGTTATACACTTTTTAGGAGGGACAGAGTGATTAAAAAGGGTGGAGGGGTTTGTCTTTACGTAAAGTCAGATTTAAAGCCATGTAATAAAGACATTACCAATGAAAACGTCGAATCTCTTTGGGTAGAAATTTCAGTAGGGCTGAAGGTCACAAAGAAAATGGCCATTGGTGTATGCTATAAACCACCCCGTATAGATAAGGGGGATGAGGTCCAGCTATTGTTGCAAATGGAGGAGGCTTCAAAACTGGGTCAAGTTGTTATTATGGGGGACTTTAATTATCCGGGCATGGTGCCGAGAGACTGGCGGATTGCTAATGTGGTGCCGTTATTTAAAAAGGGATCTCGTTCTCAGCCTAAAAACTATAGGCCTGTTAGTCTGACATCAGTAGTAGGAAAGCTTCTGGAAGGGGTAATAAGGGATAGGATAGTTGAATACATTGCAGTTCACAATACTATTAGTTTGTGCCAGCATGGTTTTATGCGTAACAGATCTTGCCAGACTAATTTAGTTGCCTTTTATGAGGAGGTGAGCAGGAACCTTGATGCTGGAATGGCAGTTGATGTCATCTACTTAGATTTTGCTAAAGCGTTTGATACAGTACCTCACAGAAGGTTAATGATCAAATTGAGGAATATTGGCCTAGAACATAATATTTGTAATTGGATAGAAAACTGGCTGAAGGATAGAGTACAAAGAGTGGTGGTAAATGGAACATTTTCTAATTGGGCCAGTGTGGTTAGTGGAGTACCGCAGGGGTCAGTCCTTGGTCCTTTGCTTTTTAACTTGTTTATTAATGACCTGGAGGTGGGCATAGAGAGTACTGTTTCTATTGTTGCTGATGACACTAAATTGTGCAAAACTATAAGTTCCATGCAGGATGCTGCCGCTTTGCAGAGCGATTTGACAAAATTGGAAAACTGGGCAGCAAACTGGAAAATGAGGTTCAATGTTGACAAGTGCAAAGTTATGCACTTTGGTAGGAATAATATAAACGCGAACTATCTACTGAATGGTAGTGTGTTGGGGGCATCCTTAATGGAGAAGGATCTAGGGGTTTTTGTAGATCATAAGTTGTCTAATTCCAGGCAGTGTCATTCTGTGGCTACTACAGCAAATAAAGTGCTGACTTGTATAAAAAAGGGCATTGACTCAAGGGATGAGAACATAATTTTGCCCCTTTATAGGTCCCTGGTAAGGCCTCACCTTGAGTATGCAGTGCAGTTTTGGGCTCCAGTCCTTAAGAAGGATATTAATGAGCTGGAGAGAGTGCAGAGACGTGCAACTAAACTGGTTAAGGGGATGGAAGATTTAAACTATGAGGTGAGACTGTCGAGGTTGAGGTTGTTTTCTCTGGAAAAGAGGCGCTTGCGAGGGGACATGATTACTCTGTACAAGTACATTAGAGGGGATTATAGGCAGTTGGGGGATGTTCTTTTTTCCCATAAAAACAATCAACGCACCAGAGGTCACCCCTTTAGATTAGAGGAACGGAGCTTCCATTTGAAGCAGCGTAGGTGGTTTTTCACGGTGAGGGCAGTGAGGTTGTGGAATGCCCTTCCTAGAGATGTGGTAATGGCAGATTCTGTTAATGCCTTTAAGAGGGGCCTAGATGAGTTCTTGAACAATCAGAATATCCAAGGCTATTGTGATACTAATATCTACAGTTAGTACTAGTGGTTGTATTTATAGTTTATGTATGTGAGTGTATAGATTGGTAGGTGTGGGTTAGGTATGCTGGGTTTACTTGGATGGGTTGAACTTGATGGACACTGGTCTTTTTTCAACCCTATGTAACTATGTAACTATGTAACTATAATAGCATTTAGACTTAATGATTAGCACTGTTGTACTCCTAAACTGAAGGTGAAAACATATTCTGGTCTGGTACTCTGGCTCCCTCCATTCCAGCATGGGTTTTGCCATGCTTATTTGCTCATTTGCTTTTGTCTGGTTATGCTACTAATTATGCCAAATTGTGGTGATAAACGATATACTTGTTTCCTGTATAGTTTGTGACAATTTGTGACATCTGAATAGTTATTCCTGTAATCAAGAAACTGGGAAATAGCTGAACCATAATAATATTTTAAGAAGACCAGGACAGATGGAAAAGGGGGGGTTCCTCATGTAAAACATATTTATAGTCAGACCTATAGGATGAGGGATGTGACAGCGAAGAGACCTTGAGGAAAACTACTGAGGATTATAGTTAAGTGTAAGGGTACACAGGAATTAAAGCATAATACAAATATAAAAGTCTAAACAGATGAATACTATAAATTGCTAAATCTGCTATGGGAAGTTAATTTAGTATTTTAATGAAAACTACTTAGATGACTTGTTTTAGCAAAAACGTATATATTATCAAAAGTCCATTTGAAGTACATGCAACTCGATCATTGTAAACTGGTGTATTTAAAGGAATACTTGTAGATTGTAAGCTCTTTTGGGCAGGACTCTCTTCACCTCTTGTATTGGTTATTGATTGCTTTATATGTTACTCTGTATGTCCAATGTATGGAACCCACTTATTGTACAGCGCTGCGGAATATGTTGGCACTTTATAAATAAATGTTAATTATAATAATACTGTCATGGGAAAACATGTTTTTTTTTTTTTTTTAAAAACACATCAATTAATAGAGCTTCTCCAGCAGAATCCTGCATTGAATTACATTTTTCAAAAGTGCAAATAGATATCTTTAAATTTCATTTTGCAATTTCACATAGGGCTAGCCATATTCTTCATTTTCTAAACTTAAGTCTCTCTGTACTGCTGCACTGCAAGTTGAAGTGGTATTACCCCCTCCCTTTCCCCCTTCCCAGCAGCCAATCAGCAGAACAATGGGAAGGTAGCAAGATAGCAGCTCCCTGACACCTGTATTGCTAAAAGTGGTAGATATCAGAATAGCACTCAATAGTAAAAAATCCAAGTCCAGCTCATGACTCATAGCTTATATGAAAGCAGTTCTATTGTGTAGTGCTGACTCCTTCTGAAAGCTCAGAATCAGGCACAATGCTGCCCACACACCAATATAAAATCTAAAAAAAATAAATTTGTTGGTTCAAAAATAACATGTTAAATGGTAGAGTGAATTATTTGCTATGTATGCAGTGTGATTTAGAAAAAAAAAGTACATCTATAAAATAAATGTATGTTTTATAATAATCAGTGAGTGAGGGCTAGTGTAAAGCTAATGTGCTACTAACAAGTTCACAACTTGCAATTTGAAGAACAGCAAGTTTCATATCTGCAGGGGAGACAGATTAGCCATAACACACAAATTTAATTAGCTACCTTAATAAATAGTAAACCTCCACACAGAATTCTAGCAGATTGAATGCTTTTCCCCATCTTTTTCCTGATACACATGTTTATGCCAGGCATGCCTTCTATTTGCAAACAACGAGCTCCATATTGTTTTGTGGGTGTATCTAAACTGCCAAGCTAAACACAGATGCTAAACCACAGAAGAAAAAAAGATTTCTCAAAACTGCATTCTGTTCTGTAATAAGGCTTTTTCTTAATTTATTGTTGATTAGTGATGAGCGAATTTTATTGCCAGGCATGGATTTGCTGCAAAAAAAAAAACACAGATGCTAAACCACAGAAGAAAAAAAGATTTCTCAAAACTGCATTCTGTTCTGTAATAAGGCTTTTTCTTAATTTATTGTTGATTAGTGATGAGCGAATTTTTTGCCAGGCAAGAATTTGCTGCAAAATTCCGCATTTCACCATTGGTGAATTGTTTCATGAAACCTCCGCAAAATTTTGCGTCATCACTGATCAAAACACTTGCCTAAATCCTTACCCCTATTATACGCAAATAATGGGCACTCTGTTATTTATATAGAATAGTGATCCCCAACCAGTGGCACGGGAGCAACATGTTGCTCACCAACTCCTTAAATGTTGCTCCCAGTGACCTCAAACAGATGCTTATTTTTAATTTCCTGCCTTGGAGGCAAATTTTGGTTGCATAAAACCCGAGTATAATGCCAAACAGAGCCTTCTGTAGGCTGCCAGTCCTCATAGAGACTACCACATAGCCAATCATAGCTCTTATTTGGCACCCCCAGAACTTTTTCTCATGCTTGTGTTGCTCTCCAGCTCTTTTTCCATTTGAATGTAGCTCACGGGTATAAAAGGTTGTGGACATCTGATATAGAGCCAACACATTTTTGCAGCATGTTACGTTCATATTAGTCTCCCTGCCCCAGTGGAGCTTAGTGGATCCACAATCTCTATCACATTCACACATATATTTTCAAACAACCCCCTTACTGTTTTGGAGTGGATGCCATGAGATGTGACGAAATGTATCCTATAGTGATTTTATTCCCGTCTAATTTTGGTGGTATTGATGCCACCTCTTTCAACCTTTCCTTGCACGTTTGTATGGTACCCTTCTTCCCTAAACATCTTCAGTGGCATCTAATTCCAGTCTATAGCATCAGGTCCATTAGAAGTGACCAAATCACAACTAATCAATTGTTTCTTTGGGAGACCACTGTTGTTGGGTGGCTCGTAACTAGTGATGAGCGAATCTGTCCCACTTTGCTGTTGTGATACTGCTAAAAAATTCACAAAATGTCGAAAAATTGTGGCTACCGCATGAATTTATTTTACGTGTGCCATGCTGATCCAGTCCTGTATTGCCACTTGCTTGTATCTTCTTTGTTTCTCTATTGCATAGTATCATATTTAATACACACATGAAACTAAATACACATGGGTATACAATATCATGAGGACTTTGGTATTATTATGTATGTGCATGTATGATTTATGTTTTTACTGCCATTATTTATGTTTACAATGTTATTTAAAGATATATGTCAGTGCCTATTTAATCTTTTTATTAGAGAATTTTTTGGGGAATGGAGCACCCCCCTTTTTATGGCAAATCTCTTCTGCTCTATAGAACCAGTACAGTGGTATTTTGATTATAGCTAATATTTTAATATTTGTACTTTCAGAAATACTCCGCAAATGAATCTCCATAAATCTGTCCCAGATGTTTGCAAGATTCAGTGAGACTACAGAAACACCCCTAAAGTTCTATTTACTTCTCTCAATAGAAAGATTTTTACTTTGCCACACAGTGGATTAACCATTAATGCTTGTTAAGCAAGATGTTCAGAAGTAATACAAATATATGAAATTACTCTAAACTCCAGTAAAATATGTTTTAGTTTATTCATGTGTACTATTACAGTCAAATTTGGCAGTCCCTGTTATTATGTTGATCTTATCACAGAAATGATATGATAATGAAAAGTCATGCCTTCAGCATAAATGGATTCACAGGACCATGGTAATGTTTCTACAGATAACATTGAAGATCCTGTTCTATAAGGTTGAAGCTTTCTGAGACATAAGACTCAAGAATCACCACCTGTGAGTTAAGAGGATTTTCCTTTATTGTTCAGGGTGCAGTTTAATACATGTTTTTGTATTCCTTACTCCCTCTGATTCCTTGCTGCCTCTCTCTTTCCCTCAATCCCCACACCTACTTTGTATGGATAGTACAGTCCTCTGCAGTCATTCAGTGTGTTTTGGGATAGGAGAATACGATTAGAAAATATATCCAAAGAGCATACAATCTATTATAAGTCTATGTTTGTGTAATATTAGGGATATCCTCATTTACATTATGTCTGTACTTGTTTACTTTTTATAGTTTGTGTGCTTTTCTACTTCTTGTTTTTATTCATATATTGAGATAGTATGTAAAGCAGGTGACAGTCGGTGCTGATTAGATAATACAATTTCAGGAATGTTTAAAAATGAATGTTAAAAATTGCTAAATTGGTTGTTTACTTTCAGAAGCAGCAGAACAATTACTGTTATGAAGAAAATATATGTTTTTATAGTCATTGAGGCATACAGCATCAGGAGATTAAAAACTGCGTAAGTAAACAAATACATTTAAGCTATCTCATTCAACAGATTGCTATTCGGAAATATTATGTGAAGTTCCTTCAAAGGCGTGTTATCAACAAAAGCAGGATTCTTGATTGTCAGCTTTTTCTTATAAATGCATTTTTGCTCTTCCTCTAAAGCAAATGATTGTAAATCTTAATGTAATATTCCAAGCACATATTTTTGGGGGCTCCCTTGCTTTTCTAAATCCCGCTCAAGTGGAACGTACACTTATTTCTGCAACGAAAATCTTTCTAGGCTATTGGCGAAATGAATAGCATCAACTAAAAAATATTTGAAAATTTAGTCACATCCACATCTTGCAGCCTATAAGAAGCTTTCACGCTTTTGGGCTCGCTTTAGATCTTTAATACCCTTTCCTTTTGTGTCAAGGAGCTCACGAGGCGTAAAGCAGCACTGATAAACCCACTTAGATCCCTTCCTTGGCCGTCACCTCTTTCTGGCAAGCAGCTTTAGGTGGTAACTGATCTGTGACAAGCTGCCAGTCAAACAGAGCATTTCTGAAAGCTAACACAAAAGGCTCAGTGCTGGAGAAAGAAAAAGGATATAAGAAAGGAAACCACAACTGCATGCGCTCCTCTCTCCTGCTCATCGCTCACCCTCTCTCTTTCCCTCTAAGTAAGGTTCATGGCAGGGGCAGTTCTTAGGTTGAAAGATAAAGATCAGCAGCCCATTCAGACTATGGACTGTCCTGGCTTCTTGCTGATAATAGAGGAAAAAGTGAGATTGACAGTCAGATGGAAATTAACCCAGCGCTTCCTTGAATGCTGGCAATTCTCATGGGATGAACTGAGAGAGAGAGAACGAGAGAGGGAGAGAGATATTGGAGAGGTAAGGTAAAGAGGAGAACGAATAATAAAAACAGATTTTGAATTGAAATGTCAGTGCCTTGATCGGATTCCGTATTTCCCAGGAGCTAGAATGTTGGGTATCTTTTTATATTTGTATTGCCCACCCTTCCTAAATATGAGGAAGAGATCATTTGGCTATCATGCACTTAGTATAATGATATGGTTTGCCTTTAATAACATTGAACATTCATAATCTACTAAAATGAATAAAGGTTTAGCAAAACTTTGCTAATTATATTTGATGATAAAAGTATACTTTTTTTTTAAAAGGAAAAGCACCCAGTTTCTACAAATGCATGTTCTAGAAGCACCCCCTGTTATTTGCTTAGTTTCATAAAAAAGTAGACCTGCAGTTAGAAGTATAAAGTGGGTTAATTATTAAAGTCTTCCGAGCCAGAACATAAACCCTTCTGAGCTATGCATGCCATTATATTGTCTATGTCACAATGTGTATGAATTTTCTAGTAAAAGTAATCTAACAGGGCATGCCACATAAACACAACTACTACAACTATTCACCAGTAGTGATGAGCGAATCTGACCTGCTTCAAAGATTTGTGAAACGGCGAAAAATTCTCGAAGCACAAAAATTGATGCATGGCAAAAAAATTGTTGCACGCGTCAAAAAAAATGTTGTGTGCGTCAAAAAAATTATACACGTGACAATTTTATTTGCTGTACGCCATTTTTTTTTTTTTACTAATTTTTGCCCCCGTTTGGCAAATAAATCTGCCAATGATGAAGCCCGGAAATTCGCTGTGAATCCATGCCTGCCAAATAATTTAGCTCATCGCTGTTCACCAGATATACACAAATAAACACAACTGCTCACCAACTAAAATGGTAATTTCTAATAAATTTCTCTAAATGATGCCAAATGTAAAAGTACAGGTTTTATAATAACCAGGTTAGTTACACACAAAACAGCAAGAATTAGGTAAAAATTATTCAACATTTGAAAATAAAGCTCAACACAGAAACATTCACACACTTTGGGCCCGATTCACTAAAGTCTGAAATAAGGAGTGCTATTTATAGCATGCGTTAAAAATCTTATCACTTCTTATTTTTCACTTGATTCACTAAAAGGACACTTGCAGAGCGCAATATATCACGCACGTAACCATTACTTTCTGAAAACCACCATTTCCCTGAAAACTGGAGGCTGCATCACTCCATGTTGTGTTGCCAATAGCTCACGAACCGCAATTTTCTTTAAGTACCGCCTGCCCCAAGTAGGGTTAATATTCACACAGATTAACACGATATTTTGCACGTTTAACGCTTCATATGTGTTTGTGAATCATGCGTTAGTACTATTTCTATTCTATTAACACATGCGAAATGACTTTGATGAATTGGTACTTAATTATCGCATGCTTTTTAATGAAAAAAACTATGCGATAAGCGTTATTGACCTTTAGTGAATCGGCCCCTATAACGCTTATCGCATAGTTTTTTTCATTAAAATATGTCATTGTAAGATAAATAACGCCAAGAACATCGCTTCTTAATTATGACAAGTGTCCTTTTAGTGAATCAAGTGAAAAATAAGTGATAAGATTTTTAACGCATGCTATAAATAGCACTCCTTATTTCGGACTTTAGTGAATTGGGCCCTTTCTCTTAATTCCTATGGGTGTTTTTCAGAAGTGTATTTATGAAGTGGTGAACTCAAACTTTCACCCATTAATAAATACGGTTCTAAAAATCCCATTGGAAGGAACAGAAAGTAGGTGAATTTTTCTGTGGAGAGCTCTAATCTCACATTTTGATAAATCTGCCCCTTAATTTATTACAAATCTGTAAATACTCACCCCTCAGTAAATGCCAGGTTAAGATGCTACAAACTTTACTAAAGCATCAGTCATGATGGCATGATTTATTAACTGCAACACTGTGTCAGTGAGTGCACTACTCATTCACTAATGCTAATATTTAACATGGTTGAGACATTTGTTTAACTAAATAATATAATTATAATTCTCTTTTCTTTGTATTTGTTGAACTATACTTAACATAGTTATAGCAAGTCTTACAATCTACATTGGGTCCTTGAAACCAAGAGTTTTGGAGTAACTGGCCCATGGTGATAAGGACTTCATCCACACTTTATTAGGAATCAGAGAGTCCATCAGAATATTTAACATTTTTTAAATGTCTTCTTCTTTCACTTTTCAGATTATGCACGTTTATATTTGTTTTCTGATATATATGACAACAGTCTGGGGTGTTTCTTGAATAATTGTAAATGGATTACCCAGCAAAGCAATTTCCATCTAAAATCAAAGCATGTTCTTTCCCTTTTGTATATAATTACCCCTGTTAACAATTTTAAACTTTCTTTGCAGGAAATCATGGAGTACCATGTTGGCAGTGATTGGTAAATTCATGGTCTTTCCTGGTTTATTGTGGCCCAAGAGCAACAATGGGAGGGTCTTGTATTATATGGAAGAAGATTTATCAAAATTTGAGTTTGTGTAGTTTCGAGGTATTTTCTACTATGACTAAACTCAGATATGAGAAAAGCACAAATGTTCCTTAGTTGTATATAAAAGCACATCAACAAAAAACGCAGGCTCAAAATGCTTAAAAAAATTAGAAAAAATTGAATTGCAAATTTTACATCATTAATTAGCATGAATAGCTCCCCCCAAAAATATGTAGAACTTGAATACCATACACTGGACAATTTGCTCATCGGTTGATTTGCCCGAGCCTATGCGGCCCGCGATCCGTCAGAAAATCAAACCTGCCCGATTGAGATCTGCAAAATTTTAGGCCAGATCTTGGTTGGGTAGGCCTGTCGGGGATGCCAATATATGGGAAGATATGCTGCCGAATTGGTCTAAAGGGCCTGAATCGACAGCTAAAATCTGCCTATAAAACTTTAAACTTGTAGTCATACTCAACTACAAATTTGGAGATATGTACATAGTACTTAATCCACCCTCAAGTGGTATTTTTTGGCACACAATAATTGACATTGATAGAATGCTATACACAGTATAACAGTATATATGTATGTATATACACAGATGCAGCCTTTATCATGTTGTTGTGTTATGTTTCTTCCAGTTAACACAGGAAAAAAAATGCCAAAATTCGCCGGCAGGTGGCCCATAGTCTACGGTGTTTTCTATTGTGTTTTGCAGGCAAGTCTTTCACTCTAACACCATCTAGATGCAGAATTTAACACTAAAAAATAGTTTCTGGACATAGCGTGACAAAATGTGAAAACTTGATGGCTGCATTGGACTACCAGTACTCTCCTACCTGATGGTTTTGGCTCTTGACAAAGCCAAGACACATGGGTCATGATTGATGCTCCATTGCATGACAGTGTATGTCAGAGAGGTGTATAGATTGGATTCAGAACATATCCTCTATTAACTACACAAGTAGATCATTACTTAGTGCCCAAACCATAATTTAATGCAATACCCAAGCAAGTGACCACCCCATTATTGTACTAAATATTTCATACACAAGTACAAGCAGAGCTAGTGATATCAAATTCCCTAAACATAATCCTACAGTACTGTTTAGTGTTAATATTGAAAGATATACAGTTTAGCAGCTACCTGCACAGTATCACACCTAGATAGTGAAGTATTAGGACTGTGTAGAACTAGGGACCGTGGATTAATTAAAGCAACATAAACAGTTGAAAAAAATAAGTACAGTACTTTAAAGGAGAATTGAATAAGCCATTTAAAGAAAACAGACAGAGGTAATAATTTACTCCATTTGGACTGTGTTAACGCTATTGGTCTATTTCAATATGAGCTGTAAAAGAATGTAATCCCTTTACAATAACATCTAGAAGTGGGAACACGGCCATTGGCCATATAACACATTTTGCCCATTTACAAGTATGTTTCTGTCACAAAATTATTTGGAATACAGTAGACAGGTCAGACTCTCCAATATCCAGTCTGTTCCTATTTGTGTACATGTGGTTCATAGCCCCATAGCAAAATAGCTCTTGGTGTTTACATGAGGTGCAGCCCTAACTTGTTGGTTTAAAAGCAAGGCATTGTATTCTCTATTCTGGAAACAATAATGCATCCTTTCAAATGTAATACTGGCGCATTAATGTCAGTATTTTTTCTGATTATCTGTAGCTGGGAATAACATAAAGCAACTCCTGATAAAACTAACCATAGTATGTGTGAATTTGATAGGGGTTAAAGGAGACATTTCATATAACCTTCATATTCAGTTATATGATTCATCTTTCTTCAATCTATGTAATCTTGCAGAAAAAAAACGATTTGAATGCATTTTACCTGCTAAAATCGTTTTTATATCAGAGCTGCAGAGAGATCTTCACTCCTCTGAAGCTAAACTGAAATGAGAGATGGGAGTGTCTCTTCATTCTCCCACAGGAAATGGTCACAGCACTGACTGACAGGCTGAACTCTGCTGTAGCAGGGAAGCCCCTCCCTCCTCCCTGCCTGTGTATCTGTTACCAGTCTGCACATAGCTGTCCTGTGCTGCTGCCTGATCTTTACAAGTTGCAGGGAGTTGTTGCAGGAGAAAATGCAAAAAAACCCCAGCTTAGGTATCAAAGTACAAGTTGCAGGGAGTTGTTGCAGGAGAAAATACCAAAAAACCCAGTTTAGGTATCAAAGTACAAGTTGCAGGGAGTTGTTGCAGGGGAAAATACCAAAAAACGGCCAGTTTAGGTGTCAAAGTACAAGTTGCAGGGAGTTGTTGCAGGAGAAAATGCAAAAAAACCCCAGCTTAGGTATCAAAGTACAAGTTGCAGGGAGTTGTTGCAGGAGAAAATACCAAAAAACCCAGTTTAGGTATCAAAGTACAAGTTGCAGGGAGTTGTTGCAGGGGAAAATACCAAAAAACGGCCAGTTTAGGTGTCAAAGTACAAGTTGCAGGGAGTTGTTGCAGGGGAAAATACCAAAAAACGGCCAGTTTAGGTATCAAAGTACAAGTTGCAGGGAGTTGTTGCAGGAGAAAATACCAAAAAACGGCCAGTTTAGGTGTCAAAGTACAAGTTGCAGGGAGTTGTTGCAGGGGAAAATACCAAAAAACGGCCAGTTTAGGTATCAAAGTACAAGTTGCAGGGAGTTGTTGCAGGAGAAAATACCAAAAAACGGCCAGTTTAGGTGTCAAAGTACAAGTTGCAGGGAGTTGTTGCAGGGGAAAATACCAAAAAACGGCCAGTTTAGGTGTCAAAGTACAAGTTGCAGGGAGTTGTTGCAGGAGAAAATACCAAAAAACGGCCAGTTTAGGTGTCAAAGTACAAGTTGCAGGGAGTTGTTGCAGGGGAAAATACCAAAAAACGGCCAGTTTAGGTGTCAAAGTACAAGTTGCAGGGAGTTGTTGCAGGGGAAATTACCAAAAAACGGCCAGTTTAGGTGTCAAAGTACAAGTTGCAGGGAGTTGTTGCAGGGGAAAATACCAAAAACGGACAGTTTAGGTGTCAAAGTACAAGTTGCAGGGAGTTGTTGCAGGGGAAAATACCAAAAAACGGCCAGTTTAGGTGTCAAAGTACAAGTTGCAGGGAGTTGTTGCAGGGGAAAATACCAAAAAACGGCCAGTTTAGGTATCAAAGTACAAGTTGCAGGGAGTTGTTGCAGGAGAAAATACCAAAAAACGGCCAGTTTAGGTGTCAAAGTACAAGTTGCAGGGAGTTGTTGCAGGGGAAAATACCAAAAAACGGCCAGTTTAGGTATCAAAGTACAAGTTGCAGGGAGTTGTTGCAGGAGAAAATACCAAAAAACGGCCAGTTTAGGTGTCAAAGTACAAGTTGCAGGGAGTTGTTGCAGGGGAAAATACCAAAAAACGGCCAGTTTAGGTATCAAAGTACAAGTTGCAGGGAGTTGTTGCAGGGGAAAATACCAAAAAACGGCCAGTTTAGGTGTCAAAGTACAAGTTGCAGGGAGTTGTTGCAGGGGAAAATACCAAAAAACGGCCAGTTTAGGTATCAAAGTACAAGTTGCAGGGAGTTGTTGCAGGAGAAAATACCAAAAAACGGCCAGTTTAGGTGTCAAAGTACAAGTTGCAGGGAGTTGTTGCAGGGGAAAATACCAAAAAACAGCCAGTTTAGGTGTCTAAGTACAAGTTGCAGGGAGTTGTTGCAGGGGAAAATACCAAAAAACAGCCAGTTTAGGTGTCAAAGTACAAGTTGCAGGGAGTTGTTGCAGGGGAAAATACCAAAAAACGGCCAGTTTAGGTATCAAAGTACAAGTTGCAGGGAGTTGTTGCAGGGGAAAATACCAAAAAACGGCCAGTTTAGGTGTCAAAGTACAAGTTGCAGGGAGTTGTTGCAGGAGAAAATACCAAAAAACGGCCAGTTTAGGTGTCAAAGTACAAGTTGCAGGGAGTTGTTGCAGGGGAAAATACCAAAAAACGGCCAGTTTAGGTGTCAAAGTACAAGTTGCAGGAAGTTGTTGCAGGGGAAAATACCAAAAAACGGCCAGTTTAGGTGTCAAAGTACAAGTTGCAGGGAGTTGTTGCAGGGGAAAATACCAAAAAACGGCCAGTTTAGGTGTCAAAGTACAAGTTGCAGGGAGTTGTTGCAGGGGAAAATACCAAAAAACGGCCAGTTTAGGTGTCAAAGTACAAGTTGCAGGGAGTTGTTGCAGGGGAAAATACCAAAAAACGGCCAGTTTAGGTGTCTAAGTACAAGTTGCAGGGAGTTGTTGCAGGGGAAAATACCAAAAAACAGCCAGTTTAGGTGTCAAAGTACAAGTTGCAGGGAGTTGTTGCAGGGGAAAATACCAAAAAACGGCCAGTTTAGGTATCAAAGTACAAGTTGCAGGGAGTTGTTGCAGGAGAAAATACCAAAAAACGGCCAGTTTAGGTGTCAAAGTACAAGTTGCAGGGAGTTGTTGCAGGGGAAAATACAAAAAAAAAAACCCAGTTTAGATGTCAAAGTACAAGTTGCAGGGAGTTGTTGCAGGGGAAAATACCAAAAAAAAACCCAGTTTAGATGTCAAAGTACAAGTTGCAGGGAGTTGCATGTAAAAAAAAAAACTCATAGCTATTGCAGAACGTAATACTGATGGGCAGGGACACTGTAGGATTGGGTGCAGGGAGTTGTAACTATATATAATTGGAACCTAACATGGATGCAGGGAGTTACAAGCAAATAACACACATCATTTATCATTAGGTACAGTCTAATGAATAAACAGATCTGACTCCTTCATTGTAAATAACGTTTTTTTTGATTTGGTAAATAATTTTTTTTTTTAAGAAAGAGAATCAAGGTGCCTTACATTCCAGCATGTCACAGACGCAGCGAATCTTCCTTCAACTGAGCTGCTAGTCAGGAGAGCAGGGCCAGCCAGGAGCAGCACTGAGAAGGACCCCAGCGTGACTGATGTGGGCGGGGAAATGACGTCATCAAAGGCGCCGCCCACGTCTCACGCCCACTCCTCTCTCATTGGCTGTAGCGTCTGTATAGGAAAAAAGCCAGGGCCGGCGGCCCAAACTACAGACAGACTATTTTCCAGCCGGAAGCCCTGTGAAAGCCCTGTGAAAGGGAGGGGCTTTAGCATATGTGCAGGGATTACACAGCCTTCTTCAACAGTAGGTATAAAATACACTTTATTTTATTCAATTTTAGAGTGTTAGCTGCAATTTAAGATAAACTGAAAAATTATGGTATATGTCTCCTTTAAGATTGTAATCTCCACTAGGGCAGGGACTTTCATTTATTCCCCCAGCATTGCCATTTGTCATTATAAGAAACATATCTCTTTAAACAATTGGTACATTGATTTTTTTTACTAATTTGAATCAGGCATCAGCAAAATATTTTTGACAAAACCATTGTACTTTCTAAATAGCTTTATTTGCATAAAGGCCTAGGCAATTGGCAATTTTTTTAGGAATGCTCTGTGCTTTTACTTACAAAGACTTACAAGCACCATTTGTCAATATCCTGTCTTGGAAGCACCCCGTTTATTTTTTGTTTTTGATTTTGATATAACGGGTACTTATAATATTACGCACACCTACTGTAAGTTAAACCTCATCTAGGGCAATCTTACTAGTTCAGTGGGGTTTAGTTTCTGCTTCCACTGACTTTAATATTTTGTTAGAAAAAAATTCATTTATCTAGCTTAACATTCCCAAATGATTCTATATGCCACTGCCACCTTCTAAGTGCAATATTCAATGCCAAATCTCTTTATTTGCTGACTCTAGATCTTGTCCATCCCCTTGCATTGTGTCTCATACGTCTTGTCCTTTTAGTTTGAACACTTATAAAACCTAAAATGTCATCAAAACCTAAACATCATCATTTAATGATGTTCTGGAGTTTTGATGGACCCTTCCTATATGTAAATAATAGACGACAAATCATAGTATAAATGGTGCAAGAAAGGTAGGAATGCTCAAGGTCAATACGTTTAAATGGCACTTTCATCTATACTGTGTAGTAAGTAAATGGTAGGGCAAATGAGGTGCCATTTAAGATAACCATTCGGCATGGAAGGAATTTTAATGCAGACTATTCCAAACAATGACTCTTTATTTGTTTGATGCTCATCTTCTTTTAGAATAAAAATCTAAATTGGATTTCTTGGTATGTGTTCTGCACTTTAATATTATTGGAATTCTTCTCTTCATATCCTCAAGAATGCTTCAGTCTGTAAGAGCTAATCTTTTTCACATAAAGGTAAAAATGAGTAAATTGCTCTGTAAGACTAGAATTCCTTAACAAACTGGAAATGAAGAGTTTAACAGTGAATGTGTGTGTTCCTTTTACACTTCTTAATATAGGAACAGTTTCAGGATTTTATTGCATTTTACGCAAATCTATTAATTTAATTAACTGTGTATTTTATTATTGTTGGGGTTTCCCTCTGATGGATGTGCTAAGCTCTTAAAGACACTGATACTGAAATAACAGTATACTGTAATTGAAAAAAGTCCGGAGGCTGTATGTGTTGGTAAAGAACACTGGCCCACATTTTGTTAAAGGTCATCATGTTATTTATTTGCAATAAGAAGTATATTTACATAGCTGAAAATGGAAAATGTAAGCTGCCCACAAATTCTGATTCCATGTGTTTTGCAATGCAGTATGACAGAGAGAGAATATGACAGATAGCTTCCACCACAGCAAAATAATAAAACCACACATTAACATGAAGCTCAAAATCATATATGGAGTATAAATAAAGAAAGGGTAAGTGAGTTGGAACCCAGCACAGAGTAGCAGTGGTAGCAGCAGTTGGCATGTAAATGTTGGCACACTAATTGGGGGGGTGTACCCCTAATAATGTTTTCCACATGCCATATACACTATATTTCAGTCAAAGGATTGTGTTTCAAGGCCATAGCAAGATCTTTGGGCACATACCACACCAGGCATGAATTGGCTGCAAATTTCCACATTTTGTCAATGATAATTTTTTTGTGAAACTGCTGTAAAAATTGTGAGGAAAAACTTGTGGTCACATCAAATGAGTTGCAGTCGCTATGGGTTACTGTTCCTGGGCCTTTTTATTACATAACCCCATATTTGAAAAAAAGCCACTAATTTTGCCCTGGAGCAATAACACATAGCAACCAAGATGTTTACTTTTATACAGGGGACCAGTAAATTCCACATGCTGATTGGTCGCTATGGGTTACTGCTCCTGGGCAAACGTAGTGCCTTTTCTAACATAACCCCATTAATGTCTAGCAGTGGAGGAATTCTTCACAAATATACTGAGTATCTGACATTAATAAAGATCTGGAAATAGCTAAAAATAGCATCGATTAGAGAAGTTTCTTTCTCTTTCTCTATCTCAAGCCCTATTGCAAAGCATAATACTATTGCACAGCAGTAGTATTCTTCACAATAAATCCTTGGCACATAACAAGTATAGGAAATGCTGAAGGGAGAGTCACTCCCTCAAAACCTATCACTGGCTGTTTGTGTTACAGATAAAAGGGTCAGTAACCTATTGAAATTATCTAGTGCAGACCTCTGTTCTTGAGGACATACTTTATAAAGCAAATATTTATTTCATTTGGACTCTATAATTGAAGTAGCCTTTGTAAAATACAAATGTATACACTAAAGATCTAGATAAAAATGAAATCTTTAATTTCCTTTATTTTGGCACGGGGCATAATTCTGCTGCCATCAATGTTTATTCAATTCATGCTGCAAATTTACTTTGCTTGTATTCCTAGTCCCTACATGGGAAACATTTTGTATTTGTTCTGGGATAATCCTCCTGACTTTCATTTACTCACAAAAGCAAGATCTCAATTATGCAAATAAGAACACAGCATTTACATAACTTGCATAGATGTTAAGTGTGAAATTAACACATAATTATCTTGCATATTGTTACTAAATGGTACTGACCAATATTTTATTTTCAAAATAGGTTATTTTTCCAAGTATTTTAAACAGACAGAGCTAGAAACTGTATTGCAGTTGTTTGTTGTCTTTTTTAACCTGAAATCAGTTTTCTTATGCCTGATATCCTGAATAATTTTTATTAAAATCTTAACACAACCTCTTAAAAGGCAACACCTTGTTTATATGAGAAAGCTATTGCAAGTTTTTAAAGAGAAATGTAATAGTATGAAATACAGGTGCCGTGGAAGATGATTCTTCTGTCGGGCTAAGGAGGTAGTTATGCACCACTCATTTCTCTTTATGCCAGCAACCTTAAAAATCGGAAGTGAGAGTAAATATTGTGGGGGAATCCCCCCCCTTCCCCTCAACAATTAAGATTAAATCTAGTCCAGTCTAGCTCAGAAACCTTTGTAAATGTGGACAACTCAAAAAAAGGTTGACGTAGAAGGATCTTTTTCTCTCCGTATCTTTTGCCATTGTACCTTAGAGACTTATGTCTCTAACAAAATAATTATGGGGCAAAATAGTTCAATTACAAGTGCAAGAGTAAAATAACTTCTTTGGGAAAAAAAAAATAAGCATGCATTGACACTATTCATAAGGGTGCTTTATTTTGTAGTAAATCTTGTTTTTATTCAACCAAAACTTGCCGCCAAGTCAGGAATTAAAAAATAACTACCTGGTTTGGGGGCACTGAGAGCAACATCCAAGGGGTTGGTGAGCAACAGGTTACTCACGAGACACTGGTTGGAGATCACTGGCTTAGTGGGTTGCACAAAAAAAAAGACAACTGACTTGTGCCAATGTCATTATTAATTCTGTGGTACGAGCACCATTCCAACACAATATTTGGGAATATACTGTAGCATGTGCCACAATTTGTGTGCAATTTACCAAATATTGGTGGACTGAGCATAGGGTTGCCACCTCTGCCAACTTTCTTAGCCAGACAGGGGGCGGGACCTTGACATCACGGGGGTGAGGCTATGACGTGCTGATTGCCACGTCAATGTTACTGAGTCCTGCCTGGTTTTTTGTATTTTGGGAAACCGGGCAGGAGATTTTGACCCGGTCAGCCCTTCCGAAAACTGGGCCGTCCAGGTCAAAACTGGACAGATGGCAACCCTAACTGTGCACAAGTTGCACTGGAAACAACTTAGTATTTGCCTGCGGTTACACTGAAATTCTAGGAAAAACCTTGCATTTTGGATAAAAAACAATTTATCAAAATTGCACTCTACACACTGGGCCGTTTGTTAATGAGAATCTAAGTGTGGATATTAAAGAGGAAAAAGTTATGCAAATTATCAGAATGGATACTATGCACTGATTTAAACTACGGAAACCAAGATTAGTGACAAAATATAGATCAGTTATATATCAGTAAAAGAAAATACAGCCTTTTCATGATTTTTAATGCAAAAATATGGTTTGGGACAGTTAACTAAGCCTGCCTCCATGTTCTCCTTGTTCTTGTTCCTTGCTGATCTGGCTGACTACTTTGAGGGGGGCCACAGTAAGGGCCACAGTATGGGCCACTTGGGGTGTGTGGGCCCCGGTGGACCCAGTCCAACCCTATTTAAAGGTATTGTGAATGTAGCTGCTAACAGACTGGTAAAAATTAGGCCTAGTGCCAATGTTATTTATGGAAAACAAAGCTAAAAAGATAGGAAGTCTGGTATTTTTTTCCAGAGATGTTGGAAACCCAAACTGTGGCTGATATTAATAATACTGTCTGTGTACAAATGCAGTTAGACAAATGCACGGTAGTTTCTATACTTAATATTCTGTTAAGGGTGAATTAAACATAGCATAGAATCCAGTTAAATAGTTCAGTTCAGTATCCAAATTACTTGAAAATAGGATTTTTTGGTCTTTACTGAGAAAAAGAAGCCTTCACTGTTAAACACAGTATTTATAAGACTGTCTTCTTGGATATTATTATTACATAGCTGTAGTTTATTTGAAAATGAAGAAGAATTGAGCTGCATATACATTTTTACTGGCTACCTCCAGTGAGGGGTTTACAGCGCAATGCAGTGTATTTATTTATATTCCTATGAAAATAAAAATCGAAATTTGTACAGACATACAATGTTCTATTTCTCCCATTTGTGGTTTGTTAACCATTTACAGACTGCCTCCCATGCTGTAATTTCCCAGTAGCAACTAGGATACTTCTCTAATGAAGGGCTACTTATAACATCAAAGTATAATGAGACATTAGCTCTTTTCCCAGTAGCTCATGACCTAAATGCATTGCAAAAGAAAATATGCTTTCAAAAGAATGAGCCTTGCTAGATTGGGAAAATTTTAGTCCTGGTGGAATAATGGGTTTGAAAGGTAATCTAAAATGTGTATTTTTTGTTGAGTGCTTTTCTTACTGAGCATTATGTATGGTGAGAACAAAAGTCCATCTTTGAACTAATAGGTACTGAAAAAGGGGGAAAAACATTTTCCAAAGGCATCTTTTGTTTATGTAAGTCTCTTAGTCTGGGAACAAAAGATTGGAGTGTGCTTTAATGAGCTCCTTCCTCCATTTTTATGTTTGACTTGGTCACATTTTTGCAGCCCTACAAAAAATGACAAAACAACTTGGTAAGGTTGTCCGTTTAGAGCATTAGAGTTATTAACTGAAGTAAATACTTGTAACAGAGCCAACAGCTACTTGAAAAAAAGTGAGCCCTTTCACACCTGTAACAGCATTTTTTTTTCACTTCTTCTATTATCGGCACCAGCAATTAAGTAGCTGGTAACAACATGAGAAATAGATCATGCTGAACTGCGGATAGATGATGAAGTACAATGTAGTTAAAAAAATAAATTGCAAAGCATATGATTGTTTTGCCAACTGAATAATTTATAAAGCATAAATAAATATTAAAAGGGAACCATCAATATGAATAATATTTTGGTCACAAATAGGTTTTATTCATTTCTTCTAAATCGTTTTTGAGATAAATGGTTTAATAGTGTACTTCCTTAACCTAACTTCTTCCTACTGCTCAACCATGCTGTGTGTCATTAGTGCATTGTAAATTTTTGACATATCAGTTTAGCAAAAAACCGGATAGAGAGAGAGGGGCTAAAAGGCACCCAAGAGCCCTTCTCAAATGCCAGAAAAGAAGGTATTCACATGTCTCATGCTACACACATAGTAAAAATGAAAAAGAAAAGCTTTGACCTTCACTTATGGCATTATAGGTGGAGACATGCAAATGACTCCATAATGTCCACTGGTTTAATAATACAGATACAGCCTAATAGTTCAGAGCCAAATATCCAAACTTGCAAACAGCTTGTTTCATTCTTCTTAGATCTCATCAGTGCAAGATATTGGAACATTGCTTCTGAGGGGGTGGGACTTGGAAAGCAGCTATAGCAGGAGACATTGGTCAGTTACTCACAGCATGAGTGTATTTGCTGCAACTAGAAAGAAAAAGTTAGGTTGACCAACTCACAAATAAGTCATTACTACTGTAAGAAAAAAGCCCAAAACATTCCTGTGAATAGAATAATACATAGAATAATAGAATAATACACCAAAAAGTATACTGCCATCTTAACTCTTTTCATGTAATAGCTAGCGGTATTTGGCTATTTGGCATATTAAAAAAAAAACAAAAAAAACATAGTGGTGGTCTCATGCTTTTAAATGCAACAGATAGTTATGTCTTTTACCCCATCACTAATTAATATGTGTAGAGTAGAAGATCCTTACTACCTAGGTGTTGGAAATCATAGAATGAGATACCCTAAACCCACCTGAATCAAAGAGGGAGCAAGAATTTACTACATTTTATTGATCGTAAAGGTGAGTTGTGGCATAACTCCCACACTAATGACCCCTGCTTCCACTGACTAAATTCTTTCCCTTCTGCAAAAAAGTTGTAAAATAGCAATGTTGTACATCTATATTTTCAATACTTGTCAGACGGGTTTGCTTGTCAAAGAGGTGGTATTATCTAGTCATATCCTGTGGGACCAGATGTTTTGGGACAATAGTATGCTTTTCCTCAAGTAATAACCCACCACAGCGATCCCAGCCTGTTACCTACCAAATAGTGTAGTTACACCTGGTGGAATATCAACATATTGCGATGTTCCTTCAAGACATCTTATATAAGATGTTATTAGTTATAAGATGTTTTAAAGGAACATGGCAATATGTTGATACTCCACTGGGTGTCACTACACTGTATGGTATGTAAGGGTCTGGAATCTCTATGGTGGGCTTTCACTTGAGGAATGGCGTACTATTGACCCAACATGTCTGATCCTGCTTTGTGTGTCTTGAACACTGCATTGATCATTGGAAAGGGAAAATCCCACTGCAACTACACAGGTATTAATGTATTTTTTTTTTACTGTTTTATTCTATCTATCTATCTTTATTTATCCATCTATTTGTATCTATGCAGCATGGAGGAGGCCAGTTCTAATCCTAATTATTTATTTTATAGACTTATCCTGCAAAAGTACGGTGGAGAAAATATGCAGTAGACCAGGCAGTAGACCTTTAGGTATTTAATGTGCTTATTAAACAAAGAACTCTCACCCCACACAGGGCCTGATTTATAAAGGATTGGTTAATTTTACAGCGAGTTAACAATAGTTAAAACTTTACTTAGCCTTTTTACATTTACCAATGTATGCTCCATGCTGGAGTGACTGCTATCTGTTCTGACAGAAACTGGAGAGAATCATTCAGAATTACCCAGTTCAATATTTCAGCCTCTCAGACTGTCTGAGCGCCTTAATCATATAGTGCAGTATCTAATATTTATCCTGTAGGTACACAAAAACGATATCTAATTGTTTAATTGTGCCTAGTACAAAAAAATCCATAGGTTGTAGAATTTATGTATCAGTAGTGATAAGTGAATCTGTCCTGTTTTGGTTCGCCAAAAAATTCACTTAACGACAAAGAATTCTTTTTTGCTGCAGATCCATGCCTGGTGCATGCCTGCAAAATCATACCCTTTTGCAGAAAGACTTAGATACATGTGTACAGTATCAAAAAGATTACTTTATCATAACTGTTATTATTCATTTAACTGTCATGACTATCATTAATAAATATTTTAAATAATTGTACAATTGTACTGATCACTAACAGTGGTTACAGCACTATTTGACTTTTTTTTTGCCTTTGCTGGAACAAATAATCCCAGCACATAAAAGAGTTTAATTCATTAATCCCCCCTTAACAATTTGCATCAGGGATCAACAGTTTGATAGAACAAAATGTTGTTCGACTTCTCTCTGGAACTGACACAATAATCTACATTGATAAATGTGTCAATTTGTTTAAAACTTTTCTTGACAGTCATAAAACTGTTAATAAACTGAAAAAAAAAATATTGAACTACCGAGAATCCCTCTGGGTTCTTAATTATTTTTTAACTTTATTTTAATTTTTATATTTGCACCTTCTGGTTCCTTCCATGATTCAAAACTTGAATGTCTGGTATTTATTAAGTGCAAAAAATCAAATGTAAAAATTTGCCATCTAACAGCTTGCATGTTGCAAGGGAGTTGTCCTAGGCAAAGTCAAACCATATTTTCAAACTCAAATCTTTCAAGGTAATCAAGTTTTTAATTCAAATACATTTTCCTTATTAATAAGAAAGCAAGCATTCAATATGCGAGTTTATTTGATTTAGAAAAACAAACTTGAGTTCCCAAACTGGTAAATAATTAAATAAGCCCATAAGTGTGCTGAGGAGCAGAAACCCATAACAACCAATGAGATATTTGCATTTGAGCAGGTGTCTATTACATCTTTCTGCTGATTGGTTGCTATAGGTGATTGGACTAGTAGCAAACTTTGCACCTTTTATTAGATTTCCCCATTGACTTACAGGAGGCTTATGTAGCCTGTTGTTTGCTTGAGGTGTCAAGCCAACATATTTTTATTTTGATAAAAACAAGCACCTTGTTATGAGGTAGCTTTGCATGTTCCTAAATGTAATCATAAATCATCCCGTAAATGTAATGGAAGTAAATGTAAGTTAAAGCCTGCTTGGTGTCATTTCTGGTGTTAAGCATTCAAGTGACGTATGAACCCTATTCTTTCAGTGCAGCTGAACTCCAGAAATTGATGCAGAGCACTGAGGGAACCCTGGAGCTACTGCCTATCTGGAGGTAACAGTTGGTTCAGGTTTTCCGTTGTGTCAATAGGCTCAGCAGCCCTTAATTTGGAGCAAAAGTAGGACTGAGCAGTGCAAAGCACAAGTGCAAGGAGCGCATTTTGACAGAAGTACCTTTAATTAAATCAATTTTACACACAACTGACTGCAGAGAAATTGCTGGGACTGCAACTGCACTTGTTTGTACTGTTTATTGCTTTTATATTTATGACATTAAAGGGAGAATTTGCAAACAACAATAGAGAGATTCTTCAGCACACCACATACATACTCCCGTGCTTCAATTCCTCGGCTGCTCCCAAGCCATTCCATGTACTTTACGAAGGGAAGAAGCACACCAATATACCAGCCATGCCTTCTAGCACATTAATTGCAGAAAATAAGTGGCACAAGCTTTCGGGGGATACCCCCTTTTTCAGGTGAAAACAAGGTCTTGCAAACATTTCGTTTTGTATTTATGTATGAATGTCTGAATGGGACTCAAGCATTAACAGGCTTGGACATTTAAAGTCCCCAACAGGTAAGACATGTAAACATTGTTTTTACAGTTTTGATATGTTACTTTAAAATAAATACACATGACAAAAAAGGCATAATTAATCCTTACCTTGATATTTCATATCATTCTAAGTGGGTACCAGAGTGTTAGAGCTGTTTAGGGAGTACTATAATATACTCATTGAAGTTCCTTATCAAACCTAGACTTTCCAAAGCTATACCCCATCCGTCTCACCTTTGAGAACTCCACTCTGGAGTACACATGCAGGGATCTAACAGAATCAGAGGTCAATCAATCAATGGCAATAGCTGATCTGTCAGAATTCATTCATTCACTTATCCTTCTGAACTCCTACGGAGATCCCCTTTTAAATATGCAGTGGTGTGGAGAAGAGAATATCAGTGGATATTTTGATGTGTGCAAAGTTTACTATGGATCAGTTAATAATAATTGAGATATTGCACTAAACAAAAAGGGATTTAATAAAACATTAGTGAGCTCTAGAGTGACTCCAAAAACAGAACAAAGACTATTTATTCTGTATATATATACTGTATAGTCCAGCAACACTAAAGATGGTAGCGCTGCAGACCTCCAGGGCCAGTGTCCCAATTGATGTAAGAGGATCTTTTCAAGAGGATCTTTTCAGTACTATATCCAGCCTTCTGAGGTTTGCTTATGGTATATGTCAGCAATCAGTATGTCAGGTAACAATGAGATAAATGAAATAGCACTAGTAGCGATAAGTTTGCCACCTTTTTGTTTTAATAATACCGGCCTTCACCTATAACTTTATTTTTAGATAAAATAAATTTAATTTTCAGTTTACTACGTAATTTTTGTCTTTTTATAATACACTGTAATCAAAAATTGGGAATAAAGGACAGACTTGTTAAGTGCTAGGAAAAATGTCATTACTGTTTCCAACTCCAACTGCATTAACAAAGAACATGGAACCAGATTTACACAATGAAGCCAAAATGACATAATCTCTGTATGTAAGATAAAAGCAGGGTGACTGACATAGTAATCAGCATACACATTGGTGAATTCTCCTGCATTGATAATTGCATTATGGTCAGTAGAATGCTTATAGAATGCTTGCACCTATAATTAAAGGGAATGTAAAATCTGCTGCATTGCACTGTTCAACCAAACTTTGCTGGACTATAAAACCCAGAATTATGTAACATATAATGATGGTAGAGGCATGCTGGGAGCTGTAGTCCAGCAACATCAGGGTTGTATTCTTAAAGGAGAAAGAAAGGCTAAGTCACTTGGGGGTGCCAAAATGTTAGGCACCCCCAAGTAACTTAAATCGTTTACCTTCTACTCCGGGCTCGTGCCCCTGTTCGGAGAGAACAGCACCAGCCCGGGGTACCTGGAGCGCTTCCTTCTTCCTCTTTCTTGCGCTTGGGCATGCGCAGTAGAGTGAAGAGCCGAACTGTAACAGAAAAGTCAGCTTTTCACTCTACTGCGCATGTGCCGACCGCTGGCATTTTAGGAAAAGGAAGCAGGAAGGAGGAAGCACTCTCTACAGGTAACCCGGGCTGGTGCTGTTTTCTCTGAACAGGGGCACCAGCCCGGGGTACAAGATAAGTGATTAAAGTCACTTGGGGGTGCCTAACATTTTGGCACCCCCAAGTGACTTTGCCTTTCCTTCTCCTTTAAAGCAATATTATTATTATTATTAACATTTATTTATAAAGCGCCAACATATTCCGCAGCGCTGTACAATAAGTTGCACAATAAAAGTTTTCTAGATATTTTCACTAAATCACCACAGCCAGTGACTGCTTGAAAATGCAAAAAAATCCTCCAATGAGAATCCCAGCTGATCTGTGTAAACCTGGCTCCCTGTTCTTTGTTACTGCAATTGGAGTTTTAAGCACAGTTTCCCAACACTGAACAAACCTGCCCTTTATCCCCATGTCTGATTCCAGTGTCATATAATGAAGTGAAAAAATGACATATTTATATTTATATGTAAGATAACAAAAAGATGGCTGCAATCAGCATTATCACTAGTCAACTCTTTAGCTTATATAATTATCAGTAGAATTTGTATGAATTTTCCTGCATCTATAACTATGTTGTTTGGCAACTTCTACAGCAAAACTAGGGGGCGCAGTGGGACAGCATCATGGCCGGGTTTACAACCCCTTTAAGCTTTTTTCCTCATATAAACTATACTAGGGGGCACAGTGGGACAGCTTTATGGTTAAAATCCCCTGTAAAAATACAACTCTGAAGTTGATGGACTAAATCTCCCAGAATGCCTTACCCTTGATAATATATTTTCTGAGATTTTTAATCCTGCAACATCTAATTAAAGTGTGGTTGAGCTGTGCAGTGCAGTAGTGTTTAGATCCCTGTTAATACCAGGCAGGGCCAGGGGGCACAGGGGGGACAGTCATCCCGGGCCCGGGCGATTTTACCTTTAAAGGGGGCCCGGCCGTGCTACAGTTTCCTTAGTAGCTCGGGCCCCCTTTAATCAATTCCGGGCCCCTATCATTGGTGGTTAGCGGGTAATCCTACTGGTCACACCCCGTGCGTACGTGTGACATCAGTACGCACGGGGCGCAACCCTATAAAAGTTAGAATCTTGCAGGAGAACTGGGGGACATGGCCGGAGAACGCAGCAACGGAGGATGTAGGGAAAGCCGTAGGACACAGGGGCGATAAAATCAGATCAGTGACAGCAGAAAGCAGCAACATGTAACTTAATATAGGCTGTGGGGATCTCCATACCCCCCTGGTTACTTGCACAAAGCCCCTTGCACAGATTTGTGCCTTGCAGAATTATATGTATCTTATCTCTCACCATCCCAAGTTACAGCTTTTCAACAAAATATCGCTTCTATACAAAGGCTGCATGTTTTTAACCCAGTGAGTGCCTGGCCACTAGTAGACCCTCACTTTATGTACATATGTAACACAATAGCTGTCACAGTTTCAATATAATACAACTGATTAAAATTTGTTTTTTTAAAAAAAATTGAAAGAAACTGCCAAGTTTGTGACTGCAAGTCCAGCAAATGGCAGAAGGATTAAGGAATCACAGGTTCAAGCAGTGGAATTATGGCACAGTGTTATCCATTTTGAAAGGAAAACAAACCTCTTACCTGACAGGCACTGGTGGAATGCAGAGAAGCTTGCTCAGATTTGGGCATAGTGAGTTGGAGGCTGAACTTGAGATAGACATGAACTGAGACTTTGCCTTAAAGAGATGATACTTTATATCTATCTGTTCAGCCCCCACCACCACCACCACAGACTCCACTTCCTTTTAAAAAAACAAACAAACTAATTTTAATCAGTTGTATTATGTCTGAGTTCAGCATAGGAACCTTCGCCCTTGGCAGATGGAGTCACAAAAGGCCCTTAGAGGTGGCACTAAGTGGTCTGAACTGCTCACAGTTCCATCACTGAACTCACAGATTTTACACACAGATTCTCAGTAGCTAATGCTAATTTGACAGATACACCTGACACTCTAGGGGAGACCTAGAAAGAGTTTTTCGATGTACTTGCTGAAGGTTTAGCACTCCCTTGCAGATAGCTACCGTGGGTGACTAATCTCCCCAAAATACCTTTCCTGGAGGGAAAGCATACACATCGCTTTATTTTCTGAAGAGCACTTCACATGACTTTGGAAAAGGAAGTGACGTGTATGCCTTTCCAATGGTGCTTCGTTTTATTGCAGGTGGAAAGGCATTTTGAGGATAATAGTAGCACGCGGTAGCCGAGATTTACAGAGGGCGACTAATCGCCCCATGGGCCATCTCTCTTAATATTATACAAAATGTTTTCACCTCCTTTGCATTCTTTTGGGCATTGGGCAGGCTTGGACTTTTCATTAATTTATAACAGGGGTCTTACAATTATTAACAAACAAGAATAAAAATAGAATGAGGGTACTGCTCACAAGAGGTTACAATCTAAAGAGCTGCAGTTATGTGAGTAGGGAAACATGTCTTTAATGTTTCCTTGTCAATTAGGGGGGCCCTGGCTACCAATGTTTTAGGGGGCACTGGCTACCAATGTCTGTGTGCCCTTTGTACTGATGGGAAGGGCCATTGGGGGGGCAGGGCATGGGAAGAGGGGGCCCAGAAAATTTTGTTGTGAGGGGCCCCGTGATTTCTAATGGCGGCCCTGATACCAGGTAAGGACCAGCCTAAATAAATGTACCTACAAACTTTCACTACACCACAGTCCCCTTACACCAGCCAGCTCTATTGTTCTATGTTTTTGACTGTGGATCCGCTACTATGCCCAAACTGAACTCATGAGCTAAACAGAAAATAGTTGCATGAATTAATTAAAGCCTTTGCATCATAATTAAATGCAAATGTTGTGTGTGTCCTTTACAGAATTTGTATGCTGTAATTTGTTTCTCTGTCGATATAAAAGTACAATTTTATTAGATGACTAATCTGGAAGAGATTCATTCTGCTTAAGGACATTCATTAAGAGTATTATATCAGCGCTATAACATAAAATACCTATGAAGCAAACTACCACCCAATCAAAATGCCATTTTTTTTCTACATACAGATTTTAATTGCATAGCTATAAAAATAGCTTCCCAGATTATTATTTTCAGGAAAATTGAGATTTCTTTGCTGTTATTTCTTTTGTTGTTGAAACAGCAGCAGCCCTGTTTGTATTTACATCCAGTCATTTATTGCCCATTAAAGAAGTAATGCTATGTTAATGCAAGGGGGAAAAAAAATCAATGCTACTCAGATCAGTAGCTGTGGGGAAACAGTGCAGCAGCTGGTTTGCAAACAGAAAACCCACACAGATCAATGAAATTACAAGCTAAATCTGCTGATGCTCACAAAGTGCTTTAACATTGTGATGCCTAACCTTTCTCAAGTTCAAGATCCCTGGCAAGGCTGGAACGGCTAAAATGGGAAAAATGCAAAATAACATTGCTGTGGTGGAATGCAAGTAAGGTATATATACACAAGCACAGCACAGCTATTCATTTCTTAGCAGATCTACGGCTCACTTGAATTTCCTGGTAATATGTATGGATGCTTGCATTCATCCTTTCTGCCTGTCAAAAGCTACCTTGAACTGTAACACAGACCTACTACCTTTTACGAATGCACTTGGTGATGTCGTTTCCAGAAAATAATTTGTCAAGGAAAACTGGCAGAGAGATTCTAACAAATTGTCTTTTAAAGTGAAAGTACCAATCAAAAAAAAAGCCAGTTTTCAGAGCGTTGTATATAACACATATATATTTAAAGACTGCAATATAATGCTGAAATGCTTGCCATAGTTTAGCAGCTTTTTATTGGCACTTCTAAGCATTTTGATGAGAACTTGAAGCTATATCAAGAGAAGAGAGTGAGAGAGAAATAAATGTCTTTCTCTATCCAAGAAAGATACAGAACCTGCCCAGACTGGGTAGTACAGATGAGTTGTTCCATATTGGCAATCTCTACATAAATCTGCAAGAAGGCAATGATTAGTTAGACATCCAGGCCTAATTGCAAGTCATGCCCATCTCTTGTTGACTATGCCCATTCGTAAAAGACCCACAATTCACGTGTTACAAAATAATCAACATTATATAGGGACCCATAGGATCTTAATCCCTACACTTATGTATTCCCTAGTTACTATACCAGAACTATAATTGGCTATTTGGTAGCCCCTATGTTGACTGGGAGACTACAGAAGAATCTGTTTGGCAACTACACTGGGTTTTTATGCAATCAAAGCTTGCCTCTTAACCAGAAATTCAAAAGTAAGCACCTGCTTTGAGGCCACTGGGAGCAACATCCAAAGGGTTGGGGAGCAACATATTGCTCATAAGCCACTGGTTGGGGATCACTGCCCTAGAGAAACACCCCGTCTAGTGAAGTCGGGCAGGATGGACCCTGCAAATGAGGCTGGTCAGTGACAGATTAACATTTGTTATAGCATTTTCTAGAAATGTAAGTGAGCAGCCTGTACTCTAACTAGGAGATAGCAGAGAGTACCTCTACCCTAGGCTCTGACCACAATACCGATAAGTATATGTATTGTGTATGGGATCTGGACCACATGAGGCATTGAAACCCTAGAAGGTGAACATTAAACTCCACATGGTGTCACATTGTTCTGTATCTGTCCTGCCTTTACTGCACTGACCTTGATAATCAATGTTGTGCTATATTTGTGGATCTGTGAGTATATTTATCCTATTGCACTTGTCTTGGACAATAAACCTAGTTCTGTTTATTTACTGCAAAAAACTTCTGGCGTCCTTTATTTAATTTTTAGCCCACAGCATAAGTGAGTTTTAGTTGCACAAGATCGTCTCATCTATCTTTCCATATAGCAAAGGCCCATCCTGGTTTGTGTGAGCCTTATGTAATCAATGCCCTATCTTAACCTAGGTGTACAAAGACCTTTCTAGCCAAGATAGGGTTACTATTTGATTTATGTTTAGTAAAGTTATAAAACTTTTAAACTATTACATTTGTACTATATGTACTCAAAATAGGAATGAACAATAAACTGTAAAATAACAAAAATCTTTACTTTCATTAAGTATGCGTTTGGACCCTAATCTGAAGGGCTTAGGTTATCTAACAGACGAACATTTATTTTGCATAAATAAAGGCATCATTTTGCACAATATTTGAAATAAAATATATTTTACTAAACATTTATTCGACTTGTTCAATACAAAAGGAGAAAGAAAGGAAAGATAAATATAGTGACAGAGTGCTGAACCTATATGACTGACAGTATCATGACTTTCCACTTATTGGAATAAAATTCTAAAAATAAGATGTTATAGAGGCTTAGATGTTAAAGAAGGGAGGCTATTTTCAAAGGGTCATATGCTTTTCAAACATCAAGTTTGATATGTAATAAAGACTACAGCCTTATGATACGTAATATGATGTTACCTTGTAGCATGTTCTCCCTCATTCTCTGTGGAATTTTCTTCAGGTACTATGATTTCCTTCCATAAACCAAAATCATAGAGGCCAGGTAGGTCGTTACTGATAACATGGGGAGGAAGAGGTATGAAAAAAGTTTCAATTTGTTATTTTTTTTTCTAATTCAAAAAATGTGAAAATCACGATTGTGAGCTTTAGTGATGCATGAATCTGTCCCTTTTTGCTTCGGCGAAAATGTAGTGGGAGATAATTTTGGTTGCGCGCCTATTTTTTCCACTGCAAATTTTGTTGCCCATTTTGCAAAAAAATCCACCAGTGGCGAAACATGGAAATTCACAATGAATCCATGCCTGGTGAAAAATTTGGGCATCACTAGTGAGCTGGTTTATTATTATAACTCAAATCTCAAAAATATGTGTAAAAATATGAAAGGACAACTTGAATGCAGTCAAATGGCATTCTACCTATCATATTTCTACTATCAGATTTATTAAAATGTGAGTTTAGAGTTTATTACATAAAAACTCAAAATAGGAGTTTAGAGTGTAATACATAAAAACTCACTCAGTTCTATTCATTCCTATGGGATTTTTAGAAGCATATATATCAATGGCAAATTCTAATTTTCACCCATTGATAAATATGCTTCTAAAAATCCCTTAGGAATGAATAGACGCTAAACTCTCATTTTGATAAATCCGCTCCATAATTCTGTATATACAGTATATTGGGAGTCGGTCCCTAAGCTCAGATAACTGAAACTGCAGGGAATCAGTAGAAAATAAATGAGGAGCAACTGGGGAAATCTTGGAGGCACAGATTTTCACTGTGTAAAGGCTGTGGTTGCCTTGGGCTGATACAGAAGGCCAAACCATAATGTACAACATTTCTAGCCTACTTCTTTAGTTAGGCTTTAGTTCTCCTTTAAACTCATCAAATCCTCCTGTAACCTTTATAAACTAGCCAGCAATTTCCTTTGATCTAACTAGTGCATGTTAGACAAAAAAAGCTAAATGTTGATTGCTGCTGTGGAATATGGAACTGGTGCATTGTATTGGTTACTATGAGTTGGGGCATTGGTGTTATGTTAGTAAACACAGAAAGAACATCAATAGAAAAATATTGATTACTCGTCTAATATATTATAGTAATGCTACAATCAAGAACGCCCAGTGTCCCAGACAAGATTGGGAAAAGCAAAGTATGTTTGTGGTAACTTATGGGCAGTGCCAAAGCTTGAGTGTAACAAAGGATAGTGGATTGTCAGCTACGTAAGGCAGGAATCTACTTTTATATTTCTAAATTATCTAATTATTATAATAATTATTATACTTCTTTTAGTTTGTTATTTGCAACAGATCAGCTGCCCTTTTAGGCTGTTTAGCAACTAGCATTTCCTTGTTGTACCACAATTCAAAATAAAAGCAAGGTTGCATTCGGGAGAGCATAGGTACGCTATTTGTCATGAATAAGTAATGGTAAACCTGAAGGCAGTTATTAAGGTCACACAAGGCAATTGCCTGGGAATTTTGTTGTTGTTTGTAACAAATGATTTCTGCAATCACTATACATGGTAGTTAAATCATGCCTAAGGAGAAAAACACAGCTTTATAAACAAGCCATTTATTTTACCCCACTTATTGCGCCATTTTTCTGGAGTAAATACTTTTACTCGGCTTTATAAACATGCCCCTAAATATTTTGTTACTGCTGCTATTTTATAGAAAAGTTGGTAATAACACCATGTAAATGTCCTGATATGACAGACAGAACAGAGTACGCAGTGCAAGAGAGTGTCATGTAATAAGATAATGACAAAATTAGAGGCTAATTTGATCTAAGGGATGCAGCAATATAATTAGTTTGAGCTATTTGCTGAAAATGTCTTATTTATTTGAAGAACAGGTAAGGACACAGTAATCATAAGTATCACACTAGCATTGCTCTTGGGAACTTGCAATTGTTGCAAACTAAGGGAACATAATAATTTACAATAATAAGGGTTAGTCAAATGGAGGAAATGTGAGAATACATTCATTTTTAAATAAAACCTATACATTTTTTTCAGTGACCTGAGAAAGGTCAAAAGTGGCTTGCTGTGTTTTTTTTCTAAGCAGTGAAACAACAAAAATTTAAAAATAATTTTATATTTTTCTTTCAAATAACCAGATGTAAAAAAAGTCCCATCCTAATATACCTGTATATATATATATATATATATATATATATATATATATATATACATGGGCAGAATCCCTGAAAAAATACTGAGGCTTCTAATATATGTAACCACTTTTTGGATGTAATACAGGCAGAAGATGGGGTACATTCGACTCTGTTTCCACAGGATCAGCATTTGCTATGTGGAAGAGTATACTTGGATGGTGTTATGTAACTACTATGTATGCAGACAGAATAAAGATGCACCACTGTGTAGCTTGGGTAGTAAAGAATATCCAATCCCATACAGCATACTTGGAGCAGGGAGAATCAATCTAAGCCTGATATCCTTTCACTATTGCAGTTCCTTTACTAAGGCAGCATAGCCTGTAAAGGAGAATACTCCCAGCTATATCTCCTGGTTGGAGCAAAGAAGCTGCTCTTGCTATCTATAGCTGACTATGTCACTTTCCTAGTACATGTTATTACAAAAGATATCCTGCACTTTCTAAATCCTCACTCAAGGGGTCCCTGGGCCTCTGGGTACTTGAAATGCCAGGGCCTATTTTTAGTGATGAGCGAATCTGTCCTTGAAACTGCTGAAAAATTTGCAACACGGCAAAATATTTGCGAAATAGTGAGAAATGTGCGAAACACAATAGGCGACTTTCTTTTTACACACATTTTTTAAACGCAACTTTTTTCTTACTCCAAATGCATTAAAGTCAATGGCAATTTTATTTTGCGGTGACATTTTTGTCTCTGCAACATTTTTGTCTCAGTGACATTTTTGTCTTGCCAATGTTTTTTGTCTCTGCATATTTTTTCATTAAAAAAAAGTCAACGAAATGCGGTATTTCGCTGCAAATCCATGCCTGCCGAAAAAATTCACTCATCAGTTATTATTTTGAATCCCAGTCCAGGCCTGCTACTGTCTCTGCTACTGTCCCTGCAACCTAAGATTCACACTTGAACAGATTATAAGAAAATACAGTAGTGAGTCAATGACCCAGGCACTAAAAGCATTTTACATATCAGACAAAGAACTCTAATGCCATATGCTTAATATTTTGCACTTATTTCTTATATGAATTCATTATATCAAATTCTCCATCCAAATCCACAAATCCCTTTCCTTCTTAAAAAATATAAAGGCCAAAATAAATGATAAAGTACCTCTCAACAAGTTTATTGATTTTAATGTAGCACTAATTAATACCCAGAATAAGCTGAATATCCAGATGGTGTCACCAGATGGCTTCCATAGGTAATGCACTCGTGGTGTATTTGAGGCTTGTCCCAGGTGACTAAGGAATGTGGGAATTTTGATTGGCATGTGATACCACAAGATTCTTGTGATTTCCTATCAACGATATTAAAACTTCTAGGTGTATGCCTTGAGGTCTAAGGTGCAGCTGCTGCTGTTCGTAACAGGCCATAACAAATTGCGCAGATTAAGTGAGGTAATGGTAAATTCATTTATAGCTAACAATGTGAGCACTCACATGAAAAGAGAAACAGAAGAACCAATTTGTGTTACATGTGCAGTAACAGAACATTAAAATATTATATTTATTATATTGTTATTATCAACATTGAAATAATATATATACATACATACATAGTTTGGATGTTTAGTTGTTTTTCTTTCAGAGAAAGGCGATCCTTGCATAGGTAAGAGATTATGTGGGTAAGAGATGATTTTTCTAGTAGCAGAGAATATAACCTTTATCCTCCAGGCTAATTGCAGTGGACAGTTGTTATTAGTGAAACTGTCCCATTTTGCTTCACCAAAAAATGAGCAAAACTGTGAAATCTGCAAAATGGTAAAATTTTGCCAAAGGCATTGGGTGTTTTTTTTCTCATGTTTTGTTCTGAATATCAAAGTGAATGGGTGTTTTTATACCTCTTTTTTTCTTGTTTTTTTTTTTTTGCACACTAAAATACATGGGAACCCATAGGGCTTATTTACGTCCATAAGTGGGCAACTTGTACTTTCCCTGTGTGTAAAACCACTTTTATTAGGTACTTGCATCAAAATGCACTTCTTGCTCTTCCCTATAGTTACACCTGGTACTGCTGAGCCCTCCCGCCTTCTGTTCTGAATTGAGTACTACTGCGCCTATTGATACAGAGGTTCCATCAGCACCCTGCATCATCTGGCACATCTCAGATATGGTAAAAAATTAGGGCACCCATGTCACTCAGAGATGATACCAGCATGATGCCAGGCAGACATTAAAAATATTTGGAGCAATTGCGCCCCATTTGCAACAAAACACATGTGCAGTCGCATCTATTTTGGCCACTTGGATGCAATTATGGTAGGTACAGAGCTATTGCATCAAGAGAATCTGCTGTTTGTGTCTGCAATGGTGCTGGAATTCTGGGAAAAAACATTGCATTGTGGGAATAAAGCATGATGATCTTACTTTGCTCACTGCACTTATGAATGTAAATGAGCCCTAATGGGTGTTGTAGTACCTTCCAGTTTCACCTGTTACTGTTATTGTTCAGTACCTATCCATACATATCATTTACTATTTTCTCAGGCACAAGTGTTACCCCCACATATAATAAAAGGCACTTATGCTAACCAGTTTATAAGAAAAGAATACAAAAATGATGGTATCTGCCCAGATTCAAACCCACAGCTGTGGTTGGGGGGGGCGTAATTTCTTTACTTCTATGTCAGTTGGCACATGTACTCCTGAACTATGGCAAATGTGCACCACCATACCTACATTTAAATATGACATATAAAAATTTTAATTTTAGGGGTTTAGTAGCTTTTTAATTTGTATAACAGGCATGGGACCTGTTATCCAGAAGACTGCATTATGGGAACACCATCTGCCACAGACTCCATTTTTTGTAAATAATGAAAATGTTTAGATATTATTTTCTTTTTCCTCTGTAATAATAAAACACTTGATAGTAACTAAGCTGCATGAATCCATATTAGTGGAAAACAATCCATACCTACAGTATATTACATCATTGTCCTTATTTTAGGGAGTTGAAGGATGACTCTGCTGTCTGAGATACTTTGCTACTGATATAATGTGATATATAACTAATGCCTGGGGCGACTTGTTCACATTAAGCAGTGTAACAGTTGTATTAATTATGTCATTTAGGGTGAACAAAATAGTTGCAAGAAGTTAATTACATTTAGAACATATAAACAAAGAGATATTGCTTTAACATAAGCTTTGTATGTGTAATTCCACTGCTCAGCTGTATTTTCCTTCTAGAGCTGCAGTTTGTCCTACAACAGCTTGAAATTAATGTATTAGATGGACTGCCTTTGACATGCATTTTCATAATTTTACAGCTTCTACCAGCCTCAACCAACTTTCTGGTAATGAAGTACATGTTCGAAGGACATTGTGGACGCCGATACATTAATATGCTACCTCTTAATTCAGCACTGCCCCTTACATTAGTATATGTATTAGCCAAAAGCTTATGGCATTTTAATTATTAAAATCTTAAGTATGCTTAATCTTTGAACTAGATGACAAAAAAGAAGCAAGTAAACAGGTCTCTCAAACTTTTCTTGCCAACCTTCAAAGGTCAAAACAAGATGTGGCACCTAAATTCGAAAGTAATTAGTTAGAGATTTACTAGGATTGCATGCCAATCTTCCAGTAGCTTAGATGTGACATAGTGAATAACCTTTGTCAATCTCTGGAGATGTGCAAATAGATGAAAAGATAAATAGCAAAATATATCTCTTGCTTAGGGGCATAAAAACACTTTGCCCACAGAATAAAATGCCAACATCAAATTCAAATAAGATGAAAGTTTGGGGACACAAAAGTCCTAATTTAACATTTTATTCCACAAATTTATAGAGATTAAACACTAGCTGTAATATGAACAGAGATAATACATACTGAAATCCATTTATTGTAATTTTGGAAAAAAATACTTATTCCTACCAATTGTCCTGTGTCCTTAATTTTACCATGTACCCAGACTGAGAAATGCACTATGATAAACAGACAGGGCAATATTGTAAGCAATCATTTGATCAAAAAAATGTCTAATCCTTTCCCCTAACAAGTATATTTCCACCTGATTAAGACCCATACAAAAAGAGATGTTTTAAATGCATGGGCTGATTAGCCTGGTATCATTTAGCCACCCTTACACAAGGTCACAAACAGACTCCACTATACTAGTGGTTTCATTGTATACTTAGCTTGGGGCAGCTTGCTTTGCTTGGTAGAAGCATTAAGCTTCAGCCATATAAAAAAAGAGTTCTGCTTAGCTGCTGTTGGGTGCCTTTACCACCCTGTGGGTCCCCAGTGAGTGATCCATCTGAGGGAAGGTATTGGAAGGCTCCATTGTGTTGTCCCCTGTGTGAGGACGGGTGTTGCTCGTGAGCCTGCTACGTTGGAGAAACTGCCTTGCCCAAAGGAGAGGTACTTTGGAGCAGGTAGTACTACCTGAATACTACCTGCGGTACTAAAGAGCTCTTGGGGAAGGGACATTTTGCCAGGGACTGAACTCAGCAAATCTGCTTTGTCTTTCTGGAGTTGAGTGTGGGACTGTGCCACCTTAAGAGACTGTGCTAGGGGTTGATAGGGGTTGATAGAAAGTTCCCCAGGGCTGGATTTCTGGTTATATTACATACTATTCATGCTACATTTATCTTTATATAAAGTTAATCTTTGTTTCTGCAAACCTGTGTGTGATTTATTTTCCTGATGGAATTCCCCTGAGTTGTACTCCTCAGTGCCCACTAGGTGCACTGCACTCTACTCCACTCTACTCCACTGCACTCTAAATCCCAGTTCTCCACTATCTTTCAAATAAGCAAAGCGGTTTTAAGGGTCTACTAGGTTGCAAATAACTAGCAGCCAAGAAAAGTGAGTGTGATCCTGTTTAGCAGGAGTGTGTCAAGAAAGGGTTACTGCATTATTTACGCACACACAAACACACACACACTCCTCTGCACTCACCCATTATCAATATATATATTGACATGTAAGACATTACATGACATTACATTTTGTGCATAAGCTGCCAAGCAATACCCTCCCCTTTAAACAAACACCACGAAAACACAACCATACACTGCTATGGCTGCAAAAAAAAAAAATGTGGCAACTGCGGTCAATGCATTTTGCAAACTTTTCACAAATTCACTCAGGACAGATTTACTCATCACTATTACAATTTATTGCAATATATTCAAGCTGGTTAACTATGTCAAAGTCATCCCTGGCCTGGCTAGTCCTACACCCACTTTCATCTGATTCTACTGTTTTAATACATTTAACAAAAGGACTGAGTTTTACCTGCAACTTACTTGATTTCAAGACATCCTCTCCCTACCCCCCCTCCCCAACCCCTCTTCCACCCTTTGTCCCCCTCCCCAAAGAATTATTCTCAATAAAAAAGTTAAATCTTAAAAAAATAAATAAATAAATAAATAAAGCCTCTCTTAAAAAAAAAACTTGAAATGGTTGCCCTTTTTTTGGCCACAACAGGGATTACTTGACTGTAGTGGGAATGATGGGAGATACAACATGGAGCTGGTCACTGCTCCTGTATACACTATAGCAAACAAAGGGTAAGTTGGGAGCTGTGACTATGATATATATATATATATATATACTGTATATATATATATATATATATATATATACTATATATATATATATATATATATATATACTATATATATATAGATAAAATTCTGAGCATTAAGCACAACCCTTTAACCCTTTCACTGCCAGCCGTTTTGAACAAAGCGGAACTTCTACTGCCAGACAGTTTTTGAACATTTTGCACTGTTTCGCTTTAGGGGCCTTTCCTTGGGGGAACTTTTAGTTTACCCAGGAAAACAATATATTGTTTTTTTCAGGACAACCTAAGCTTTTAAAATATGGTAGAATTTTTGTGTAATTCCAATTTTGTAACAAGATATAGGCTTCTAAATGTCTAAAAAATGAAAAAAAATTATATTTTCCATAATATAAACACACATACCAGAAACAAAAATTATTTTATGCATGAAAATACACCTGATTTTGAAAGTCCCATGTCTCCTGAATGTGCCAATACCAAATATATATAGTTTTATGGAGATTTCTCACATGTATAGGTCAAAAACTCCCAGCAGTACATTACCAAATTTCCAAAGCACTGCTCCAGAAAGCTGCATACTTTAGATTTCAAGGCCAAAAATTCCGCTAATAGAAGGTTTATCCCAGAAAATTTTACATTTTTAGAAAGAAGAGATTCTGGGGAATCCAGAATAGGCACAACTGTCTGTCTACTCCAAACTATCAAGTCGTAATGCTTTCCTAAAGTTATTGGTTTTTATCAAAATTTGTGAATTTTTTTTAAAATCGCTTCAAAGCTTCCAGTCTATAGTATCTTAACTCCTAAAGGTCATAAAGTAACCAAATAAAACACCCTAAATATGAATGCCAGGGGTCAACTGAACAGTTTGATGCCCAATATGTATAGATTTAGCTAAGTATGTGGCATGTAGGGGCCCCAATGTGAACATACACCCATATGTACTGTCATTTCTGTCATTTCAGCTTCTGCAAAATCAACATTTACATCATTACATGTGGGATAAAACTAGTAAAAAGTACATTCACCCCAGAAAGCCATATATTTTTGGAAAGTACACATTCCCCCGAATCTAAAATGGGTACCCATGTCTTTCTACTCCACAGTACCAAGCCGCAAAGCTTTCCTAAAGTTGGCAATTTTGATAACATTTCCAAAAATCCACTCAAAGCTTCCAGTTTCCAGCATATTATCTCCCACATAGCATTAGGTACCAAGATAAAACACCCTAAATATGAACGCCAGGGGCCCACTTAACAGTTTGATGCCCAATATGTATAGGTTTACCTAAGTATGTGGCATGTAGGGGCCCCAATGAGAACATATACCCATATGATCTATCATTTCAGCTTCTGCAAAATAAATACATTTACATCATTATATGTAGGATAATGCTAGTAAAAAGTACATTCACCCCAGAAAGTCATATATTTTTGGAAAGTACACATTCCCCTGAATCTAAAATGGGTACCCATGTCTTTCTACTCCACAGTACCAAGCCATAAAGCTTTCCTAAGTTTGACGATTTTTATGGCATTTCCAAAAATCACCTCAAAACTTCCATTATGCAGCATCTTATTTTCTACAGGTCATTAGGTACCAAGACAAAACACCCTAAATATGAATCCCAGAGGTCTACTGAACAGTTTGATGGCCAATATGTATAGGTTTACCTAAGTATGTGGCATGTAGGGGCCCGAATGTGAACATATACCCATATGTACTGTCATTTCTGTCATTTCAGCTTCTGCAAAATCAACATTTACATCATTACATGTGGGATAAAGCTAGTAAAAAGTACATTCACCCCACAAAGTCATATATTTTTGGAAAGTACACATTCCCCTGAATCTAAAATGGGTACCCATGTCTTTCTACTCCACAGTACCAAGCCATAAAGCTTTCCTAAGTTTGACGATTTTTATGGCATTTCCAAAAATCACCTCAAAACTTCCACTATGCAGCATCTTATTTTCTACAGGTCATTAGGTACCAAGACAAAACACCCTAAATATGAACCCCAGAGGTCTACGGAACAGTTTGATGCCCAATATGTATAGGTTTACCTAAGTATGTGGCATGTAGGGGCCCCAATGTGAACATATACCCTTATGTACTGTCATTTCTGTCATTTCAGCTTCTGCAAAATCAACATTTACATCATTAGATGTGGGATAAAGCTAGTAAAAAGTACATTCACCCGAGAAAGTCATATATTTTTGGAAAGTACACATTCTCCCGAATCTAAAATGGGTACCCATGTCTTTCTACTCCACAGTACCAAGCCATAAAGCTTTCCTAAGTTTGACGATTTTTATGGCATTTCCAAAAATCACCTCAAAACTTCCATTATGCAGCATCTTATTTTCTACCGGTCATTAGGTACCAAGACAAAACACCCTAAATATGAACCCCAGAGGTCTACTGAACAGTTTGATGCCAAATATGTATAGGTTTACCTAAGTATGTGGCATGTAGGGGCCCCAATGTGAACATATACCCATATGTACTGTCATTTCTGTCATTTCAGCTTCTGCAAAATCAACATTTACATCATTACATGTGGGATAAAGCTAGTAAAAAGTACATTCACCCCAGAAAGGCATATACTTTTGGAAAGTACACATCCCCCCGAATCTAAAATGGGTACCCATGTCTTTCTACTCCACAGTACCAAGCCATAAAGCTTTCCTAAGTTTGATGATTTTTATGACATTTCTAAAAATCACCTCAAAACTTCCACTACGCAGCATCTTATTTTCTACAGGTCATTAGGTACCAAGACAAAACACCCTAAATATGAACCCCAGAGGTCTACTGAACAGTTTGATGCCCAATATGTATAGGTTTACCTAAGTATGTGGCATGTAGGGGCCCGAATGTGAACATATACCCATATGTACTGTCATTTCTGTCATTTCAGCTTCTGCAAAATCAACATTTACATCATTACATGTGGGATAAAGCTAGTAAAAAGTACATTCACCCCAGAAAGTCATATATTTTTGGAAAGTACACATTCCCCTGAATCTAAAATGGGTACCCATGTCTTTCTACTCCACAGTACCAAGCCATAAAGCTTTCCTAAGTTTGACAATTTTTATGGCATCTCCAAAAATCACCTCAAAACTTCAATTATGCAGCATCTTATTTTCTACAGGTCATTAGGTACCAAGACAAAACACCCTAAATATGAACCCCAGAGGTCTACTGAACAGTTTGATGCCCAATATGTATAGGTTTACCTAAGTATGTGGCATGTAGGGGCCCGAATGTGAACATATACCCATATGTACTGTCATTTCTGTCATTTCAGCTTCGGCAAAATCAACATTTACATCATTACATGTGGGATAAAGCTAGTAAAAAGTACATTCACCCCAGAAAGTCATATATTTTTGGAAAGTACACATTCCCCCGAATCTAAAATGGGTACCCATGTCTTTCTACTCCAAAGTACCAAGCCGCAAAGCTTTCCTAAAGCTAGCGGTTTTTATGACATTTCAGAAAATCACATAAAATATTGCAGTTTGCCGCATTTATCTCACAGAATTTCTTGCATACCATGGCAAATCACCCCAAATAGGAACACAAGAGGCCTACTGAACAGTTTGATGCCCAATATGCATAGATATACCAAAGTCTGTGGTGTGTACTGAACCCAAAATGAAAATAGCGCATATGGATTTCTCGACAACTTAGCTTTTGCACACAGAGCCCCCTGACAGCGTATTATGTACCGTAACCCCCCTAACTATACAGAGACCCCCAGAAAACCATATATTTTTCGAAAGTACACATTCTGACAAATCCAACAAGGGTAAAGAGTCCTTTCTACACCAAAGTACCAATCTGCAAAGCTTTCCTAAAGTTAGTGGTTTTTATGACATTTGAGAAAATCGCATAAAAATGTTGCAGTTTGCCGCATTTATCTCACACAATTCCTTGCGTACAAAGGCAACACACCCCAAATAGGAACACCAGAGGCCTACTGAACAGTTTGATGCCCAATATGCATAGATATACCAAAGTCTGCGGTATGTACTGACCCCAAAATGAAAATAGCGCATAAGGATTTCTCGCCTGCCAGCTCATCTTTTGCACACAGAGCCCCCTGACAGCCTATTATATGCAGTAAGACCGCCAAACTACACAGGGACCCCCAGAAAACCATATATTTTTGGAAAGTACACATTCTGACAAATCCAACAAGGGTAAAGAGTCCTTTCTACAGCAAAGTACCAATCTGCAAAGCTTTCCTAAAGTTAGTAGTTTTTATGACATTTGAGAAAATCGCATTAAAATGTTGCAGTTTGCCGCATTTATCTCACACAATTTCTTGCGTACAAAGGCAGCTTACCCCAAATAGGAACACCAGAGGCCTACTGAACAGATTGATGCCCAATATGCATAGATATACCAAAGTCTGCAGTATGTACTGACCCCAAAATGAAAATAGCGCATAAGGATTTCTTGCCTGCCAGCTCAGCTTTTGCACACAGAGCCCCTTGACAGCCTATTATATGCAGTAAGACCCCCAAACTACACAGGGACCCCCAGAAAACCATATATTTTTGGAAAGTACACATTCTGACAAATCCAACAAGGGTAAAGAGTCCTTTCTACACCAAAGTACCAATCTGCAAAGCTTTCCTAAAGTTAGTAGTTTTTATGACATTTGAGAAAATCGCATAAAAATGTTGCAGTTTGCCGCATTTATCTCACACAATTTCTTGCGTACAAAGGCAACTCACCCCAAATAGGAACACCAGAGGCCTACTGAACAGTTTGATGCCCAATATGCATAGATATACCAAAGTCTGCGGTAAGTCTGACCCCAAAATGAAAATAGCGCATAAGGATTTCTCGCCTGCCAGCTCAGCTTTTGCACACAGAGCCCCCTGACAGCCTATTTTATGCAGTAAGACCGCCAAACTACACAGGGACCCCCAGAAAACCATATATTTTTGGAAAGTACACATTCTGACAAATCCAACAAGGGTAAAGAGTCCTTTCTACACCAAAATACCCATCTGCAAAGCTTTCCTAAAGTTAGTGGTTTTTATGACATTTGAGAAAATCGCATAAAAATGTTGCAGTTTGCCGCATTTATCTCACACAATTTCTTGCGTACAAAGGCAGCTCACCCCAAATAAGAACACCAGAGGCCTACTGAACAGATTGATGCCCAATATGCATAGATATACCAAAGTCTGCGGTATGTACTGACCCCAAAATGAAAATAGCGCATAAGGATTTCTTGCCTGCCAGCTCAGCTTTTGCACACAGAGCCCCCTGACAGCCTATTATATGCAGTAAGACCGCCAAACTACACAGGGACCCCCAGAAAACCATATATTTTTGGAAAGTACACATTCTGACAAATCCAACAAGGGTAAAGAGTCCTTTCTACACCAAAGTACCGATCTGCAAAGCTTTCCTAAAGTTAGTAGTTTTTATGACATTTGAGAAAATCGCATAAAAATGTTGCAGTTTGCCGCATTTATCTCACACAATTTCTTGCGTACAAAGGCAACTCACCCCAAATAGGAACACCAGAGGCCTACTGAACAGTTTGATGCCCAATATGCATAGATATACCAAAGTCTGCGGTATGTACTGACCCCAAAATGAAAATAGCGCATAAGGATTTCTTGCCTGCCAGCTCAGCTTTTGCACACAGAGCCCCCTGACAGCCTATTATATGCAGTAAGACCGCCAAACTACACAGGGACCCCCAGAAAACCATATATTTTTGGAAAGTACACATTCTGACAAATCCAACAAGGGTAAAGAGTCCTTTCTACACCAAAGTACCCATCTGCAAAGCTTTCCTAAAGTTAGTGGTTTTTATGACATTTGAGAAAATCGCATAAAAATGTTGCAGTTTGCCGCATTTATCTCACACAATTTCTTGCGTACAAAGGCAGCTCACCCCAAATAAGAACACCAGAGGCCTACTGAACAGATTGATGCCCAATATGCATAGATATACCAAAGTCTGCAGTATGTACTGACCCCAAAATGAAAATAGCGCATAAGGATTTCTCACCTGCCAGCTCAGCTTTTGCACACAGAGCCCCCTGACAGCCTATTATATGCAGTAAGACCCCCAAACTACACAGGGACCCCCAGAAAACCATATATTTTTAGAAAGTGCACATTCTGACAAATCCAACAAGGGTAAAGAGTCCTTTCTACACCAAAGTACCCATCTGCAAAGCTTTCCTAAAGTTAGTGGTTTTTATGACATTTGAGAAAATCGCATAAAAATGTTGCAGTTTGCCGCATTTATCTCACACAATTTCTTGCGTACAAAGGCAACTCACCCCCAATAGGAACACCAGAGGCCTACTGAACAGATTGATGCCCAATATGCATAGATATACCAAAGTCTGCGGTATGTACTGACTCCAAAATGAAAATAGCGCATAAGGATTTCTCGCCTGCCAGCTCAGCTTTTGCACACAGAGCCCCCTGACAGCCTATTTTATGCAGTAAGACCCCCAAACTACACAGGGACCCCCAGAAAACCATATATTTTTGGAAAGTACACATTCTGATGAATTCAAAATAGGTAAAGTTATTTTTGTACACCAAAGTTACACATGGCAAAGCTACGCTAAAACAGATCAGGAACACTAATATAGGGATAAAAATGTGCAAATCAATGAAACAACAAAATAAAGTCACACGACAGCATAATTAGTGGTCAGAATATCTGATCCAATAGTCACGCTGTCAAAATAAACAGTTTTTGGGGGAAATTAAAAAAAAAAAAAAGAAGTAAAATGAAAAAAAAAAATTTTTTTTTTAAAAAGTTTTTGTGAGTTTGTGTATACATGTGCACATGTAAAAGTTGTGTGACAGTGTGTATATGAGTGTATATGAGTGTATATAAGTGTATATGAGTGTATATGAGTGTGCAAAGTGGAAAAAAAAAAAAAAAAAAAACCCTGTGCTAAATTGTGTTGTATGTGTGTATAAATGTATATAAATGTATATAAATGTGTGTAAGTGTGTGTAAAAGTGTGTATAACAAAAAATAAAGTCACACTTACCTGTCTGAAGGTCAAATCGGTTCCCTGCTTCTCCTTCCTGCAGTCGCCGAGGAAGTAGGTGGGAGGCGGCTCTGGGGGGGGGAAGCAGGAAGCTGTACAAGCAGCAGATGCGATGCGATCGCATCTGCTGCTTGTAGGATGGTCCTGTGACAATCGCATCGCAGGACCATCCCCCCCAACCCCCTTGGCTCGTTGCCGAAGGGGTTGGGGGCACATCTGTCTCTCTGCACCGGCGGCTTCTGCCGCTGGTGCAGAGAGAAGCGCTCAGGCAGGAAGACCGTAGGTACTACGGCGTTGGCAGGCAACTGCTTTTTTTAAAACGACGTAGTACCTACGGTCTTGGCAGGGAAAGGGTTAAAAAACAGGGATTGTTTGTCCATACAGTGTATATTACAACCCGGATTCCAAAAAAGTTGGGACACTAAACAAATTGTGAATAAAAACTGAACGCAATGATGTGGAGGTGCCAACTTCTAATATTTTATTCAGAATAGAACATAAATCACGGAACAAAAGTTTAAACTGAGAAAATGTACCATTTTAAGGGAAAAATATGTTGATTCAGAATTTCATGGTGTCAACAAATCCCAAAAAAGTTGGGACAAGGCCATTTTCACCAATGTGTGGCATCTCCCCTTCTTCTTACAACACTCAACAGACGTCTGGGGACCGAGGAGACCAGTTTCTCAAGTTTAGGAATAGGAATGCTCTCCCATTCTTGTCTAATACAGGCCTCTAACTGTTCAATCGTCTTGGGCCTTCTTTGTCGCACCTTCCTCTTTATGATGCACCAAATGTTCTCTATAGGTGAAAGGTCTGGACTGCAGACTGGCCATTTCAGTACCCGGATCCTTCTCCTATGCAGCCATGATGTTGTGATTGATGCAGAATGTGGTCTGGCATTATCTTGTTGAAAAATGCAGGGTCTTCCCTGAAAGACATGACGTCTGGATGGGAGCATATGTTGTTCTAGAACCTGAATATATTTTTCTGCATTGATGCTGCCTTTCCAGACATGCAAGCTGCCCATGCCACACGCACTCATGCAACCCCATACCATCAGAGATGCAGGCTTCTGAACTGAGCGTTGATAACAACTTGGGTTGTCCTTGTCCTCTTTGGTCCGGATGACATGGCGTCCCAGATTTTCAAAAAGAACTTTGAATCATGACTCGTCTGACCACAGAACAGTCTTCTATTTTGCCACACTCCATTTTAAATGATCCCTGGCCCAGTGAAAACGCCTGAGCTTGTGGATCTTGCATAGAAATGGCTTCTTCTTTGCACTGTAGAGTTTCAGCTGGCAACGGCGGATGGCACGGTGGATTGTGTTCACTGACAATGGTTTCTGGAAGTATTCCTGAGCCCATTCTGTGATTTCCTTTACAGTAGCATTCCTGTTTGTGGTGCATTGTCGTTTAAGGGCCCGGAGATCACGAGCATCCAGTATGGTTTTACGGCCTTGACCCTTACGCACAGAGATTGTTCCAGATTCTCTGAATCTTCGGATGATGTTATGTACAGTTGATGATGATAGATGCAAAATCTTTGCAATTTTTCGCTGGGTAACACCTTTCTGATATTGCTCCACTATCTTTCTGCGCAACATTGTGGGAATTGGTGATCCTCTACCCATCTTGGCTTCTGAGAGACACTGCCACTCTGAGAAGCTCTTTTTATACCCAATCATGTTGCCAATTGACCTAATTAGTGTTATTTGGTCTTCCAGCTCTTCGTTATGCTCAAATTAACTTTTTCCAGCCTCTTATTGCTACTTGTCCCAACTTTTTGGGGATTTGTTGACACCATGAAATTCTGAATCAACATATTTTTCCCTTAAAATGGTACATTTTCTCAGTTTAAACTTTTGTTCCATGATTTATGTTCTAATCTGAATAAAATATTAGAAGTTGGCACCTCCACATCATTGCGTTCAGTTTTTATTCACAATTTGTTTAGTGTCCCAACTTTTTTGGAATCCGGTTTGTACAATTTATGCAAAATGTTCTCTCTCTGTATATATATATATACAGTATATATATGTATATATAAAAATATACTACATATATATAAATATAAATATACACACACATAAATATATATATATATATATATATACACTTTTTTTTATTGTAGATTAACTAAATATACATAAATGTATAGGTTATGATATTATGCAAAGTCTCAACCCTTTAAACTAAATTATTTTCATAATGTTCATGATTGTGTATACTGAGCCTTTATAATACTATAAATTACATAGGACAGTTGTTTCTGGGCTATGTATAGAAACAGTGCATTAATCTGAGCAATCATTTTCAAAGCAAATGAAGTGAAATGTTATTATAGGGACACTATGAGAGAGCGTTATAGACTAGCCAATCATAGTATGACAGAAAACAGATTTTTTTTTTCATCTGTTAAGTGTGTGAGCTCGGGGCAGTGATGTGTCTAAAGCAGTTTAAATCTGAAATGTGATGCTCAGTAGAAAATATGACTGACATATTCGTTTACTGAAAAGTATCACATGAAAAAACCAAGACAGAAACATACAGCATTTCATATAGTGACTCATTTTTTTCATATCCCTGTGTGCTCAGTTCCTTTTCATTCTTACCTTGGTTAATAAACCAAGACATTGCAGAACCAAGTATACAAGCAGAGATTGTCCAGTGAAATAGCTGGACATTGACAAATACAAAAGAAATAAAACCCAAAAAAATTGCATTGTCTTCAGTTTTTATCTTTAAATATTTTAACAATCTTCCATTGAAAATATGATCCCACAAAACACAATCCTGCATCTATTAAAATGCCTTAATCCACCACCCATACTGGGTTAGAAATAACATTTAAAAATATTTAATTTTCAAAATTTATTAGGAACAGACAAAACAAGAACAAGAATGTGCTTAGCATTTGTGTATAGGGTTGCCCCCTTTTTCCCCATTAGAAGGGCATTTGGATCAGGGGCGGGTTGTGAGGTCGTTTTGAGGGTGGGGCTATGATATAAGGGGTGGATAAATGGGCGGACTGGGTGGGGAAAGGGTAAATGTGACTGGTAAATGGGTTGGGAAAGGGGCAGACTGAGCAATGAAATGGGCAGGGCAGAGGTGGGCCGGGGATTATAAAGGCTGATCAGCATGAAGAAAGTGAGGAAAGGCAGACCTGGGTTGGCGGCCCCAAAGGGTTTTCTCCCAGTGCCCAGGGGGTCCAGTCCAACCCTGCATGCTCTATTCAGTAGGAAATTAAAGCTAAAATATACTGATTCTGATTTTAGTATTTGTTATTAGACTTTACTGTTAACACCAACAGTAATGAGCAACGTTAAATTCCAACATGATTGTGGGTAGATGGTCCTATTCCCATACATGACAGCCTTGGCTGACAGCTATGCAAAATGTGCTCACTTGAGCATGTTACTATTTATATCTAGAAGCACTATATTTATCATTCATTTGAATGTTCCCCTGTGTATATTCTGTAAACCATATGCTGTTGTTTCTGACAAACCTAATTAAGTGTCATATGAAACATAATTGCAGATTTGTTTGATTTTAAAAAAACTCCTTGAGCTCCCTGCTGAAGGTAGACTAGAACTTTTACCCCCACTCTATATTTCTAGTTTTAGTTTAAAGTGTTATATATGTGAAAATATTCTGGAAATGTGACTAGTGATAAAGGGGACCTGTCCAAGTTCCAAAAGATTTTAGCACTCCCACAAATCCTCAATCAAATGACCCAGGTGCTACCCACTCGACATACTCACACAAAATCCCACATAGGCAGGTGCACACCGGGAACGTTTACAAAAAAATTACTTTTATTGTTCCATAAAACTAGGTTGACATTTTGGTCTCCTTCTAAGACCTTTTTCAAGACCAGAAAAAGGATCTTCCCTTCCCTTGTTTTCCCTTCAGTGTTGGAATTTACAGTCACAGCAAGCAGACAGGCACCATTTTGTGAACACTGTTATTAAGGCAAGCTTTGTATCACCCCAAAATCTTATGCATTTGCCATCTAGGTGATATCAAATAAAAATATCAAAGATGGCAAATAAATGGAAAGTTAAAGAAATTGTAAATCATATAGGCATAGAGGAGGGGCAGACAATATACAATTGACAGCTCTGATTTTTAAATACATTTTTAACAGGTATGGATGATTTAATTAAAAAAACAATTGGGGTTTCATGTTTAATTTTTAAAGGACATTTATTATACAGCTTTTTATGTGTGGGTGCCCTTTAATTGATAATCATGGTTGATTATTGAAACAGTTCTCCAACTGCCACAAATGTAGTCAACATGTTTATTGACTGTATTAATAAATATTGGAATGTTTTTACTGGAAATAATAAAATAACAAATAAACCATTAAGAAGATTAAACCATAAAGTAGATAACTGTGTGTTTTAGAGGGTTAAGAGAGTCAATAGACTATACATTCCTTTCACACTGGTCCCAGGTCAGTCGCTGTCTGAATGTTGTTGCTGCCACCTCCTAACAAATGTACATTTTCTTTCAGCAATATGTTTCTCTAGTACACAGGAAAGTCTCGCAGTTGCTCAGATGTTCCTCACATTCCACCTTAAAAACACATATATTTATGTATCTGTGATGCCAATGGAAAAAGCACACTCCGGAACAGAATCTGATGCAACATGATTGGTTTATTGAAACATGTTACAAAAACGGCCCTTAGTCCCTTGTGTCCAAATTCAACCTTAACCCGCACACCCTTAGCTCTCCAAAAAACTCACCGCTCGGTACCCTTAGTCCCTTGTGCCATGTTGGATTAGAAACAGTATGTTACAGACCATAATGCAGACCTTGCAGACCTGCCAGGAGTAACCTCTTAGGTGTAGCAGGAGAGCCCTGCCAACCCCAGTATTCACTAAAGGCCTTTTGGGGCCCCACACTTTCTGTGGTGGACTTGACAGGGATCCTACTCCCGGGCAAGGTTCCAGAAAACGAGGTACAGAAGGGATCAGGCAAAGGAAAAGTCAGTTATATCATTTATCATGATCATTTTTAAACTATATTACTGACCACACTACAATCTTTGGTAGAAGGTGGCATAGTAATTTAATGGGGAAGCCTGAAAGCAACTTCTAATTTACTTAGATTTTAAGCTCCACTGAGCAAGATATTAGCTAGCAAGAAATAGATTGTGTGTGTGTGGCTGTTATTATTTTTTACTAACTTGGTGGGTTATATGTAGCCATTGCATTGGTTGTGAGTTCAGCTTTATCCTTGTCATAACTAAATAAGTAAACAATAAGTAAATAAGAGGCCCTACAGTGGCCCTTCTCATTGACATGACCACAATTTAAACATCACTCATAAGAATACTTTCAGTGTAATTATCATCATTAGACAATAATTACACCAAACAGCACATTTTTTTAAAAAAACCTTCTTAAAGGTGGATTTTTTTTAAAATCAGCATTGAGTACATGTAGATTTTGGATTTTGGAAAGTTAAAAAAGTTAGATAAAATCTTCCAGCCATATCTACGGTATTGTTCAGATGCGTTTGTTAGTCTGTAACTATGTACATTACATGTGTATATTCAGTTATTTTCTGTTGTGTTAAGCATTAATTTTTGAGCGTAATAAAACCGCTGAGGTTAGTTTGCCCTACTCCTATACTTATTATCATAGCTAGAATCAAGATCTTTAATATCCCAGCAGTGTATTGGTCATGTGTGTAGCAGTTCAGTTAGCAATTACCTGCAGCATACTGGTCTGTGCTTACCAGCCTAATCATTATCATGGCATACGGCTACTGTTGTATACTTGCTACACCAGCTTCTGAGTCAATAAGAATGTGTGTTTTGAAATACCTCATAATACTCTAAAACGAGAATGAAATACATAATAAAATATATGTGTATATAAAAATGCACTAAAGGGATACAGAATTATGCCTATTAAAGTGGTATATGGTCAGATTTACTAAAATTCAATACATTTAATTGAATTCAAACCCAGTTTGTTCATTTCATAATCAGTCTTCTCCTTTTGTATTGTACTTTAATTTCATGTTTCATTTTACTGCTCCTTTGTTGTCCTCCATATTTTTAATAATATTGTCCTCTTAATTTTTATATCTCATCTTTCTAGTTCCTTATTGAACCCTTTCCTGTCTCTTCAAAATTATTATTAGTTAATGAAAACAATGAAAAATTAGAATATGTGCCTAAATATGGTCTTAGAACTTCTCAGTGTTTCTAAAGTAATATCTTACACCCATTTATTGTTCAGTGCTACAAGATATACTGGCACTTTATAAATACAAGTTAAAATATTTAATAATGTACCCCCTATTGTAAAATATAAGGATATTATAAATCATTGAGGAGTTCCATGACCATATAAAAGCAGGAGGCAGATGGGCGAGCTTTCATACAGGCCATGGAACTCCCAGGTGACTATTAATATTCTAATATTCTGCAAAAGTGAATATACTATATATTATAGTACACAAGTTTCAGGAAATCATGGGCCTGAAATGACATCACTAAGCAACAAATTTAATATAAATACATGCAATCCATAACAGTAATATAATAATAATCCTCATAAACAGTTCTTAGTGCAGTCATCAGTTATAAATGGTGCTTAGTGATATAGAGTGCCTCATGGCTTACTAAAACTTTTGTATTATAAAAATAGAATCCTCCCGAGAGCCCGTGGCCTTGTGCCTTGACATGGTCTTGGAACTCTTTAGGGCTTATACAGTAATCTTCTTAATTTCTACAATAGGGGGCACATTATTCCCTATATACATTTTATAATTATGTATATTATAATAAAGCCTGCCTTTTTGCCTATAGTATCTTTGCTATGAATCTGGGACTTTTATTAATATGGAAATATTTAAAGCAAGTCAATGTCTGTGGCTGTCAATTCCAAGGACATGTTAATGCATTTGTAAGGATATTACAAAAAAGTTCCTGGTGGCAAAATGTAACTCTGCTTCAGAGAATTACAGATATAACTCTGCTCGTATTGCCACTACATGCTGTAAGAACAGAGCATTAGAATTATAATTCTTGAAGATGTAGGGCATATATTGAAATGTAACTGTGTTTTATGTAATATAATATATAATGATATAAGTCCAGAATTCTAGCTATGTGATCTTCCTGTTACTCCTATAAGCCTTTGGCACTAACATTATGCCTTCCTTATGTCTTACATATTACATTTGCTTTTGCATAAATGTTATCTTGATTTGCAAGAAATTAACCCAGATCTTACAATTTTATAAGATTGGTATTTTTCTATGGTTATGGTTGATTCATTTCTATTTTCAGATAGTTCAGATTCAGGCTTAAAAAGTGATCTTTTGTTTTTGCATTAATTATGTATTTCTTACAAGTAATTTGTAATTATAAGTAATTATTAAATTTCACTTTGTTATGTAATCATTTTAATGGATTGCTACAGCTTAAATACATTTTTGTGTATGGTGCAATATACCAGTATTTTATGACTTAACAAACATGATCAGGGTGTGTATTTTGCTAGTTCAATTATTTAAATACTCCACAACTGTGATGTTGGACATAGGTAGGACATTGGACTTATAGGGGCTGATTTACTAATCCACGAATCCGAATGGGAAAAATTCGGATTGGAAAACGAACATTTTGCGACTTTTTCGTAGCCGTTACGACTTGCACGAATTGTCGCGACTTTTTCATAGCCATTACAAATTTCGTGAATTGTCGCGTCTTTTTCATAGCCATTATGACTTTCGTGAATTGTCACGACTTTTTCATAGCCATTACGACTTTCGCGAATTGTCGCGACTTTTTCATATTGAGCACTCGAAGAAGTCGCAAAATACCGATCATTAAGAAGAAAACGCATTCGGACGCTTTTCGGACGTTCGTGGATTAGTAAATGTGCCCCATGGTATAGGCTATATATAATATGAATGATAGCAGCTTAGATATTTAAAAGACACTTATAGCATCTGATATAGACAGGTGTAGTAAAAGCATACAGTCATTTATTTACATTTATTAAAATGTATTCAGTACAATGTCAGATAGCAATCATCTTAAACAGTAACAAAATGTATCAAAGGGCCATTCAAGGTTTTTTCTGTGGCCCCCCCAGTCTTCAAAAGAGCGCCAAAGCCTTTTGACATTATTTCAAGAGGATCCTACCTATGCACTGATAGAATTGAATAGGACAGCTCTTGGATAAATAGCCATCTTACATTGACTATTAATTTGTATTTTTAACTAAGCAGTAAACCAGTTCTTTCAAGCTTAATATGCTCTTGCCAGAACTGTTTATTCAGCCATATTCATTTGTATTGTGTTAGTGTTAATTTTAACACAATGCTCATTTATTCAGTGTTAAAGCGCTACCACTGACCTCTAATGCCCCACAGAACAGAATGGCATTTGGCTGCTCAAACCACTCAAACACATTCTGATAAATTAGAACAATTCTATATTGATCTGCTGTAATAAATCTATCCCATAATATATTTGCAAGACTTACATTTTTTAATAATAATCAATAATGCACTGCTTTTTTTTCCAATAAGAAAATGCACCCGAAAAAAGCTATTCATTCAATAAAAGTTAAATACCCTATGAAGTAATTTTAATGGGGGAATGTAATAAAAGTTAATGGCAATAATATGCTATTGATTTGCACCACTGCGAAGTGTATGTAATAAAACTGTTTACTGAAAAGCAGGCCTAAAAATGTGCTGTTTGCAAATAAAATTCAAAATATAATAACTGTCATATCACTTTGCAAAATGCATATTTTTGTTCTTATTTATGCTATTTTTTCCATCCATTACATATCCCCTTTAGCCCCCCTTTTAATTAAGATGTTAAATTACAGAACAACCTCTCAGCATTAAGAATACCATATGGCAATTCTTCTCAGTCCTGGTATGGCACCCCAAGATTGCACCATTTGGATTGCTATTTCTTTAATCAATCCTGACTAGTAAATTATATCAGGTAGAAATAAGGTCATTGTCCTTGACATTATACATTTCTGCACTTATTAGGTGGAAGTGAAGTTAGAGGCAACATTACAAAAAGATTAGACAGGAAAAGGACAGTCCTAGAAATGTAACTGGCTAGAAATGTCAAAAGCCCTTAAAGAATGTTTTGGGGTTGAAATACACTTACACCTACAATCCTGTGTATAAAAAGTTCCAGCCAATAGAAACCCTGGGAGGCTTTCATTGACCTAAATGAGACTGGAAAAATATTACCTGCTTCCTACAGAAAACGCCCCTATCAACTTATAGCAAGGATTCTTCTATGTTATTATTGGACTGAGAGTTACAGTACAACAGAACTATGACAAATACAATAACTATTATATTTAAATTATTTTTTATGGTCTGGAAATCCAAATAACGAAAATACCCCTTATCCAGAAAAGCCCAGTAGGACATATGAAGACCTCTCTAGGTATATAATTTGCACTGGTGCAGTCATAGCAACCAATCCTTGAATGGCCTGTGGCTGTTTTAACCTTGAAAGCTATTGTTTTATTGGTTGCTGCACTTGGGCAAATCATGCTTACGTTACTTCAATGATCAATTACACTAAAATAGTTATTGAAATAGTGGGCTTACTTAGTGCAAAGCTAACCTAAAAATCTTACCCAGCTAAATGTTCAGTTTAGAACCTTAGATGTAAAACGATATTCTTAAGCATATCGTGTAAAATGGAGAAATCAAATACTAGATATGAACACCTCTCTGTCCGTATTTATTATGGACATGTACTTTTGCTTTAGTAACACAGTTAAGTTTATGGACAGTTTGCTTTAGAGGATACATTTAATAAACATTGGTTCAGGCAGGCAAAACCTTTAAAGCGATCTTGCTTCTAAGCTTCTTTTAAAACATGTGAAGCCATGCACCATCTCATCAAGCAGTATGCTGTGTCTCTAAAGTCTGATGAAGCCTAGCAAATCTAGGACATATCTTGAAAGGTTCTGAATTATGATATTTATAAAAAGACTTTTCTTTCTTAGTTTTCCCTCTGCGGTCTTCATGGTGCAGGCATTTGATAGTTCTCTGTAAAACTAATCACCAGGAGAGCTCTTAAACACTGTTAGGTAAAGGCTATGGGGAGAAGTAAATTATGATTTAAAGCCTGCATTCACAATCAACATTAAACAAGGGCCGGAGCAACGCCTTTCTCTATTACAGCATTTTACGGGTTGAAAAAGTATGAGCTGTTATCTATCGAGATTTTTTGGTGACATTTTATTTAACATTATACACATGCAACAATATACAGTATGTTTATACAAAGCAGTGGTTATCTGTGCAATTTGTGTGAACAATAGTGATGAGCACATTTTTTCACCAGGCATGGATTTATAGCGAATTTCCGCATTTTGTCATTGGCAAATTGTTTTGCAAAACTTCTGAGAAAAATCGCTGGTGAAAAATATGTCGCGTGTCAAAAAAAGTTGTGGTCACGTCAAAAACGACGCGTGTGAAAAAAAAAGGTGCGCAACAAAAAAAGTTGCCAGGATTTTTTGCCGTTTCATGAAGTTTCCGGCAAAGCGAAACGAAACAGATTTGCTCATCACTAGTGAACATATATAGATATTCTTACATTAACATTAAAATGTTTACAGATATTAGATTTTTCTATACAGTCTTATTATACAGTCTTAGACCAGGATCACACAGGTTACTTTAGAGGAGTCAAGTAATTGCCCCAGATACAGTAAGTGCCATAAAAACCAGGACAAATAGTCACCCTGTGGGGGGGAGGAGCATATCCTTTACGACACCAAACCTGGTATAAGTTCCCTCAAAGCATGTACACCTGTTGGGAAGCTGAAAGTTCTTCTATTTCTAAATTCATTATAGTAAATAAATCATTCTCATTAGATTCTTGTGAAAGATAGACCTGTGGAAATGTAGGCATGGGACATGGTTTTATTATGACATTAGTTATGCGTCTTTTAAAGGAGAAGGAAAGGTAGAAACTAAGTAAGCTTTATCAAAAAAGGTCTATGTAAATACAGCCATAAGCACTCACAGAAACGCTGTACTGACTTCTCTGAAAAAAGATTTCTTGTGACTCATAGGGGCCCATTTACTAACCCACGAATCCGAATTTGAAAAATTCAGATTGGAAAACTATCATTTTGCGACTTTTTCGTATTTTTTGCGATTTTTTCGTCGCCTTTATGACTTTTCGGAAATTGACGCGACTTTTTCGTAACCATTACGACTTGCGCGAAAAAACGCGACTTTTTCGTAGCCATTACGATTCGCTCGCATCTTGTCGCAACTTTTTCATATTGAGCGCTCGTAAGCGGCGGGCGAAACTTTCAGACTTAGCATGATTTTGGAAGCCTCCCATAGGACTCAATGGCACCCTGCAGCTCCAACCCGGCCCAAGAAAAGTCACCATACTGAAACTTGAATGAATCCGAATCTTTCGTACTCGGCGCGAAAGCTGTGAAAAAGTCGCGACTTTTCGCACAAGTCGTAACGCTACGAAAAAGTCGCAACATTTTGCGAAACATTCGGAATGGCTACGAAAAAGTCGCGACAATTTTCAGAAAAATCGCAAAATACCGATCATCACGAAAAAAACGCATTCGGATGCCGTCGGAACGTTCGTGGGTAAGTAAATGTGCCCCATAGTCTAACTAACTGAGCATGTTCACTTGGTCTGGGTGTCTGTGCAGGAGTGAGGCATTATTGGAACTTTCTTTACACAGATCAGTGTTTTTTCTGATCTTCTGGACAGGTGAAATATGGGGAGACTTAAGGGCACTATTGAGACAACTGAAGGTATGCCTGCAGCTTGAGATTAACTCTTTACTAGCCTTTCCTTCTCCTTTAAAGCACATTTCCTATAATTTGCTAATTTTACAGCATCAACTGGCTTGTAGTGATTCACCCAGTAAAAGCAGGCAGAAGCTTACAGAGGATGCCACTACTGACTCCTTGACTGTCTCCTTCACATTCCACATACACATAAAACACAAAAGCTTGGAAAAACGAATACGTTACTCATCACAAGTTTAGTATCAGCGTTAAATATCGATTACAAAGTGATGACGTGCATCCACATGACATCATGTGGGTAATTTATAACAAAAATTGAGCTGGCATTTTTTCCTCGAAAAAACAAATGTGAAAATATATGCACATATTTTCTGAAACCTCCAGTAGTCAGGATTTATTAGAGAAAAACAATGTCAACAAAAAACTTGGCAAATAAAAGCTAGCAAGTTTCCATAGAAGTCAAGGCACTTATTGGGTCCCCAGTTTACAGAAAATTAATGGAACATTTTCTTGCTTGTGTGCAAGTTGTTTTATGAGAAAAAATGTGACTGCATATTTTGCTGTGTTTTTTCCCCTTAAATTAGCTAGTTCTGGAGAAAAAAAATGTCACTTGTGTATGGTCGTTGCTTTTTCTCTTCGACCCTAAAATGTAGTAAATCTGCCTCTCAGTATTGCAAAAAATTTTCAATATTTCAATACTGCAAAATATACTTTGCGACCACCTTGTGACACCACCATCAAGCTGGTTTAAAGAGTGTTCAACACTGAAATAATGTTTGCAATGTAATAAACTATACAATGAACATACTGTGAATTCTTTCCAATGTTTAAATTTCATGTATGTATTTTATTATATAATGGCCATTATATCCATACCTAGTAGCATTGCTTTTGTGATCTGCATTAGAAATATATCCCCCCTTTTTTTACCATGAGCTCCTTTAGTTGTGTTTATGTAAAAAGTTGCATAAAAACTGAACATTTAGGAATAAATATTGATTTATTTTGTTAATTGAAAGTAAATCATGATATTCTGTCTCTGCTTGCTGGCACCAGTTCCCAGCTAAGTGATGGAATTTGAAGTCTCTCTGCTTTTCATAGAGGGTGGTATACAGATTCTCTAGATAGAAAATGGAGGCACTTAAAAATCCCAGAATTAATCACTTCATAATACAAAATGGTAAGGCGTAGGTTGCATTACACTGTGAGCCTAAGGCGTTCATCTGTCTATCGTAGTTTCCTTTAAATATGAGTGATCAGGTATGTCTGTGTAAAAAAAGTGTGATAATGTTTATCCAGCTTTTTATATAACCCTAATTAATTGAGCTTATGAATAAGAAGGTCATATGTTCACATTAAAGTGCAAAAATTAAATAAGGTGCCAGCCTTTGAAAACTAGTTAAGACTAGTTAAAAAAATGACCAAACTGCACCTTTCCTTTGAAAATGAAACACCGTAAGTTTACATGGCTCTGTAGTAAGCTAAATTCATGTGCAATCTGCCTATGATTAAGTGCGGACACGCACGAAACGCGTCAGGCGTTCTGGGTTTTTAAGAATGTAAATAAAGTTCGAGTTTTATCCATTCTCTGGCTGACCATGGTGCTTTGCGAGCCGCTTTCTTCAGAGATTCAAATTTTGTTTTTTCCCTATGAACCAAAATATGTCAATATAATGCACAGTACAAACAGCTTCCCAAAAGTATTCATGTATACTGATAATAATATAAAGGTAATAAAATGCAGAAAAACAAGGTACACCATTTGCAATAGAATCTTGTTTACATGCGGGCTAATGATTAGTTAATCTTTTAAATTCTTTTTAATTCATATGCTGTGACTATTCATTATTTAGTATACATATAGGCAGTACAGAATCTGCTTATTAATATCTCTAATGTGCATGACTAATGGCTATGTGGATATGAACATTTAACATGGAGTGAAAAAAAACTGGGTTATTATGATCTCTTTCCCCTGCATGACCTATTGCTGTATTTCATAGTTATCCGCTATGTTTACATATTATAACACAAATATAGTTACATAAAAGCTTATTGATTGGAAGAATCAGTTGCCTTTTGTGCATTAGTTAATCAGTCTTTTTTTTGAAATCTGTCCAGAAACCCACAGAGGAGCCCCTTCCTAATCCATCTGTTTATGTCTCAAATGGTTTTACTGCTCCACTCACTTACCAGCTCTGCTGGAATGTTAGTGCTTTATGATTAAAGGATACCGTTGTTCTTTTCATCCATCATCTCAGAGTTCACTATTAATAATCCAGTCCCCCCCTACACACACCCTTTGAAGACATTGCTTTAAAAAGCCATTTAGCCATTCTGCTTGCTCTCTTGTTTCCTTGTGAACACAGTTCAATTCCAGGAAAATAAATTAAAGAAGGCAGGCTTGGAGGAACCACACATGCTTAATAGGATATGTTATCTTTTTTGAGTATTTGGAACAATAATTGAAAAATTAAAGAAGCCCAACATCAAGGATGGAGGAGTAAATATATATGATGCCGTTCAGACACACACAGACACATATATATATATATGATATCACAATCCAAATATGGAAATACAGGTATATATACAGGCATGGGACTTGTTACCCAGAATGCTTGGCACCTGGGGTTTCCCAGATAAGGTATCTTTCTGTAATTTGGATCTCCATACATCAAGTCTACTAAAAAATCATTTAAACATTCCTTAAACCCAACAGGATTGTTTTGCCTCCAATAAGGATCAATTCTATCTTAGTTGGGATCAGGTACAAGGTACTGTTTTATTATTACACAGAAAAAGGAAATTATTTTTGAAAAATTAGAATTATTTGCTTATAATGGAGTCTATGGGAGATGGCCTTCCTGTAATTTGGAACTTTCCAGATAACGGATTTCTCGGATAATGGATCCCATACCTGTGTATTAATTGCCATATATTAAAGTAAATACTTTAATATATTGCAATTAATACACAGGTATGGGATCCATTATCCGAGAAATCCGTTATCTGGAAAGTTATTAATTGCCATATATTAAAGTAAATACTTTAATATATGGCAATTAATACACAGGTATGGGATCCATTATCCGAGAAATCCATTATCTGGAAAGTTCAAAATTACAGGAAGGCCATCTCCCATAGACTCCATTTTAAGCAAATAATTCTAATTTTTAAAAATAATTTCCTTTTAGAAGGACAGCTTTCATACATTAGTAGATTGCATCCCAGTTTAGAATCAACAAGGTAAGAGATCTGTAGTAGAAAAACAGCAAGTACAGGGGGAAATGTGTAAAATGTGTTGCATGTTTGTAATCCAATGAATTACAGGGCCATAACGCATTTTTACTTTGAATTTTTTAATCTATATTTTCACTGTATTAATGTTAGTTTGTACCTATCACCCTTATGTCAGATCCCAGTAAAAAACAGCATAAAATTAGGTATAGGTATGGGATCCATTATCAGGAAACCCATTATCCAGAAAGCTCTGAATTACGGGAAGGTCTGACCCCTTATCCGAAATACCTCAGGTCCCAAGCATTCTGGATAACAGGTCCCATACCTGTACTAGGTTCTGGTAATATTGGACACCAGTGCTAATATTTTCACAAAAGTTATACCTGTATATGTTTTATTTTAACATCTTTGCACTTCAGTAAACTTGGTTTACACAACAAAATTCAAATATTTTATCAATCAGTAATCCCAAAACTGTCAATGCTGTACGTGGGCGAACATAGCACCTTTTATTATATCACCCCTTAAGTTAAAAGTCCCTAGACAATACATGAACACTGACAGGCTCAAGATAACCTAATTTTCTTTCTAGGTTTAACTGGGCAAGTAAAATATCCCATAAAATTGTACATTAAGCTTAGGCTACCTCCCATAGCCTACAATAGGGTGAACTATGCTCAGTGGAGAATTATGTGATGTGGATCTTGGGTTAAATCCAAATATTGTCTTTGCTAAGATAAATCATTAAGATAGACAAATGACAGTTTTAAGTCTGGGCTTCTTTAAACTTGGTTTAAACTCACAATAAAAAGATCACCATATCAGTTTTCATTGTCCTTTATAACAATGAAGAGCAACAAGAATAGATTTATACCCAGGGGCGGGCCGAGCCAACTGGGCGCCCTAGGCAACCCGGTTGGCCACCTCGCCCCTGCATCGCGCGATGCGGGTTGCGACATGCAATGTGACGCAAAACTGACTCCTGCCTGGCCCCCCCAATCGTTGCACCCTAGGCAGCTGCCTCTTCTGCCTACCCCTAGTTCCGGCCCTGTTTATACCTCCAGAATATAAAGCAACAGAGAACAAATTATAGCATAGAGAACAGCTTAGTTGCATAATGTAAAGGATTATTACCATTTTCAAGATATGCACTGATTTTTCTAATACAGGTATATACAGGAACATTGCATATATGGCCTTAAAAGCCATCTCATCTCATCTCTGCTCTGCATAAACAGTGCATATGTTGTCTGTTCCATGTTACATTTCAATGGACTTTATAAAAGTATTGAAAGTTAATTATCATTTCCACTTAAATCACTTCTATAGAAGCTGCCTTAGCAACTAACCTTGGGTACCATGCCCACAGTGAGTCAAACATATCATGTCAAAGCGTAATCCATTCATGGTTTATTAGAAGAGAACTCTGTAACATAACAGCACGTGGTGCAACTGGGATTTTCTGTCTTACTCTGCAGTGAGTAAAAACTTTATGTTTATAGTTTAATGTTTTGGGATTTAGATCCCTGTTAATCTCTAAGCATTCAAAATAGCACTGAGCACTTTTGAACTTTACATTCATTTTCTATTTTAAGGAGTTTCTGAGATATAAGCATAGTTTTTGACAGTTTTATACTGTAAGGCAGGTTTTAGCTTAACATCTTTTTGAAGGCCAGTATTATGTAATGTAATGTTATGTAATAAAAGGCACTAAGCCTAGGAGCAGTAACCCATAGTTACTAGTGATGAGTGATTCTGTCCTGTTTTGCTTCACCGGATAATTTGCAAAATGGTGAAAAATTTGAGAAATGCAGCTATTGTGCTAATTTTTTGACCATGACTTTTTGACGCAACTGCAACTTTTTCCTAATTCAGCTGCTTACATTCAGTTGAGTTACAATGGTGATATCAGGAGTCTAAAAAAATGCAGATATCTGAGAAACCACTAGAATTAAACAAATAATGTTCATTGCAAAAGTGCTGAGAGAAGCACATTGAGTAAGTTTACATCAATTCATTTTTTGGGTTTAGAATTGAGTATGCCATGATTTTTATAGTGAGTTGTTGAAAACTATCACTTAAGTCTGAGGAGCAGTGACAAGCACAAACATCTGTGCAGAACTTAACATTAAAATATAACCATGCTTACTGGTTTACTGACATGCACACATTTACTACACTGAGGCATGTAACTCAAGGGAGCCCAGTACCTCACTGTCTAACTTGACAAGGTGATAAATATAGCAGTCACTTTATATGTTGCACCAATAGGAGGTGGCTGTTGTGCTATTGGAATCACCATAGGTGACAAACATGTAAGTGCATGCCTGTTTCCTGCCCACCTACCACCCCTTTTTTATCACAGAAACAAGTATTTGCACTGGGTAATGGGGAAAAATGATGGACCTGATTGTGGCAAGTGCAATTTAGCTGGTATTCCCTGAGTAAACTAAAAAGTGACAATTAGCCATTTTTTTACAATTTAGCAAATAAGCACTAGAGTCTCCAAGCCTCTTACTCACTCATTTCCTTCTGAAAAATATAAAGCTACTTTTATAACTCTATGGCAGCCCAGTAGGCCCCATGGGTGGCATACACTGCAAGGGGATAAATCCCTTTTTATAGAAATGTTTCAATGATTCAAGAATTTAAATAATTTCATTCACATTTTGACTTTAATTCACTTATTTTTAGTCAGTACAATCTACAACCAAAGAAATAAAACATGAAAAGAAATTACGGTTAGTACACATTTTTACAAGTTAGCAAACAATGGTAAGATTTAGTAGCCAACAAAAGGACTGTTTACTTAACTTTCTTAAGGAATCCTTATCTGCCTGTACATTTTCAGCAATATAGCTGTCACTGGCATTGTTATGTATTTTTTACTGCACAGACAAAAGACTGGAAGTGAACAGTTTCCAATGACAACCTTCAAAGCACAACTGTGTATACACAAGCACTCCCTGTAGTCTTTGTTTATTATGAGGATTTGTGGTTTTAACAGGAATATAGAATAAAAAGCTGCAAATAGATAGTTTCTTTGTAAAAATCACATTTCTAAGTGGCAATATTTTGTATTATAGAAGAAATGAATTATTAAAATCTATGACATATATAAACAACACATCTTTTAAAACTGTATTTTATTCATTGCTTTATAAAATAAAAACATTGGAAAATTAGTTGCAAATACACACACAAACACTTATTACACTAAAGACAGGGACACCAGATGCAGACGAGTATAAAAATAGACATGTTTAAAAAGAAAGAGTTTACAATAGTCCAGCCATGTACATAATAACTATGATAAACTCAGCTTTTCATGTAACATCTTCTGAACATCAATATGAATTATACATTAAAAGCTGAATGCTCAAGTGAAAAATATCCATGTGGAAACCATCTGCATAATCCCCAACAGAAGTAGATTATTAATTTAACACAGAACTTGTGCTAAGAAAAAGTCAGTTGGCATTAAAGTGATACTAACACACCGAGACTGATGTCACATATCTGCTCTACAGGGAAATGGTTTTAAAAAATGTTGGTATAACCTATCAGCAGTGACATTTACTCCTCCAGCAGAGAACCTTATGTATAAATGTAATAATAATAATAATAATGCTAAAATGTAAGTAAAACATTATTTTAATGTACCTTTGTGAATGTACATATAGGTACAGAATACCGTAGGAATAAATGTAAAAAGTAAACAGCACATTATTTTAATTAAAATTGTATATGTATAGGTATAGGAAAAGGTAGCTGTATAAAGTAACTCCCCAAATGTCTAAGAAATACTGTTGTAAAAATACTTCTTTTAAAGAACAAGGAAAGGTTCTTTTTCAAGAATGCATCATTTAATCAGTCACCCCTTCCTCTCCCAGATCGCTAAGTTTAAATCCTTAAAGGACAATGAAAGGTTAATATAAACTAAAAGTAAGTCTAAAGGCATTCTTTTTAAGTACTTACTGCATATCTAAATTCCCAGATCCCTGCTTGCTCCTCTGAGATATGGTGCTGGTAGCCTACAGCAGTGTGAAGACTACAGTGACATCACTGAAATCTCTCTCCCCTTCCTGTAGGTGCCAGCGGCAGCCTTCCTATTCTCTGAGCATGTGTGTAACTTGATCCTGTCTCCTGTTCTGAGCTACACATGCCCACCAGCCAATCAGAAGCGGATCTGGCAGAGGGGAGGGGGGGAGAGAATGAAACCCACGTGCAGTATGAAGCAAGGAGGGAAAGGAAGGGAGAATACCTTTTTAGAGATGGCTGCCTGTTCTAGAAAATGTGAGTAAGTGTGACTGAGTAAATATTTGATTAGGTGAGCCAAAAGTGTGGGGTTTTTACTAAACAATAGGAGGACTATTGGGCAGTATGCTTTTTAAACTTTTTGACTTGCATTCTCCTTTAAATACTGCCTATAACAGTCGCTGTCTGTATATCTTTCATGCATGCATCAGTTGAGGCCACCATCCTTATGTCATAAAGATGTCCTCCTTTACAGCTCTCTAAGCTGATGGCAGTCAGTAACCAATCAATGGCTTGAAGGGGGGCCATATGGGACATGACTTTGCTTTTGAATCTGACCTGCGTGCTCACAAACTAACTAGTTATGTCCCATGTGGCACCCCCTAAAGTCACTGACTAACTAAGAGATTAGAGAGTAATGTTCTGGCTATTATGTTAGGCATCTGTTCACTCCAGCCTTTATAGATTTTTGCTAACTAACAATATTACAAATATTTTTATTTTGCGCAATCTATTTTACCCAGTTTCATTTTTACACTGAACTGTTCCTATAATACCTAATAAATTAATTAATTTTAAAAAGCTACTGCACTGTGGTATTATGGGGCAAGGCTGGAGGCAAGGCATGCAAAGTAATGGGAGAACAGACTCCGATCAACGTTGAGAATAAATGAATGAATACTATTCTGTTGCTGATTGCTGTTTATCCCTAAGTTTGGCACATGGGTTACATTGTGTCTCCACGGTGACTGGCCATTTCACCCCATCCTTCTTCGTTGGTGCAAAGTTTTATATTATGGAGTGTGACTCTGTTGGGAGATATTGTAACCTCTATTTCAGCTCAATAGCTGCCTTCCCGGACTAGTACCAGTAGAACATGGGTTACACTGTACTCTCTCACCCAAAATGGCCCTTCGCTAAGTGGAAGAGGAAGGTGAGGTGTTGTGCAACTGCACCTCTCTTGCTGCTATGCAGAAAAATGAAACAGAGGCCACCAGAGGTTTTTCAAATAACAAAATAATAAGTGTTTATTGAACATCCACAGGGTTTACTCACAATACGGCTTCAGAGGCCAGTGGTACAGGCAACACCACATACAGAGTGTAATACAGACTGATACTCCCCTGTGGACAGACTTGGCAGGAATCTCACTTCACCTCTGCGACACACCCCGAAGCGGATCACCTCTGGATCATTCTCTATCCTGATTCCCTATTTACATGGATCCCTACACTACAGGCAATGTGGCCTGGGAGAGATTCCTCCAAAACTGCCAGTCCTATGCAGGATCTCAGAACTGCTCTTTCTAGCTCAACTCTAACTACCATACACTCTTAGGGGCACATTTACTAATCCACAAATCCGAATCACGAATGGGAAAAAATCGGATTGGAAACGAACATTTTGCAACTTTTTCGTATTTTTTGCGATTTTTTCGTCGCCGTCACAACCTTTTCGTAAATTGTCGCGACTTTTTTGTAGCCGTTACGTCTTGCGCTAATTGTCGCAACTTTTTCGTAGCCGTTACGGCTTGCTCGTATATTGTCGCAACTTTCGTATTGCGCGCTCGTAAATGGCGGGCAAACCTTTCAGACTTTGCATGATTTTGGAAGCCTCCCATTGGACTCAATGGCACTCTGCAGCTCCAACCTGGCCCAAGGAAAGTCACGATACTGAAGCTTGAATGAATCCGAAACTTTCGTACTCGGCGCGACGGCTACGAAAAAGTCGCGACAATTCGCGCAAGTTGTAATGGCTACAAAAAAGTCGCGACAATTTATGAAAAAGTCGTAACGGCTACGAAAAAGTCGCAACAATTTACGAAAAAATCGCAAAGTACCGATCATTAAAAAAAAAACGCATTCGGACGCTTTTCGGACGTTCGTGGATTAGTAAATGTGCCCCTTAGAGTGTACTATTATGGGAGCTACACCTACCACTATCTAATGCAGTGATCCCCAACCAGTGACTCGTGAGCAACAAGTTGCTCACCAACCCCTTGGATGTTGCTCTCAGTGGCCCCCAAACCAGGTAGTTATTTTTACATTCCTGACTTGCTGGCATGTTTTGGTTGAATAAAAACAAGATTTACTACCAAATAAAGCCTCCTGTAAGCTGATAGTGAGCATAGAGGCTACCTAATAACCAATCTTAGCCCTTATTTGGCACCTCCATGAACTTTTATGATGCTTGTGTTGCTCTCCAAGTCTTTTTACATTTGACTGTTGCTTACAAGTAAGAAAGGTTGGGGACCCCTGATCTAATGCCTCATTCACAGGGCCCTGTTCCCCAGCTTCTGCTGGGCCTGGGCCCATGCCCTGGGCTCACAGCACACATCCACCCTGTTCCTCAGGTGGAAGCAAACAGGAAGGTGCCACTCCTTTCCCAGCACTATACCAAATTGAGGCAGGATGTGGTCACCATACCTTCTAACCAATAGCACACATATGTTAATGAACTTACTTAGATACATTCCCTTCTGCCCAGCAACTAAGGAAACTGAACCTGTAGGGATTTAAAGCCATAGGGGCAATTTAACCCTATGGGTCCCTACAATATATATATATATATATATATATATATATATGTTTGAATATGACATACATCATTTGGTTGTTACAGTATAGCAATAAAACAAAAAAAGAAAAAAATATGAACGTTAAAAAAACTGCTTATGCTACTAAAAATGTTACAAATTAAAGGACAGCTGCTCTGCTACAAATGACAACAATGCCCTATGGAGCTCATGCTCAACCGACTTTTTGTTTTGATTTAGGCTAAAAAATCAAGAATATCTTAGTTACCCATCCAAGATCCATGGATGTTGCCTATGATGACATACAGCAAAATTGAAAAAAATCATTATGGCTTGATACACGAAGTTTAAAATATAATTATTATTAGGCTAAAGCAAATTGTGTAGTTTTACACCCGTCATGTAATATGCTGACTCGAATATAGATAATGCCAGGGTTTAAGATGATTAATAAGAAACTCCTAAAGGCTATCCCTAAGATTCTGCAGAGAACCTAGTTAATCATGTTGCAGAATTCATGTTAGACAATTTATGGAGAGTAATCATCTTATGGTTGCTCGAATGCACTAAAATGGGGGTGCTGCTGACTTTCACAATGCAACACACACAATGTATTTGTAGCAACACTGATGTTTTGGATAGATCCCCAACTTTTGCATTGTGTATATTTATCCAGACTAAGGGGCAGATTTATCAAGATGTGAGTTCAGAGCTTAATACATAAAAACTCACCCATGCTCTATTCATTCCTATGGTTTTATTAGAAGTGTATTTATCAAAAAGTTCTAACTTTCACCCATTGGTTCACATAGGAATGAATAGAACGTGGGTGAATTTTTATGTATTAAGCTCTGAACTCACATCTTGATAAATCTGCCCCTAAGTATGAGTGCCTACATAGAAAATTGGTCATGATAATTTAATTGTATAAGCTTACTATGGACTGTTGGAATTTTAAGACCAAATTCTACCTCTTTTTCTAAGTGACCAAGTGTGCATCCCATTGCAAAGTAAAAAGTACCATAGGATATCATAAAGTGAAAGAAGTGGAAATCCGTCAGATCATAACAAAGGAGAACTGAACAGTCTCTTGTGCCCATTTTTTTTTGTTTAGATTTTTTCTTATTTAGTTTGTCTGGTTAAGGACGCTGATCAGTTTTTCCACAGTCCCACAGTATCTCCCGTGCAGTGATTTACAGAACATTATGTTGCTTAAAAATATTGGTGCCATAGACATATAATCATATATTTTCTAATCACAGCCTTAATTTTTTTCTGCAGCTCTAGTCAAAATGTCTCCATTGTATAACCATCGTTTTTCATTTCTAATCATTATTTGATTCCCTGTGGCTGCCTGCTACTTATTTGTAGTAGCACCATTCATCCATTGAGACCTTTCCATCTGTCACACAGCTTTGCCTTTTCCCCAGAAGCTTTCCTCTCCTGCTGTGACATATTTGCTGTATCTTGGTTTGGTTCGATATAAGCGTGCCTTTTTGATTTTTTTTTTTTTTTCAATTTCAACTTGGACAAATGCCAAACTGGTGTTGTTTCAGGACAGGAAGCATATATTTTTATTAACATATATACATCAACAATTAAAAATAATCCACAAAGAAGAGTGAAGACTAAACTGCAAAGTTTTTGCTTTTCTAACAATTATTAAATAATAATGTACTGTAGGATGCTAAATACTTACCACCATTCTTATGATGAAAATAAAAATATACAAGACACTGAGTATCAAATAATATAAAACATATATTCAACAATATTTTACCATTGTATTCCTCACAAGGCATAAAGGTGTTATAAATAAACAATAAACACTTTAATACCTGTGTTTTTCCAATATAATTCTATAAAAGAAACTGGTTGGTTAATTATGCAGCTACGAAACCAGCTGCTTACCTATCATTCCTTTGGTACTTGGCAAAGATCCTAAGTAGCTATGATATCATTTGCCAGGCTAATGGCAACAGTATGTTGTGGTTGGTGCCAGCTAAATAGCATGGTGGGGTGCTCCTGTGGCAGTAGTCCACAAACAAAGAATACATTTATATCTTATCATTATAATTTCAGAAAAAAAAAAAGAAAATGGTAAAGGTTAATGTACAAGATGGTGCTGGATTTTGGGATCTCATGTCCTTATCGTGCTATTCTTTTACAAATGCAATAAAACCTGTAAAAGTTTTAATAAAATGTGTAAATAGGAAAAAAAAAACCCAACATTTTGGGTCATAGGCATCATTAGACAGGTCTTGCACAGCATTTTATTTTTTATTAAAAATTCACCTCACCGTGGTGTTTTCTGGTGCAAAATAATGGCTTTTCAATAAGAAATGTTATTTTGTACACTGCACACTGTACAGTCCCTTTCAGAGGGACCACTGAACACTTTTTGCAAGTAACCAAACTTTGTTCAAAGGAAAAATGGTTTGCACAAAAGTCAAATGTATTTGCATCTGAGCATACTTGTATTACATTCCAACATTAAAATGGTAATAGTACGAAAACTGGCCAAAATTATATTGGTAATAAACCCATGCAAGATAGTTCACAGCCAAGATTCAGTGTTCAAAGGGGTTTTAGGTACATTGGGCAATGGCAAGGTTACTGACTTGCATGCATGAAAGAATTTTCAGAAGATAACGATTCTCCCTTCAGGCACTTAAGAATGACTTGGAGAGAAGCTCACAGTAGAACAGAGCACTTGAAAACACGTTGACACAAAGAGGACATTGCACTTTCTCTTCTACAGAAGTATAAAAAGCGTACTGAGGAGGAGGAACGTTGCCTCCCAGCCTTTAATAATAGAGAATAGTGCTATTACTTTCTCAGAGGCAGGTAGTGAATTCCGCTTCCCTGTGCATGCTGTGTCTTCTGAACAATGACCTTATCAATATTCCGATTCTCTAGTAAAACACATCCTGTGGGATAATAGTGCAAGAAAAAAGCAAAGTGCAGTATGGCTGTCACCAATTATATTGCAATTACATGGTGTTTCCACCAGCACCAAATATGTTTTAATGTGTAAAATGTATGTACTCTCTAGGAATCTGATGCACGTGTAGGGTTTTTATGTCCCCTCCAACTAATAATTTATTATCTCCAGGTTGCTAAGACTGGAGGACACTTCTCTATTCTGATTCTACTGTTTTTATCATCTTCTTTTGATATTGTTGGTCCTTTCATTGTAATGCTAATTCTTCATTCCCTTGGTATCTGTGATCATGCTGCATCCCGGTTCTCTTTCTTACTTTCTAAATGATCCACAAAACTACTATAAACATAAAATGTAAACTGCAAAAGTGCTCAAAGGAGCACTCTAAATTTACACCAATTATTTTTGGCGGTTTAAAGTGCCTTTGAGGCATCCAACCATTGTACATAGCAGCACTTGTACCCTTGTATTCAGTTCTTGGTTAGTGTGTTAGAGTGATTAAAAACTTGCCAAACCTTGCCACTAGCAATAAATACAACCAATGAGATGATTAAGAAGCCGCTTTTATTTGTGAATTCAAACATATAAATTGTGAAAAAAAACAACCTTTAGTATATGCTCCTGAAAATGTATTTATACAATATAATAATATTTAAATCAGATGTAAACCAAAAAGTAACATTTTGTATAGTGAAAGAAATGTAATTTTCCGATATATTGTACATTAATAATAAAAAAAAAGTTTAAAGTTATCTGCTATTGCAATAATAATAGATAAAAAGGGCCCTCATATTGCCAATTTTCTTCCATACACAGAGCCCAGACAGCTCCTTAGATTTATAGGGGAGAGGCTTCCATGTGATTGGTTGATGCAGAAGGCAGGGGACAGATAATAAGGTCATCGACAGTTTGTTTTTGTTTTTTTCTTGTGCAAAGAAAGGCAACCATACTACAATGTAGCTCTTTTTTGGAATTCTCAGACCTTTGGTTAGTAGCCTTGGACAAATCCCTTACTGTAAAATATAAAGTAAAGGCTATATTAATAAATCATTATGCTTTTAACCAATGTTCCTTTTAATTCCTTCTCAGCTATGTGCAAGAAATTATTTTGTGTACACATTTTAAGCTTGTATGCGCATGTTCGAAAAAATATGTTCTCATATCAGTATGAATACAAAATTGTGTAACAATCTTTGTACACACTACAATTACTTGTGTGCACTGGCCACAAATTTGTGTGTGTGGGCACAAGCGCACAGCCATGATGGAACATTGATTGTAACAATGGTTGGAACAATAGCTATTTCCAAGACACTTTAAAGGAATACTGTCATGGGAAAACATGTTTTTTTTTTTTAACACATCCGTTAATAGAGCTTCTCCAGCAGAATCCTGCATTGAAATCAATTTTTTAAAAGTGCAAACAGATTATTTTATATTTAATTTTGAAATTGGGGCTAGCTATATTCTTCATTTCCCAGGGTGCCACAGCCATGTGACTTGTGCTCTGATAAACTTCAGTCACACTTTATTGCTGAGCTGCAAGTTGGAGTGATATCACCCCCTCCCTTTCCCCCCAGCAGCCAATCAGCAGAACAATGAGAAGGTAGCAAGATAGCAGCTCCCTAACACCTGTATTGCTAATGTGGTAGGTATCAGAATAGCACTTAATAGTACAACATCCAAGTCTGGCTTGGGACTCCTCCAGTTACATGGGAGTAGGAGAAACAATGGGTTATCTGAAAGCAGTTCTAATATGTAGCACTGGCTCAGACTTAGCACAATGCACTGAGATGGCTGCCTACACATCAATATTACAAATAAAAAAAATAAATTTGTTAGTTCAAGATTAACATTTTAAATTATTTTCTATGTAAACAGTGTAATTTAAAAATAAAAAATACACCAAAAATCATGACAGAATCTCTTTAAGTGCATTTCTGTTTGACCATTGTTTTTAACATATGTTCCTATTTTTGTAGAAATTAGATATAAGCTAGCATTTCAATAAAAATAGTGAAATCTTTTGCTTCACATTTCTCCCAGTGGAATCCATTAGTTTTTATGAGAGATTAAAAAACTCATTGCTGGCTCAAAAATTTCTGTAAGTCTCTAATATGCTATACTAGAAATAGGTTTTAGATTGTATTGTTCCATTAACATGTCTTTTCCAACATCAACAATTATTTTGATGGAAACGTATTGACAAATTATGAATAGATCATTTCTACATCAATAAAAATGCTGAAATGCGTCATATTAGAAGACTTACTTTGCCATTTATATTTATAGAGACCTAAATGTCAATAGAGTGAAGTTAGAGATTCAGGTTAATGAGCACAGAATAGTATCAAGAGCTCATATTGAGATGTATCATTTGCACCAGAAGCTGAACTTTCCTGTAGGGAAAATCTGCTACTTTTCTACTTTGAGTGTAGGTTTAACAATAGTTGTAAAACTTTTATATGTGTTTTTAACTCACAATACAGCATGCATAGAATTTAAGCGGAGTTGCTGCAATTGCAATCACAGGAAAATACTGATCTGTTTTGCAGAGTGGAATCTTAAGTTTTATTCTTACTGATCGTACTGTCTTTAAAAAGTTTGCATGTTCTCCCTGTGTCTGGGTGGGTTTCCTCCTGTACTCCAAAAACAAAGTCAAATATATTGGTTCCTCTTAAAACTGACCCTAATGTTAATATAATCAACAATATTCCAAAGCTATAAGAAAATAAAGCAACATTAAAACTAATATAGTGCCATAAGTTTGTGTACTTGACACACACTAGTGGTTGTAGAGCTCAACATGCATCTAGCTAACTCATTGCAGGTATAATTTTAAACCTAGACTTTATAAGATAGAGGCTTCCAGGCCAACAAAGTTACAGTCCCAAGTTATATGGTGCAACAAAGGTATGGCTGCAGATTGCAGGTGTCTGTGATATACAGTCAGTGGAACACGCCATGTACTTACACTGCTAAAATAAATCACATCTCAGTTTAAAGATACTGCCTGGAGCTGTATAATCTTTTTCTGTCCTCTGCTTCCAGACCAACCCACCCCCTTTGGGACAGATTTATAATTGCTTGAGCCTTTCGTCTCAAGCAATTATTAATCAAACCCTGCATGAGTTGAGGAACTCACACATGGATTTTAATCGCTTACCTTTTACCCCGGGCTGGTACCCCTGTTAGGAGAAAACTGTACCAGCCCGAGGTACCTGCAGCTAGTGTTTCCTCTTCCGTATTTCTTCTGTCTTCGGAATCCTTGGGCCTGCGCATGCGCAGTAGAGTGAAAAAGCCAACTTTTCTCTTACCTCAGTACATGCTTCTGGTACTGTTGGATTGTGTCACACCTGACCTGTTTCATCTGTCCCCTTTCTTAATATGATTTTTTTCTCATAACCTTGGGACTGTTTTTTGAATATTTCTTGGGAGATTTTTAGTTATCTTGGGTTATTACTTATTACTGAAAATGCGAGTTCGAATCCCAAATGGGATAAATTCGGATTGGATACGATCATTTCTTAAGATTGCAAATATCCCGAATATGCTTACAAAAAAATCGTATTAGTCACGATAAGATCGTATTGGCAAACCAAAAGTCATGAAATTTTCGTATCCGAATGATTGTAAAATGCAGGAAAACCTTTCTGACTTTGATCCTTCTGTGCATGATTTTGGAAGCCTCCCACAGGACTCAATGGCACTCTGCAGCTCCAACCTGGCCAAAGGAAAGTCACAATACCGAAGCTTGAATGAATCAGAAACTTTCGTACTCGACACAACAATACGATTTTGACGCAAAGTACGAAAAAGTCACGAAAAATATGAAAAAGTTGCGCAGGTACGAAAAAGTCGCAGAGAATACGCCGATCAAACGCTTGGAGCATTCATGGATTAGTAAATGTGCCCCTAAGTGTATACTTTATTTTTTCGTATGCGAATTTGAAAATATTGGCAACAACATAGAATGTATGTTGCAAAAAAATTTACAGAGAGCTAGCAATATTGGTTCTACACTTCTGCATTCTATTTAAAAGAAAGGCAAAACATGTTGCTATGCAGTCAAAGAAATAATACTACAGCCCTGACATTGATGGACTATATTTCCAAGTAAAGTTTATTTCATGATAATTAAATATGTTGGGATAATAAAGCTATTTCTTGTCCGACTTGATTTTCTAACCTAGCCTGATATATATGAGCATGGTTTGTGCCCAGATATCTTTCAGGCAGAAGGTCAAGTAACAGTGCTTAAATAAAAAAGTAATAGACCTCCCCTTTAATGTACAGGCTGTATTTTTATGTGTTTCCGTTGATCACATATCAGATATATTTTTGATAAGTTCTCATTGGGCTTGAAGAAACCTCTGAAATCACTCATGTTGAGATTTGCGGGGAATACTTAATTGCTGGTACTTTAGTAGTATTTTGGAAGTGTAGTCTGAAGACACAGGATTTGGGACAAGTATTTCTTTTCTATACAAACAGTATTGCTAGTATTGTAGTTTCCCTTAAAGGGAACATTTACCTTTCATAGTTGTATTGTTACAACTATATGTTGCTGGTGCTAGCACCAGTTGCCAAGATACATTCTCAAAACAACACTGTGGTATAAAACTTGAATCTATAATTAAGACTGGGATAACTGCTTTGTAGAGCTAGGTGACAAATAACAGTCAATTTTAGCATATTGCATGAATTGTTGGGAAGTTTTACATCCCTCTAACACTATATAGAGAAGCCTTATAGAATCTTAGATTATTAGTGAATTTTTCAAACTTCTTTTAGTTTGGGCTTGTATTACCTAAACTGAAACAAAATAACAGATCAAAATGATGTATTTATTTACATTTTGCTTCCAAAATACAAAACTCTGCAGTGATGTAATAACAACCAGGATACTTACTATGAAACAACAGACAAGGATTAACAAATGAAACTTGAGGATTAAAAGGCCCTGCTCTCTAATAGCAAATAAGTGATAGCATAATATCTGCTTACCTTTAAACAGCACAGTCTCACTGGGTTTAGAAATAAAGTACCATTCTTACCGTGTATTAAAAAAAAATAGCTAACACGAATCACAACATGAAGTCAAGTGAAGAATTGATTTTATAATGTTTGGTTCTTACCTAATGCTTAAACAGCAGGCCAATATTTAATCAATCACATTTTTTTCCATACGATGACATTTGCTTAGCTGATTCCTCCTTCCCACAGATTTTCCTCCCTCCTAACACTGTATGCCTCAAAAATAACACAGTAAACATTACCTGCCTTAACAGAGTTTAATAAAATGCTGGTCTAAGCAGAAGTTATTGTTATTACTTTTTCCAAGGCAATGAATATGTGCGAAGGATAAAGTTCAAAAGAACAATTTGTCATTTAAGAATAAATTTTGTGTTACTAGTAATAAAGTAGGTTTAGAATACTCTAGTCTACTGCATTTTATATTTTTAACATAGAGATGCTCTGTGGTTTATCAAATATTGTTGCCCCAACAGTACAAATTATAACCTTAATCAGAATATTAATTTCATTTTAAAAGTGCTATAAACCCTACCAGCTGCCTTCTTAAAGTAGGGTTCTAAAAAGCATACTATACTTCTCTTCTGTAAATCCCTACTGGAAGCTGCCATTTGCAAGTTGGGCCAGGGATTGTAGTTTATGCAGAAAATCTATAGTTACTTTCTTTTCTTTTTTTCTTCAGGGATCTGCAGGTGCTATTCTGCATTTTTGTGCAATATACTAATTTTATTTATAGTTGTACATTTTGCCCAACACGCTACATAGTTACATAGGGTTGAAAAAAGAACCCAACACTCACACATAAACCATATATACCAACATTAATACTAACTGTAGGTCTTAGTATCACAATAGCCTTGGATACTATGCTTTCAATTCAATTTCAAAGTTCAAGAACTCTTCTAGGCCCCTCTTAAAGGCATTAACAGAATCTGCAATCACAATATCACTAGGAAGGGCATTCCCCAACCTCACTGCTCTCACCGTGAAAACCCACCTGCGCTGTTTCAAATAAAGTTCCATTTCTCTCATCTAAATGGGTGGCCTCTGGTGCGCTGATCTTTTTTATGGGAAAAAATAACATCCCCCAACTGCCTATAATCCCCTCTAATGTACTTGTACAGAGTAATCATGTCCCCTCGCAATCTCCTTTTTTCCAAAGAAAACAACCCCAACCTTGACAGTCTAACCTCATAGTTTAAATCTTCCATCCCCTTTACTGGAACTGGAGCCCAAAACTGCACTGCATACTCAAGGTGAGGCCTTACCAGGGACCTATAAAGATGAATTATGTTTTCATCCCTTAAGACAATACCCTTTTTATACTTTTATATAAGATAACACTTTATTTGCTTTAGTAGCAACAGAATGACATTGCCTGGAATTAGACTAGTTATTTTCTGCAAAAAAAAAATATATTAAAAAAATAAATAAATTAAAAGTAAGTCTAAGGGCATTCTTTTTAAGTACTTACTGCATATCTAAATTCCCAGATCCCTGCTTGCTTCTCTGGGATATGGTGCTGGCAGCCTACAGCTGTGTGAAGACTATAGTGACATCACTGAAATCTCTCTCCCCTTCCTGTAGGCAGCCTTCAGTAGCAATGCACATGTGTGTAACTTGAGCCTGTCTCCTGTTCTAAACTACATATGCCCACCAGCCAATTAGAAGCAGATCTGTCAGAGGAAGGGGGGGGATGAAACACGTGCAATATGAAGCAAGGAGGGAAAGGAAGGGAGAATACCTTTTTAAAGATGGCTGCCTGTTCAAGAAAACAGATAGAAAATGTGAAGTAAGTGTGACTGAGTAAATATTTGATTAGGTGAGCCAAAAGTGTGGGCAGTATGCTTTTTAAATTTTGACTTGCATTCTCCTTAACAAACTACCATTTAGTGTATAACTTGCATTTATATTATTTCTACCAAAGTGCATAACTTTGCACTTATCAGCATTGAACCTCATTTTCAAATTTGCTGCCCAGTTTTCCAATTTAATCAAATCGCTCTGCAAAGTGGCAGCATCCTGCACGGAACATGTTATTACTTTCTTTTGCCCTATAAACAGTTGTTTAAACCTTCTAAACTCCGATCAGGAATCATTTTAACCAGTAGTCTGAGTTTATTCTTTAAAATCTTGACACCTGGAAGCATTCCCATTTGAATTTTTACACAAGAGTATTTATGTAGGAAACCATTTATTTAATGTAGTATTGACTAATAATATTTTTACAATCTTTTGTAACTGAATCTTATTACAATAGAGGCCACCATAATTGATAATAATTGATAATATGATATGCACAATAAAGAAATTAAAAACAGCATAAAATACATA